>NC_052154.1:197764330-198064330 GCF_902713615.1 Scyliorhinus canicula | reverse complement strand
TCTGTCAGTGATAGTCAGCACATGAGTCCATGATGCCTGATGTGTTTTCCTGATGTGAATACAGATGGAAACACTGGTGTGTTTTTCTGATGCCTTTCACCAGACATGTTGAAAATATTTTTTTGCAGAAAATGTTGCGGTTCGTGTGCACAGAATGTGAGATATGCTGAAATCAATAATTCGCTGGCCCAATTTTGTTGAAATGTTTTAATTGTGTAAAAGGTTATTCAGCACTATTGCAGTAATAGAGCTAAACTATAGTTAAGGTATATTTTATCCTTGGATGAACTCAGTCAGTTAATTGGTTTTGCATGAATAGCATCTAACAACAATATATGATTTTTAAAAATGAAACAATACAGGCCTTCTATGTATGAAGGTCATTTCTCAAGATGTAAGCAGATAAAAACTTGCTATTCCTGGGCGAGATTTCATTCGCCTTTTCATGAAACTAGAGGGTAGGAGTTTGATAAGAATACTGTCATTTTCATACACTAGATGTCGAATTTAAATTATCCGCCTCCTTTCACAGATTTGTTAATGGCAGTTTTATCGAAAGGTCATTCAAAGTCATTTTGATGCATTTCCCGTTACCCATTCTCCTTTTTCACTTTGATGTCAGTTATCTGATGCACTGGAAAGAAAAGAATAACTAGAGAGAGAATAAAAAATTTGAGAGAAAATGGTACACTTACACACTGCCCACTGGGATTTTTCCAGCTGCAATTTGTTCATAATAATTGGAGGAAGCAAAAAAAAATGCATGCAATTTCATCTCCATGGAAAAATCATAAACAAATGATCAAGCACTGTGCAGATAAATAATGGAAGTGAATATTCTTCCTTGGCACTGACTATATTGAACTTGCAACAATTTGTAACAGTAAAAATGGACAAATTGAGAATAAATAATTTACAAATAGCTATATTTTTTCAAAGAAAAGGAGATAGAACAGAGTGAGAATGGAGAAGCAAATTTGTTTTGAAACCAGCAGAGAGGATAGGACATTGTGTTTAGGAATTGTATTGGTCTGTGAGCGATAATGAATAAATGGGAAAATGGCAGCAAAACATATACAATATTCTTGACCCATGCGGCATAAAACATCAAGATGCATTTTGATCAGTGGAACTTGCTTTTCTGGACAGACAAAGATCTTGGCCTAGTTTAACGACCATCCCGCTGGTCACATTTTACAATGACACTGCAGTCATTGACAAATAGTAATTAATTTCTTACTTTGTTTACAACCGATCCAGAATTGAGAGGAGAAAAACACCAGTGATGTGGAGTTTTTAGCCCAAACAGGCTACACTCCCCACATGCCGTGCCTCAAATTACTCATACACTGCATCCCAAATTTACTTTCAGAAATAAACCTATCTCCGTTGCATTTCAGAGCGTTGAAAAAGCTTTGCACCCTGACAATGATGACCGTGTAACACAGAGACGTGAGTAGCAAGACTGGGACAAATTCTACCAGTGCAAATTGAAAGTTTAAAGAAGTCGACAGGAAACTATTCCGGAGGCCTGTTAGTGAGTCTCCGCAGTCCTATCGTTCTCATTCAGTGACTCCAAGGCTGGATGCCATTCACAATGCCCCTTTCGTCTCTCAGCTGGTGTCAAGTGTCCGAGTGTTACAACTGACATGAACAAAGGTGAAAAGAATCCCCTTTCTCATTTCTCCCCCCACCCCCCAGTATTTCCTGTTGGAAAATGTGCAGGTATGTACTGAGCTCATCAACAGGATCAAGATTTAGTGACAAAGCCTCCTGGCCTTAATGGACAACTCGGGTTTCTGAATGGACAATTGAATAAGGTGCCAGAGGGCAAGCAATATCGGTGTAAACAAAGCAAAAATAAATTAATGCTGATACCGGTAATCGGAAATAAAACAAACAATTCTGAAAATATTCATCAGTCAGGCAGCATCTGAGGTGAGAGTAACACTGTCTCCGATTGATGACGCAACAATCCTACCCAATATGAGTCAGTACTTTGAGAGGAGAAAGTGGAGGAAAGCAAGAAAATAATTGATTGCTTTTTAAAAATGTGGAAAGTTTAAAGTCTAAGGGTCATTTCAGGAATATTTACTGATTTGAGAGTTTGCTTGATGGCTGTTAAACGTGGTGTCATCGTCACAGGAAACCCTGACCTTGGAATTAAGGTATTTTGACCAAAATCCACCTGGCGTGACTATGACATTAGAATGTGAGCTGTCAGCAACATCACACAACTGGGCCGGATTCCCCGTTCCTTCGCTCCCGCGGGATTCCCCGTTCCTTCGCTCCCGCGGGATTCCCCGTTCCTTCGCTCCCGCGGGATTCTCCGTTCCTTCATCCGGCCGGATTCTCCGTTCATTCGCTCTGGCCGGATTCTCCGTTCCTTCACTCCGGCCGGATTCTCTGTTCCTCCACTCAAGAGGCATTCCCGTTCCTTCACTCCGGCAGGATTCTCCCATTCCTTCACTCCGGCGGGATTCTCCCGTTCCTTCGCTCCGGCGGGATTCTCCATTCCTTCACTCCGGCGGGATTCTCCGTTCCTTCACTCCGGAGGATTCTCCGTTCCTTCACTCCGGCGGGATTCTCCCGTCCTTCACTCCGGCGGGATTCTCCGTTCCTTCACTCCGGCCGGATTCCCCGCTCCTTCACTCCGGCGGGATTCTCCGTTCCTTCACTCCGGAGAATTCTCCGTTCCTTCACTCCAGAGGATTCTCCGCTCCTTCAGTCCGGCGGGATTCTCCGCTCCTTCAGTCCGGCGGGACTCTCCGTTCCTTCACTCCGGAGGATTCTCCGTTCCTTCACTCCGGCGGGATTCTCTGCTCCTTCACTCCGGCGGGATTCTCCATTCCTTCGCTCCGGAGGGGTTCTCCCGTTCCTTTGCTCCGGTGGGATTCTCCGTTCCTTTGCTCCGGTGGGATTCTCCGTTCCTTCACTCCGGCGGGATTCCCCGTTCCTTCACTCCGGCGGGATTCCCCGTTCCTTCACTCCGGCGGGATTCTCCCGTTCCTTCACTCCGGCGGGATTCCCCGTTCCTTCACTCTGGCGGGATTCCCCGTTCCTTCACTCTGGCGGGATTCCCCGTTCCTTCACTCTGGCGGGATTCCCCGTTCCTTCACTCTGGCGGGATTCCCCGTTCCTTCACTCTGGCGGGATTCCCCGTTCCTTCACTCTGGCGGGATTCCCCGTTCCTTCACTCTGGCGGGATTCCCCGTTCCTTCACTCTGGCGGGATTCCCCGTTCCTTCACTCCGGCGGGATTCCCCGTTCCTTCACTCCGGCGGGATTCCCCGTTCCTTCACTCCGGCGGGATTCTCCGCTCCTTCACTCCGGTGGGATTTTCCGTTCCTTCACTCCGGAGGGATTCTCCCGTTCCTTCGCTCCGGCGGGATTCCCCGTTCCTTCACTCTGGCGGGATTCCCCGTTCCTTCACTCTGGCGGGATTCCCCGTTCCTTCACTCTGGCGGGATTCCCCGTTCCTTCACTCTGGCGGGATTCCCCGTTCCTTCACTCCGGCGGGATTCTCCGCTCCTTCACTCCGGTGGGATTTTCCGTTCCTTCGCTCCGGAGGGATTCTCCCGTTCCTTCGCTCCGGCGGGATTCCCCGTTCCTTCACTCTGGCGGGATTCCCCGTTCCTTCACTCTGGCGGGATTCCCCGTTCCTTCACTCTGGCGGGATTCCCCGTTCCTTCACTCCGGCGGGATTCTCCGCTCCTTCACTCCGGTGGGATTTTCCGTTCCTTCGCTCCGGCGGGATTCTCCCGTTCCTTCACTCCGGCGGGATTCTCCCGTTCCTTCACTCCGGCGGGATTCTCCGCTCCTTCACTCCGGTGAGATTCTCCCGTCCTTCACTCCGGTGGGATTCTCCCCATCTTCACTCCGGCAGGATTCCCCGGGCGGGATTCTCCGACCCACCCGCTGGGTATGAGAATCGGCGGGGGGTGGTGGTGGCGTGAATCCCGCCCCCGCCAGCTGGCGAATTCTCTGGCGCCGGGGATTTGGAGGGGGTGGGAATCACGGCCCGCCGGTTGGCGGCAGCTGGCAGTGCCCCCGCTGGCAATTCTCCGGCCCGCGATAGGCCGAGTAGCCGCCTGTTTTCGACCGGTCCCGCCAGCGTATGTTACGACCGGTACTTACAGGCGGGACCTGGCTCTGCGGGTGGCCTCCGGGGTCCTCGCGGGGGGATCTGCCCCGGGGGGTGCCCCCATGGTGGCCTGGCCTGCGATCGGTGCTCTCCGTTCTGCGGGCGGGCCTGTGCCGTGGGGGCACTCTATTGCTCCGCGCCAGCTGGTGTAACGGTTCGTGATGGCCGGCGCGGTAATGAACCCCCCCCTGCGTCTGCGCTCGGATGGTGCCAGCACACACTTCACTGTCTGAGGAGTCACGAATGGTGCTGAACATTGTGCAGTCATCCACAAACATCCCCATATCTGACCTAATGATGAAAAGCAGCTCATTGATGAAGCTGCTAAAGATGGTTGGGCCTAGAACACGACCCTGAAGAACTCCTGCAGTGATGTCCTGGAGGTGAGATGATTGACCTCCAACCACCACAACCATCTTCCTTTATGCCGGGTATGACTCCAACCAGCGGAGAGTTTTCCCCCTGATTCCCATTGACTCCAGTTTAGCTCGGGATCTTTGATGCCATATCCAGTCAAAAGCTGCCTTGATGTCAAGGGCAGTCACTCTTCACCTCACCTCTGGCATTCAGCCCTTTTGTCCATGTTTGAATCAAGGCTGTAATGAGGTCAGGAGCTGAGTGGTGAGGATGATGTCAATATGTTTTTCCCTCTTGTTGGTTCCCTCACCACCTGCTGCAGTCCCAGTCTAGCAGCTCTGTCCTTTCGGACCCGACCAGCTCGGTCTGTGGTGGTCAACCAAGCAGTTCTTAGTGATGGACATTTAGGTGTCCCACCCAGAGCAGTAGGTGCTCTTGCCACCCTTCGTGCTTCCTCAGGAAAAGCTAGGAATTATTTTCCATTTCGTCTGACTGTAGTTTGACTTATTCCTCCTCCCTTATGGCCCGAACAGAGTCGGCAAACTTTGTTATCCCAATTCCTGCAGCCAGTTTAGCTTTGCCAAGTGTGCAGTGTAAATTCTATGATAGTAATGCTGAAAAATGGTTGGATTGACTAGATAAAACTGACTTTTATTTTGATGGGTTGAAGTAAAGATATTTTCAGTTGAACCCCTACTTTGCAGCTTTACTGCTGTGACAGTAGCTTTTCAGTCCAATAATTGCATCTGAAGGAGCTATATTCATAGAATCATAGAATTTACAGTTCAGAAGGAGGCTATTCGGCCCATTGAGTCTGCACTGGCCCTTATAAAGAGCACCCTACTTAAGCCCTCGCCTCCACCCCACCTAACGTTTGGACATTAAAGGGTATTTAGAATGGCCAATCCACCTAACCTGCCTATCTTTGGACTGTGGGAGGAAACCTGAACATCCAGAGGAAGCCCACGCAGACACGGGGAGAACGTGCAAACTCCACACAGTCAGCCGAGGCCGGAATTGAACCCGGGTCCCTGGAGCTGTCAGGCAGCAGTGCTAAATCATTGTTCCACTGTGCTTTTGAAGGTTAAGGGGAGAGAGCAGGTGAGTGGAATTAAAATGGGGTCTTATGGAGAAAGACACTCCAAGCAAATCAAATTGCAATGTTTGCATTGCACAGTCACCTTGTCCTGCACAGGCTTGACCTGAGTTTCATTAATGAGAGCTTCAGTTTGAGAGAAGGCGCTATGAAGGTCCTGCATCCTGGCATGGACACGCCTCAGCCTGCCAAGCAGATACCGCGTACAAGTAGGTTAATCCCAGAACTGAAGGGGTTGGATTACGAGGAGAGGTTGAGTAAACTGGGACTGTACTAGTTGGAATGTAGAAGGATGAGGGGGGATCTTATAGAAACATTTAAAATTATGAAGGGAATAGATAGGATAGATGCGGGCAGGTTGTTTCCACTGGCGGGTGAAAGCAGAACTAGGGGGCATAGCCTCAAAATAAGGGGAAGTAGATTTAGGACTGAGTTTAGGAGGAACTTCTTCACCCAAAGGGTTGTGAATCTATGGAATTCCTTGCCCAGTGAAGCAGTTGAGGCTCCTTCATTACATGTTTTTAAGATAAATATAGATAGTTTTTTGAAGAATAAAGGGATTAAGGGTTATGGTGTTCCGGCCGGAAAGTGGAGCTGAGTCCACAAAGGTTCAGCCATGATCTCATTGAATGGCGGAGCAGGTTCGAGGGGCCAGATGGCCGACTCCTGCTCCTAGTTCTTATGTTCTTAAGTGGATTCTCATGCAAGAAATTAGAGAATTCCCCATGCCAGTTAAAAATTCAGACTAGGAACGCAGAAATAGCCAGAGCTACCGGACCAAAGTATTCACCTAGAATCCAGAGACAATGAAATCCCAGCAATCAGCATTTAAAACTAAGCATGGCCTTCCAGCACCACTAAGGAAGCAGTCATTTGGAGTAACAAAAATGGGTTTCTGAAATACTCTACTCTTTAAAATGAAGTAGCTTAATAACAACGTGCTCTTTGTCCCTGTGATTCCTTTATAATTAAAAGTGAAGTTCTAGGAAAAAATAATTTTTAGACATTTTAATTTGCAGGTTTCCTCCTCTAGGCAGCTTTATTGCGCTCCAGGTAATCACCAGGACTTGGGTCATAGAGATTCAGTGAGGGACTTCTCTGCCACAATGAAAATTTAAAACCAAATGTTCATATATACATATATACAAGCAAGCTGCAGTGAAGAACCTTCCTGTCGTTTGAAGAATGATATTTCACTGGAACTAAGCAAAATAGAAAATTTTAAGAATACATTTTAAGAGTTATCAGAATATTTTAACCTTTTTATTGATCCTTTAAATGTCATTGTATTACAGCCAACGTTAGAAAAGTGACATTTCGATGTAGGGGAGAAGTTGACCTTTTAAATATGCTTCGCAGATAATGAACAATTGGAACTCAAATTTTCTCTCGGAAACCAGAACGTTCCTTTTTTTTATCCAGACTATATTTAAGCTAAAATAAATGGGATCATAAAATTTGTAAGTGAAAGAAGAATTCAAATGTTATTTAGTTTTCTACATTCATACATAATATAATTTAGCATTGGAATAACCAAATATAATCCTGTCTTAACACTAACACCTTACACTCCAGTGCACAGAATGTGGTCATTCTGAATCAAGGTGTTCTGGCAGAGGCATAGCTGTAGTTTGATCATTTCAATGTAGTCCAGCAGTTTTGCTTTCGGTATTTACCATGGGAAGAATTTTTATTTATGGTGAACTTGGACTGAATATAATACTGCTGATATACATATTTAGGAAGGCCTGAAACATTGACCGGGATTCTCCGAGCCCGCGCCAGCTCAGAGAATGGGAGATGATGCAGAGACGGCCCGCGACGTGAGAAGCGATTCTCCGGTGACTGGAGAATCGCCGCCAGCCATGCGCATGGCCGACGCAGCGCCGGTCGGGGGCTGGTGAAAGAGACTTCCGCGGAGAATTCCCGCCGGGGTGGTTCTAACATGGTTCCATCCAGCGGGAGCTCGGACCCACAGCCGCTGTGGCTGTCCTGGTGAGGGGCGGGGGATCAGCATCCGGGGGGGGGGGGGGGGGGGGGGGTCATCCATGATGGCCAGGCCCGCGATCTGGGGCATCCGATTGGCGGGCACGCGTGATCTGAGGGGGTGGGGGCCTACCTTTTTCCGCGCCAGCCCACTGTATGGCTGCGCCATGTTGCGCGAGCCCAGTGCGGAAGCAGCCATCGCGCACATGCGCGGACCCGCGGCCGGCTGTGCATGGCCGCATATCGGAGCACCCCAGCACCATGCTGGCCCCCTGTGGTCATCAGAATCGCTGGGCCTAGAGGCCCGTAGACGGCGGCGTGAAACACTCCGGTGTTTACGCCGGGGTCAACTCTTAGCCGCATTTTTGTAGAATCCCGGCCAGTGTTTCATCAGAGTTGAGACAGTCAAAGGGAAGACCTAAAACGTTAATTCTGTTTCTCTGTGTGGACGCTGCTGGGAGTTGCTCACATTTATTTTATTTCAGATTTCCAACACCTCCTGCACGTTGCTTTTGTGAGCCTTGAAGAGATGTGGGATGGAATAAGGTGATTAGAATGATTTGATTGTGTGGTGTTTGTATACCATCACGGACTAACTGTTTTGTGTTGAATTTCTGTGTTAGAACGGGTATGTATTTCTATGGTTATAGCTGTAAAATAAAGCTCTGCCGTCCAACAACAACACCGACAGCTGTACGGTGTAGCATTTCAATTCCCATGCTAGCCCTGCGTGTGATTTGCAAGTCAGATTGTTGATTAATGCAGTACCACCTCCAAAGCTTTTAAAAATGTGACTAAAAAGCAGAAAAATGAATACTGTAAGATCTTGTTTGTCTTACTGGTTTCTGCATCAATTTCAGCAGGCAAATAAATGGCACTGAATAGAATTAGCTATCTAATAACATCATCCAGTCAGTGTGTTGGTACCAAGCTGAATGCAAGGAAGACTGATAAAATACTGAGCCGTATGACATAAGGAGGTATGTGACCAAAGTCTTAAAGATGAAAAGAGAGACAGAGATTCAAAAAAAGACTTGAATTTTTATAGCATCTTTCTCAACCACAAGTTATCCGAAAGCCTTTAACAGTCAACCAAGTTCTTTAGAACCTTCACACAGCGAGCACCTATAAACGTTTTTCGTTCCAAATGCCATAACTTTGAATTGGGATATACCATCTGGAGTCACAAAAGCTGAAATCTCCTTTGCCCTTTCGGACAAAGGTACCTGCCAGTAACCTTCAAGTAAATCCAGTTTGGAAATAAAAGCTGATTGTCCCACTTTCTCAATGCACTCCTCCGAACGTGGGATAGGATAAGAGTCCGTTCTTGTAACTGCATTAACCTTTCTATAGTCCACACACAACCGTTGGGTACCGTCTGGTTCCGGTACCATCACTATGGGTGAGCTCCATTGGCTGCAACCCACTTCAATTCTGCCATTTTTAAGCATATTTCAATCTCTTTGTTAACCGGTGCCAATTTTAAAGGGTTAAGTCGATATGGATGTTGTTTAATTGGAACAGCATTTCCCACATCTACATCATGTATAGCCATTTTAGTACTTCCCAACTTATCTCCACAACTTGCCCATGTGATAACAATAACTCTTTCAGGTCAGTTTGTTTTTCCTCTGGAAGGTAATTCAACAAGTTATCCCAATTTTTAAGAATATCCTCGTTTTCCAACTTGAGGGATGTCAAATTCAAAGTCATCTGGATTTGGTTCTTCACTCTGAGTTAGAATCATTAAAACCTCCTGCTTTTGCTCTCGTTCCCTTTCACAATACCTGTTAAGCATATTCACATGACGCACTCGGTGATTTTTCCTTCTTTCTGGCGTTCTTGCCACATAATTCACCTCACTCAGTTTCCTTTCAATCTGATAAGGTCCACAAAAACTTGCTTTTCAAGGTTCACCTAACACTGGTAATAACACTAAAACTTTATCTCCACTGGCAAAACTACGAACTTTGAATATCTTGTCCGCAACCCGTTTCATCACATGTTGTGCAAGTTTTAAATGTTGTCCAGCCAATTCACCTGCGCTACTTAATCGTTCCCTAATATTTGACACGTAATCCAATAATATAAGTTCCGATTGCTCACTCACCAATTTTTCCTTAATAATTTGAAGTGGTCCTCTTACCTCATGACCAAAAATTAGTTCAAAAGGACTGAATTTGGTTGACTCATTAGGAGCACCCTAATTGCAAACAGTACGAATGAAATGAAAAATGAAATGAAATGAAAATTGCTTATCGTCACGAGTAGGCTTCAATGAAGTTACTGTGAAAAGCCTCTAGTCGCCACATTCCGGAACCTGTTCGGGGAGGCTGGTACGGGAATCGAACCGTGCTGCTGGCCTGCCTTGGTCTGCTTTAAAAGCCAGCGATTTAGCCCAGTGTGCTAAACCAGCCCCTATGGAATGGAATTCCTTTATCCCAATCCTCTGGATATTCTTGACAATAAGCCATCAACATTGTCTTTGATGTCTGATGCCACCTTTCTAACACTCCCTGATATTCTGGATGGTATGCAGTTGATTTAAATTGTTTTATTCCTTTTTTTTTTATAAATTTAGTTACCCAATTATTTTTTCCAATTAAGGGGCAATTTAGCGTGGCCAATCCACCTACCCTGCACATCTTTGGGTTGTGGGGGCGAAACCCACGCAGACACGGGGAGAATGTGCAAACTCCACACGGACAGTGACCCAGAGCCGGGATCGAACCTGGGACCTCAGCGCCGTGAGGCAGTTGTGCTAACCACTAGGCTACCGTGCTGCCCCAATTGTTTTATTCCTAAGCTATCCATAACTTCTTTGAATAACCTCGTGGTACAATTTGATCCTTGATCCGATTGCATTTCTGTGGGTAGTCCATATCTAGTCAAGAATTTAAGTAACTCCTCCATAATCTTTTTAGCCGTAATATTACGTCCTGGAATGGCCTCTGGAAACGTAGTAGACACATCCATTATCGTCAAAAGATATTGATTTCCATTTTTCATTTTAGGAAGTGGGCCTACGCACTCAATTAGGACCCTTGTAAAAGGTTCCTCAAATGCTGGAATGGGTATTAACGGCGCTGGTTTTATCACTGTTTGAGGTTTTCCTATCATTTGACATGTGTGACATGATCGACAAAATCTAACTGCATCTTATGTAGCCCAGGCCAATAAAAATGTTTTTGTATTTTACCTTGAGTTTTCCATCCTCCCCAAATGACCTCCCACTGGTACCACATGTGCTACTTGCAACACTTCCTTTCTATACCCTACAGGCAATACCACTTGATGAACCCCTGCCCACATTTCATCCGCCTGCATATGTAAAGGTCTCCATTTTTTCATCAAGACATAACATTTATGGTAATAACATTCTGGTATATACATTTAGATTCCTCTTCCGTGTATGCTTTCTGATTTCTACATCTTTCTGTTGTAACTCCGCCAATTTTCCTGAACTAAAATATCCGCCTCATCCTCCACCTGTTCTTGTTCTTTTCCAACCATCTGATCAAAAATCATTTTCTGATAATTGAACTTCAACTTTATCTTCACTCTTTGATTTCTCCTCTTGTCTTAACCTGTGACTTTGCCACCTTGTTACCACATTATCCGTAAAAATCCCTGGATATTCATCCTTCAACACTTCAGTTGTCTGATTTTCCACTGGCTTATCAACCACAGTAGGCATCACTCCCACCTGCAATCCAGCTATATCATTACCCAAGATAAACTGTATTCCTGGACAAGATCGTTTCTCTATTACTCCTACTACCACTTCACCACTCTTCACTGGACTTTCCAACCTTACCTTATATAATGGAACACTACGCCTCTCACCCTGAATTCCACATATTACTACCTTTTCTGGCAATATTCCTCCCAAACTACATAACTCCTCATCTCGTACCACCAAAGATTGACTAGCTCCCATATCTCTTAAAATTGTGACTTCTTTACCGACTCCTTCTGATGCACATGAGTAAACTTTACCCACACAAGTAAATTCTTCAGAGAGATCTGGCATCTTCTTATCAATCACCTCTTGATCGGGCTGTACAATCTTTTGCACCTCCTTCGCTTCACTTGGGCTTTCTTTACCATTTTAACAAATCCCACTGTCTTATCCTGTTTTATCATATCAGCCTTCCCAGTGCTTTTCTTCAACCACCAACACTGTGACTTTACATGGCTTAGTTTATCACAGAGAAAACATATGAAACTTTTAATTTCTTTTCCCACTCCTGGATTTCCTTTTTAATCTGAGGTACACTCTCCTTATTATCTCCCATCAGATATCCTTTACCTCTACCACGTGAGTATTTCTCTTTTCCCCAGTTTCTATCCCTCACAGGTTGAAACTGATGTCGGAAACCAAGCTTTGATTGATGCACTAATTCATAATCATCTGCCATTTCTGCTGCTAATCTCACAGTTTTAACCCTCTGCTCTTCCACATGAGTTCTCACTGCATCAGGAATTGGATTTTTAAACTTCTCCAAAAGTATAATTTCTCTTAGAGCTTCATACGTTTGGTCTATTTTCAAAGCCCTTATCCACCCATCAAAATTACTCTGTTTGATCCTTTCAAACTCCATGTATGTTTGACCAGGTGCTTTCCTTAAATTTCTAAACCTCTGCCTGTAGGCTTCAGGCACTAGTTCACAGCCCAGTCCATCACACGAGCCTGCCTCCCATCCATTGGCTCCATCTACACCTCCTGCTGCCTGAGGAAAGCGGGCAGCAAAATCAAAGACCCCTCCCACCCGGCTTACTCACTCTTCCAACTTTTTCCATTGGGCAAGAGATACAAAAGTCTGAGAACACGCACGAACAGACTCAAAAACAGCACGGTAGCATGGTGGTTAGCAAAAATGCTTCACAGCTCCAGGGTCCCAGGTTCGATTCCCGGCTGGGTCACTGTCTGTGTGGAGTCTGCACGTCCTCCCCGTGTGTGCGTGGGTTTCCTCCGGGTGCTCCGGTTTCCTCCCACAGTCCAAAGATGTGCGGGTTAGGTTAATTGGCCATGCTAAATTGCCCATAGTGTCCTAAAATGTAAGGTTAAGGGGGGGTTGTTGGGTTACGGGTATAGGGTGGATACGTGGGTTTGAGTAGGGTGATCATTGCTCGGCACAACATCGAGGGCCGAAGGGCCTGTTCTGTGCTGTACTGTTCTATAAAAACAGCTTTGTCCCCGCTGTTACCAGACTCCTAAACAACTCTCTTATGGACTGACCTGATTAACACTGCACCCCTGTATGCTTCACCCGTTGCCGGTGTTATGTAGTTACATTGTGTATCTTGTGTTGCCCTATTATGTATTTTCTTTTAATTATTTTCTTTTCATGTGCTTAATGATCTGGTGAGCTGCTCGCAGAAAAATGCTTTTCACTGTACCTTGGTACACGTGACAATAAACAACTCCAATCCAATATGCACCGAAGATGGATTTTTTTCACCTCCTCATACGTCCCAGATGCCTCCTCGGATAGTGAAGCAAACACTTTGCTAGCTCTACCTACCAGCTTTGTTTGACTCAGTAATACCCACATGTACTCTGGCCATTTCATTTGTTTCGCTACCTTCTCAAATGAAATGAAAAAGGCTTCTACCTCCTTCTCATCAAACCTTGGCAATGTTTGGACATATTTAAATAGATCCCCACCAAGCCTTCGACTTTGATGCTCTTTCTTACTAGCCTCATCACTATCATCCAACTGGACAACACGGTACCATGGTGGTTAGCATAAATGCTTCACAGCTCCAGGGTCCCAGGTTCGGTTCCCGGCTGGGTCACTGTCTGTGCGGAGTCTGCACGTCCTCCCCCTGTGTGCGTGGGTTTCCTCCGGGTGCTCCGGTTTCCTCCCACAGTCCAAAGATGTGCGGGTTAGGTGGATTGGCCATGCTAAATTGTACGTAGTGTCCTAAAAAGTAAGGTTAAGAGGGGGTTGTTGGGTTACGGGTATAGGGTGGATACATGGGTTTGAGTAGGGTGATCATTGCTTGGCACAACATCGAGGGCCAAAGGGCCTGTTCTGTGCTGTACTGTTCTCTGTTCTACGTTCTATGTACGTTTCCCGTTACGTCTGCCAATTTTAACTGACTGTCATGTTTCATGGCCATTTTCTGAAGTTCAAACTCTCTCTCTCTATCTTTTTCCCTGATCTGTATCTCCCTTTCTCTTTCTTTTTCCTCTCTATCTCTTTCGTATTGAAGCTGCGTTAATTCTTTCTCATGTTCCATTTGTTTAATTTGCAACTGAATTTTTGCAATTTCCAATGAGTCAAACTGAATCTCAGGCATCTTTAAATGCTTCGCCACCGCCATAATTATCTCATCAATGCTACCGTGGGCAGCACGGTAGCATTGTGGATAGCACAATTACTTCACAGCTCCAGGGTCCCAGGTTCAATTCCCGGCTTGGGTCACTGTCTGTGCGGAGTCTGCACATCCTCCCCGTGTCTGCGTGGGTTTCCTCCGGTGCTCCGGTTCCTCCGGTTCCTCCCACAGTCTTTGTCCGTAAGGTACTGCATGTGACCATCTCCACCCCCAAAAACTTCAGAGCCTCTGAAAGAGCCATTGTCCACAATGCACTCCCCACTTAAACTAAAATATCACTCCTGATAAGCAGCCACAATGTGCTCACCCCTCACTGTCTTTAAGTTCACTAAGCCAATCCAATAGATAGACTTTTATCCTGGACGAGCCCCCAATTTGTTATGGGCCAGGGTTTAGAGAATCCCAAAGTGTATCATGGAGTTCACCTGACCCACAACTTTTAATAGATTGTGGTGTGGGGAGCACACGGCCCACTCTACAGGTGTGGTACAGCAGAAATAGAAAAGTATTTTTTTAAAGCAAAACAATGTTTATTCTATGAACTCAAGTTAACCTTTTTAAAACATACAGTGGACATCTTGGCAACCATCAATTCAAATACAACCCCCAAAGAATACAACACTAAGTAATGATTAAGCTGCCTTTTAACATCCATAGGACTTAAAAAACCTTCAAAACAGAAAGACATAGATAGATAGAACAGTACAGCACAGAACAGGCCCTTCGGCCCTCGATGTTGTGCCGAGCAATGATCACCCTACTCAAACCCACGTATCCACCCTATACCCGTAACCCAACAACCACCCCCAACCTTACTTTTTAGGACACTACGGGCAATTTAGCATGGCCAATCCACCTAACCCGCACATCTTTCGACTGTGGGAGGAAACCGGAGCACCCGGAGGAAACCCACGCACACAGGGGGAGGACGTGCAGACTCCGCACAGACAGTGACCCAGCCGGGAACCGAACCTGGGACCCTGGAGCTGTGAAGCATTTATACTAACCACCATGCTACCGTGCTGCCCAGGCTTAACTTCACGACTGAGAACATTTATAATTCCGAATTCACCAAATGATCCGGAGATAGTCTTTTGATGGCAGAGAGAACAGCAGTACACCTACTTGGTCTGGCTTCAGCTCCAACACTGAAAACGAACCTAAAACACACCCTGCACCCAGCTCAAAAACAAAAGTAAAAATCTAACAGACAGCCCAGCTCCACCCACTCTGACATCACTGCAGTAGTAAACACCCATTTCTTAAAGGTACTCTCACTACAGAAATTTATATACACACCTATTTTTAAACACCCATTTCTTAAAGGTACTCTCACACATGACAGGTAGCTAATGGGAGATTTATCAGACGTGTTCAGGTAGTTTATCTTTTACTCTATTTCCAAAGGTTGAAGAGTTAATCACCAGAAGATAAGCATTACAATTTGGATTGCACTGCCTTTTTAAAAATTCAGTCATGGCATGTGGGCATCACTGGTAACCGGGGAGGCAGTGGTGTTGTGGAATTGTCACTGGACTAGTAAACCAGGGAACCTGAATAATGCTCTGGGGTCCCAGGGAACCTGAATAATGCTCTGGGGTCCCAGGGAACCTGAATAATGCTCTGGGGTCCCAGGGAACCTGAATAATGCTCTGGGGTCCCAGGGAACCTGAATAATGCTCTGGGGATCCAGGGAACCTGAATAATGCTCTGGGGTCCCAGGGAACCTGAATAATGCTCTGGGGTCCCAGGGAACCTGAATAATGCTCTGGGGTCCCAGGTACAAATCCCACCACTGCAGATGGTAAAATTTGAATTCAATAAAAATCTGGAATTAAAAGACTAATGATGACCATGAAACCATTGTCGATTGTTGTAAATATCCGCCTGGTTCACTAATATCCTTTAGGGAAGGAAATCTGCCGTCCTTACCCGGTCTGGCCTACATGTGACTCCAGACCCACAGCAATGTGGTTGACTCTTAACTGCCCCCTCAAGGGCAATTAGGGATGGGTAATAAATGCTGGCACAGCCTGCGATGCACATATTGCATGAACGAATAAAACAAAAATTTCCCAACGCTATTTATCCTTGAATTGAATGGCTTCATAGGTCATTTCAGACTCAACCATATTGCTGTGGGTCTGGAGTCACATGTAGACCTGACCAGGAAAGGACGGCAGATTTCCTTCCCGAAAGTGCATCAGTGAACCAGGTGGGTTTTACAACAACCTATCACGAGACTTCTAATTCCAGATTTGTTCTAAGAATTCAATTTTACCAACTGCGGTGGTGGGATTTGAACCCAGATGATTATTCTGGGTCTCTGGGTTACTAGTCCAGTGACACTATCACTACGTCACCACCTCCCCCGATACTGATGCGTGCTGATTCAATAATGACCTCCAATAAGTTTTTATGTGAGTGTAAGATTTTTACACAGAGGGTAGTGGGTGCCTGGAACTCGCTGCCGGAGGAGGTGGTGGAAGCAGGGACGATAGTGATGTTTAAGGGGCATCTTGACAAATACATGAATAGGATGGGAATAGAGGGATACGGACCCCAGAAGTGAAGAAGATTTTAGTTTAGACAGGCAGCATGGTCGGCACGGGCTTGGAGGGCCGAAGGGCCTGTTCCTGTGCTGTACGTTTCTTTGTGCTTTGTAAAAGGGAAATACTTGTAGGCTAATTAAATTGCAGTGAAAAATGGGAAAAGTTGAGAAGTGGAACCAATTAGATTGTTCTTCGAAATAGCCAGAGTGGTCTTCCGGGCTACATGGCCTCCTTTGCGTTGTAGTGCACTTTCCTAATTCATAGGAAATGTAAAACTTCTCAAGTGAAGAAAATGTTCTGAAATGACTGTGAGACACCTGCTGATATTGCAGATGTGAAAACTGCATCCCACAGCACGAACAGTTATTGCAAATAGTACTTTAACCAGCTACTGCTTGATGCAAGCACATAAATCTACATCCAGTACGATGACTTGTGTGACTAAAATAACATTCTTGTTCATCCCCTTGGGGCATGTCCATTTATTTGTGGTATCAGTCATGGATAAATAGCAAAAATGCTTCAACTTGTATTTTTGCAAAAAGCAATGTAACGATTTGCTGGTAGTCAGGATCTATACATCACTTGCAACCTGTCTTAATGACATTTCTACTTTAGTGTCAAATAGGAGCCTGTTTATATTGCCAGCTTATGCTGACTAGTAAATGGATTCAGACTATCCAAGTTCATTATATGTTGGACCCTCATAGCTAATATTTAAAGACTACTTTTAGTCCATGCCTCAGTTCAAATCCCACTTGTACAGATGAAAGACTATAGATGAGCCACTGAGAGTCACAGCACCATAGATATGGTAGTAGACATGTTTGTATTAAGAGCTCCTTCTCCCTAATACAGAGACATGCCTTCTCCTTATATTGAGAACAATTTTGACTCGCATTTCCAGATGGTCTCTGTGCATCCTGCAGTGGCCCCATTCGTGTACCCCAGAGCCTTTGCTTCAGACTGGGTTGGAGATTGATTGAAAATACACAAGCCAGGAAATTTTAACAACTGGGTGCTATCAAATCAGATTGAAAAGTGGTCAGGAGCAGTGCCTTCCATGTAATGTTACTGAACAGAACTGTAATTACACTCCACACGCTGCCCCAGGATGTGTGGTTATTCAGCTCCTGATGCAAATGAAGAGCCAAAATGACTGCCCTCCCTGGGTGAGAAAATGTGCTTTTAAATTAAGGTGTCTCCCACTTGGTACGAAGTCTGTCCAAAAATTGATATTTTTATGAAGGTTGAAACATACTTTGTTCCAGACTTTTTTCCTTTTGACTTTTCACCTTATAAATTTACATTGTGCATCTTGTATCTGAAATCATTTAATTAGATTTCTAAAGTCCTGCTGTTTCCTTAGCAAATGAGCCTTAGCAGTGGATTGAATATATTTAGCACACTTTAGTGTTATAAGCAAGTTAGCATTCAAAGCTTGGATCCAGGTTTAACCTTTTAAACGTTTTGTGCTTTGCTCAAGAATGCTGTGGTTAGGGCAGCACGGTGGCACAGCGGTTAGCACAGCTGCCTCACGGCGCCGAGGTCCCAGGTCTGATCCCGGCTCTGGGTCACTGTCCGTGTGGAGTTTGCGCATTCTCCCCATGTTTGCGTGGGTTTCGCCCCCACAACCCAAAGATGTGCAAGGTAGGTGGATTGAACACGCTAAACTGCCCGTTAATTGGAAAAAGTGAATTGGGTACTCTAAATTTATTTTTAAAAAGAATGCTGTGGCTGTATTGTAAATCAGGGTGAGCAACCGTGCCTTATTTTATGGGATTGCCCCATATCTGAGTCCATGTCCTGTGTACCAGGCTGCTTGGTGCTGAGGTGTTGTTTGTCCTGTACATTGGACCGTCAAATTTCATGCATGCGTGGTTCATGCTCAGCTCCTTCTCCAGTTTGTGTGTGTGTGGTGTGTCTCTGTGTCTGTGAGCGTGTGTGTGCACGCATGTGTGTGTGTGTGTGTGTCTGTGTGTGTGTGTCTGTGCGTGTGTGTGTCGGTGTGTGTGCCTGTATGTGTATGTGTGTCTGTGTGAGGGTGCGTCGGTGTGTGTGTGTCTGTGTGTGTGTGTGTCGGTGTGTGTGTGTGTGTGCCTGTATGTGTCGGTGTGTGTGTGCCTGTATGTGTATGTGTGTCTGTGTGAGGGTGTGTGTGCGTCTGTGTGTGTGTGTGTCTGTGCGTGTGTGTCTGTGCGTGTGTGTGTCGGTGTGTGTGTCGGTGTGCCTGTATGTGTCGGTGTGTGTGTGCCTGTATGTGTATGTGTGTCTGTGTGAGGGTGTGTGTGCGTCTGTGTGTGTGTGTGTCTGTGCGTGTGTGTCTGTGCGTGTGTGTGTCGGTGTGTGTGCCTGTATGTGTGTGTGTGTGCCTGTATGTGTATGTGTGTCTGTGTGAGGGTGTGTGTGTGTGCGTCTGTGTGCGCGTGCGTGTGTGTGTATGCGCTCCAACAGTTCAGGCAGCAACACTGCAAGCTCACGCGGAGAGCCATGGCAAGCCATCCCATAATTCCTTTCCCGAAAGTTGGTCACACTGGTGTGAATGGAATATCGGCATTCTGTGTTGTTATGGGAATTCTGAATGACTGAAGGGAGCCAGTACACACACTGCTGGAAATACTCAGCAGGTCTGGCAGCTTCTGTGGGGAGAGAAACAGAGTGAACGTTTTGGGTCGATGATCTTTTTGATGAAATATTAATCTGAAACATTATTTGTTTCTCTCTGCACAGGTGCTAACAGACCTGCTGAGTATTTCCAGCAACTTTGTATTTTGCCTTTGGAACAAGGTGGAATTTGTTATAATGGAAATTTAACATTTGAATCATGGCTGTGTGAAATTAACTATGTTTAAAATTTTTGCAGTGTTTTTCAAAGTAGCAAAGTCTTTGTCACCGTTATTAAAACTACTGTGCTAAAGCTCACGCATAATATCGTCAGAAATGGAGATGAGAAATATTACTGTAATTTAACATGTATTTGCTATCTTGTGAAGCCAGGAGGTGCATATTATTAGTTTATGGATCTAAAATTTGAATAGAAGCAACATGTGGCATGGCATAACTGCTTTCGGGCAGGAACAATGAAAATCACTTATTGTCACGAGTAGGCTTCAATGAAGTTACTGTGAAAAGCCCCTAGTCGCCACATTCCGGCGCCTGTTCGGGGAGGCTGGTACGGGAATTGAACCATCCTGCTGGCCTGCCTTGGTCTGCTTTAAAAGCCAGTGATTTAGCCCAGTGAGCTAAATCAGCCCCACTATGATCAGTCTTTGTGCAATTGGATTTTAAATTATTTAATTTTAAAATCAAGTTATAAAGAAATTCTTTCTGGCTTTTAACTATTGAAATTGCTGTACGTGAGATGATAGATATTTCACTCTAAGGGTGGTTCTTTAAAGACTCTGGAATACAAATGGTAAAGCAACCCAAACTGGACACCAAACTAAAAAATATCACAGTGCCAACCTTTCATTTTGACAGGACCTCCGTGTACCTCCCCCATCGCCTCATTATCAATAAATGCCATATAAATATTATGCAAGTTTTTGCTCGATTGGCTGAGCTTAATGGGTCAGATATTCTTGTCCTTATTGTATGTTTGAATGTGTAAACTGGGATTGTCCTGACCCTGTCTATGTAGCCCAGAGTTCATCTAGTGAATAACTAACCTAGAAATAATACCCATGCTGAATTTTCACATCTTTCCCCTTTCTGTTCCTTATAATCTGTCCATAAATAGTTTCCTTTATGTTAAACAGGACATGTAAATTGTTGAAATAGCTTGACTCTTAAAAGATATGAACAATGCTGGACAGGAGGAGACACTGATCTATTCAGCCTGTCCAACATAAAGCATCATAGACTCCCACCAGTGTTCACTGCAAGTGGTAGACCACATCTGGAGTGAGATGCAGCCAGAGGGCGCATGGAACTCGGTAATTTGAAACAGAGTGGTAATTCAGTACAGAGTGGGAATAATGTTTTCTGCTTTTTCTCCTTGCTTTGCATCAGGGCTCCACTGAGCGCCAGGGTTTCCACTGCCAGCTGTGTGCCAGGGTTTCCACTGCCAGCTGTGTGCCAGTGTTTCCGCTGCCAGCTGTGTGCCAGGGTTTCCACTGCCAGCTGTGTGCCAGGGTTTCTACTGCGAGCTCTGTGCACCAGGGTTTCCACTGCCAGCTGTGTGCCAGTGTTTCCGCTGCCAGCTGTGTGCCAGGGTTTCCACTGCGAGCTCTGTGCACCAGGGTTTCCACTGCCAGCTGTGTGCCAGGGTTTCCACTGCCAGCTGCGCGCCTGTTCAGCCGTGCAACAATGCAGGCAAAACTGTTGATAGACTGAGCTCCTCCCATTAATGACAACATCAATGATGTCCCCCACCTGCTCAGCTCAGACTACATACAATCCTTCATAAATTATCTATACGCCAAGCAATCTCCAGAAATCATAATGTCCCATTAAGCTTTTCTCTGTAAACAAGTAAATGGTTACAATTAATAGCTACCTCAACTTTTATGACCTCTTAATTACAGCTTTAGTTGACACACCAATAATTTAACCTAGCTTCTTCAATAATACTGCAACAAATATATGCCCTCATGCATGCTTTACAAAAACCTTACTGCAGCAGATATAAAATACGATATATATGCAAACTTCTTTTATTTGCCATATCTGGCCATATGACTCGAGAGACACAGAAATGTGGTTGACGTTTTTATTAAATGCCTTCTCAAATGGCCCAGCAAGCTAGTCAGTTCAAGGGGAATCAGAGATAGGCAGCAAATGCTGACCCGATTAGCAAATTCCAAATCCCCTGAATGAATATTTGTTTTTAAAACGTTTCTGGGCTCATCATTGAGTTCAGAAATTCCAAATCATAACCACTACTCCCATTTTTTCCCCCAGACAACCGTTATTGATAATTCTGCTTTGCCAGTTGCACCTCCTCATGACTCATTTTTTATTTCTTTTCCTGCCTCCTTTTCCACTGCACTGCATCATCAATGCTTCTATTTAATCTTCAGGATGCCTTCCATCCTGTTACACCTTCCCCCTTCTTCAGTAAAGAGGTGTTGCTGCAACTGTACAAGGTACTAATGAGGCCACTTTTAGAAGACTGTACAGTTTTGGTCCCCTTATTTAAGGAAATATGTATCATTGGAGGAGTACAGAGGAGGTTTACTCGGATGATCCCGGGTATGCAGAGACTGCCTGCAGTTCAGAAGGAAAAGAGATGATAGGATTTAAAGATATGGGGCTGGATTTACCGATTTTGAGGCTCTGTCCCCACGCCGGTTTGGGAATGGTGGAGTTTTACGACAGGAAAATTGGCGTAAAACGGCAACTGATCCGTTTGGTTGGGGGCTAGCATGCCAGTAGCGTAGAGCACCCGGCTCTAGCTGCCGATACAGCCTGGAGAATTGCCGGGCCCTTGGCCGCACATGCGCACGAAGGCGGCCTGCAGCAGCCGTGCCATGAAACATAGCGCCACCCGCTCGTGTACCCGTCCTGCGAAAGTGCCCCCCCACCTTTTGGTCAGCTCAGACGCCCCCGGCCATGGCAAGATCCCCTCTGCCTGCAGATCGGCTTTCCCCCCGACTCTGCCACGCCGAGTTCCCGATGGATGAGGCCACACGTGACCCAAGCCGTCGGGAACTCGGCCGGTCGGGGGCGGAGCATCGGGGCCCTGAGGCCGTCGATAGGGCAAGCAGCGTACTCTCTGAGTATTCTCCGGGGATTTCCCAGCAGATTGCCGAAAGTGATTTCGGCGTTGGGGACCGGAAAATTCCGCCCAATGTTCGCAGGGCAGACATGGTCAATGATGAGAGGATGTTTACACTCATGGAACAGGGTAGAACCAGAGGACAATCGCAGAATAAGGAGAAACTCATTTAAGATCGAATTGAGGAAGAATTCCTTCTTTTGAAGAGTGGTGAATCTTCGGAATTCTTTACCCCAGGAAGCTGTGGAGGTCGAGTCCTTGAACATTCTCAAGGCTGAAAATGATAGATTTTTAATCAGTTGGGGAATTAAGGGTTAAGGAAAGGAGGCAGGGAAGTGGACTTTGTGTGTTAGATCAACCATGAACTTATAAAATAGTGGAGCAGGAACGAAGGGCTGAATGGCCTCCTCCTGATCCTATTTCTTATGTTTTTATAATAATGAAGGTTTTAAATAATACTATTAAGCCAGGAAACTGCCAATGGAAAAAAATCTCCGAAAGAGTGAAAAATAATAAACGCCATCAAATGGCAAAAAGACTACAGATAACTTTTCAAGGAAAACTGCACAGAAACATGTTTTAAAATGCCTTTAGTCACCATGTAGGTGGTGTAACCCAAGGATAGAGCAGAAAAATTTAATTAAATTGACATTACAATTGCATACATAGTTTGATTACATGTTTGTTTCCTTCAATGTGTGAGCCCACTATCTGAAATCTAGGCTCAAATCCTGGTATATCTGCAGAGAGTGAATAGTTCTCCTGCTGCTCAGGATCATCAAACATCTGGCACACAACTTCCAGAATGTAGCTTTAGGTTTCCACCAACTGCTTAATCACGACAGTGGTAGGGCTTACAAACACCGAATCATTCAGCACACAATGGCTGCTCTTGCGTCAATTATAAAAAAGTCTGGCATTAAAAACATGCATTGTGATTTTCCGGTTGGATAAACAAGTCCACTTGCACTAGTCACACATAGCCTTTTCCAGAGAACATTTCTCTCTCCCATAACTCAGTACTACAGTCTGTTGCACATTTGTGACTATTAAATAGGTGATCTTTCTAAAATGGACGTTTAAACAGTGTTCAGCGTACTGTCGGTTCTGTTCATAGGGCATCCTGAGTAGTTACCAACTGGAATTGAAATTGGCTGTTTAACTCTGCAGCATAAACAAGATTCCCTTGTAATGCTGTGGTGAGTTAGTGCAGGAGCATTTCTTTCATTTCGAACAATTAGTTGCCTGAAGGAAGAAAACTCAACAAGCTCTGAAAAAAACTGGAACTTGCTCCTAGTGAACAAGAAATGGAACAGACAGACAGAGAGAGCTCTGAAGTTCAGACATCACATCATCTAATTTAATGGCAGAATAGGCCCAAGGGGCTGACCAGCTGGCTCATGTTCCGTTAAAATCTGAAGTCCTGGTCATCGGACTACCCATCAGCTATGGGTCAGTTAAAACAATGTTCACGTCCTCAAGGAATGCATATAATCACGTAAATAAATACCTCCATGGGATTGTTGAGTACTTGAACCTAATCTCTGTTGACAGAATAATAAACTTCATTTATGTGGGATCCTCTGTCCTGCCGTATATTCCTCAACCTTTGATGCCCGTAAGGCTGTCATCGAACTTATTCTGCAGCCACAAACAGAAAGTATGATACTCTTCCCAATGAAGCCCAAATCTGTACAGCATACAGCTGTTGTAGACTGCCAAGTACTGTACTTACACAGCAAGCTACATGGCCACACTAACTCCACAAAGTCCAACACAGTGCAAGGTCTGAATAAACTATGCCGTCAAATCAAATAATGCTCGGACTGAACAGTGTAAGTAATTGAAATTAGCTTGCTGGATGCTGAGCCCTTTAAATAATGCTGTAAGTAGTGGCCTAAGAACATGTTGGTACAATGAAAACAACAAATGTAATGAATAATTACTTTTTTTCATGGGGTCAGTTGCCAAAGAAGCATTACCAAGACTGACTGACATTACAAAAGGTGCAGTAGAGCCACGTCAAGGGTGTTAGAATTTTCCCACTGAGAAAAAAAATCCTGTGCTAATAAGGCAGATCAATCTGCCTTGAGTTTTCTTTCCCCATTACACGTATAGTGGTATTCAAGTTGATTGTTCACTAAAGTTTTGACTTTGCGTTTGATTAAATGAACTGAGAGATTGTTGAACACCTGCTGAGATATCCAATAGTAAGTAGCAGTCTGATTAGGTACAAAGACAGTCAGCTTATTGGACTGATTAGTCAGCCTGATTGGAAATGGTTATAAAAGCAGCAAGCCAACAAAATGCAGCTCACACGAAGATACTATACCAGTGTTTATCCACATAATATATTGGGACACAACCAAATCTCAACAATACTAGTGTTTCAATATTAACACAGATAACACTCTTTGGTAAAGCTTTATATTTTAGTTATGTCAGCATAGCCTACATTCAAAACTCCAATGTTAGGCAAAGATTCCTTTAAAAGCATTCAAAAATCTTTAGAATTTCAAATTTTAGAAGAGAAAAGTGAATATTCCAATTTGAGACACCAGAGTGGTAGCCTGGGTCACCGCTGACTCCGTGGTTTCCAGGTTCAAGGCCCATTGGAGGACTTGAGCGCACAAATTCAGGCTGATATTCTAGTGCGTAGTGCTGTACTGAAGGAGTGCTGCACTGCCAGAGGGTCAGCACTGAGGGAGTGCCGCACTGTCAGAGGGTCAGTACTGAGGGAATGCTGCACTGTCAGAGGGTCAGTACTGAGGGAATGCTGCACTGTCAGAGGGTCAGTACTGAGGGAGCACTGCACTGTCAGAGGGTCAGTACTGAGGGAATGCTGCACTGTCAGAGGGTCAGTACTGAGGGAGTGCTGCACTGTCAGAGGGTCAGTACTGAGGGAGTGCCGCACTGTCAGAGGGTCAGTACTGAGGGAGTGCTGCACTGTCAGTGGGTCAGTACTGAAGGAGTGCCGCACTGTCAGAGGGTCAGTACTGAGGGAGTGCCGCACTGTCAGTTGGTCAGTACTGAGGGAGTGCTGCACTGTCAGTGGGTCAGTACTGAGGGAGCGCTGCACTGTCAGTGGGTCAGTACTGAGGGAGTGCCGCACTGTCAGTTGGTCAGTACTGAGGGGGTGCCGCACTGTCAGTTGGTCAGTACTGAGGGAGTGCTGCACTGTCAGTGGGTCAGTACTGAGGGAGTGCCGCACTGTCAGAGGGTCAGTACTGAGGGAGCGCTGCACTGTCAGAGGGTCAGTACTGAGGGAGTGCCGCACTGTCAGAGGGTCAGTACTGAGGGAGTGCCGCACTGTCAGAGGGTCAGTACTGAGGGAGTGCCGCACTGTCAGTGGGTCAGTACTGAGGGAGCGCTGCACTGTCAGTGGGTCAGTACTGAGGGAGTGCCGCACTGTCAGAGGGTCAGTACTGAGGGAGCGCTGCACTGTCAGAGGGTCAGTACTGAGGGAGTGCTGCACTGTCAGAGGGTCAGTACTGAGGGAGTGCCGCACTGTCAGAGGGTCAGTACTGAGGGAGTGCCGCACTGTCAGAGGGTCAGTACTGAGGGAGTGTTGCTCTGTCAGCAGAAACAGTAAACCAAGACCGCCTGACCTTTCAGGAGGATTTCACACATTGGATACAGTATTTTGAAGAGCAGCAGGGGGACCTAGTCCCAGTCTCCTGGTAAATATTTAGTTCTCAATCAACATTAGAACAATCTATCCATCACGTTGTTGTTTGTAGGAACATAGAACGATACAGCGCAGTACAGGCCCTTCGGCCCTCGATGTTGCACCGACATGGAAAAAAAACTAAAGGCCATCTAACCTACACTATGCCATTATCATCCATATGCTTATCCAATAAATTTTTAAATGCCCTCAATGTTGGCGAGGTCACTACTGTTGCAGGTAGGGCATTCCACGGCCTCACCACTCTTTGCGTAAAAAACCTACCTCTGACGTCTGTCCTATATCTATTACCCCTCAATTTAAGGCTATGTCCCCTCGTGCTAGCCACCTCCATCCGCGGGAGAAGGCTCTCGCTGTCCACCCTATCTAACCCTCTGATCATTTTGTATGCCTCTATTAAGTCACCTCTTAACCTTCTTCTCTCTAACGAAAACAACCTCAAGTCCATCAGCCTTTCCTCATAAGATTTTCCCTCCATACCAGGCAACATCCTGGTAAATCTCCTCTGCACCCGTTCCAAAGCTTCCACGTCCTTCCTATAATGAGGCGACCAGAACTGTACGCAATAAACTTGCTGAGTGCAGGTTTTTAATATTTTGTTTTGGAACGATGGCAATGGCAAGGCCGGCATTATCCCCTCAAGAAGGATATGCTAACCTGCTGCAGTCCATTTTGTATCGGCACGTCCACAGTGCTCGTTGGAGGGTATAATGTGTGTAGGAAAGTCATATTTTATTTTTTTGCAGTAACGTTATCAAAACCTGAGTTCAAATGCCTACAGACAGTGTGACTGCTGGAACGATGATTGAGGTGTCCGAAAACTGAGATAATCATTGATTTTCTGGTGAAGTATTCTGCTGATAGATCCTAAAAACCATTTACTTGTTTACAGTTCGCTAGATACTCGACTATGAACAGCTGGAAGGAGGAACTGAGGGCATTGTTGCTAGGTGATACAAAGATCTGTCGCGGGACAGGTAGTGTTGGGGAAGTAGGTGGGCTGCAGAAGGACTTGAACAGTCCAGGAGAGTGGGCAAAGAAGTGGCACATGGAATACAATGTGGAAAGATGTGAGGTTATGCACTTTGGTAGGAAGAGGCATCGACTATTTTCTAAATGGAGAAAGGCTTTGGGAATCTGAAGCACAAAGTGGCTGAGAAGTCTTGGTTCAAGATTCTCTTAAGGTTAACGTGCAGGTTCAGTCAGCAGTTAGGAAGCAAATGCAATGTTAGCATTCATGTCGAGAGGGCTGGAATACAAGAGCAGGAAAGTACTGCTAAGTCTGTATAAGGCTCTGGTCAGAGCCCATTTGGAGTATTCTGAGCAGTTTGGGGGTCATATCTAAGGAAGGGTGTGCTGGCCTTGGAAAGGGTCCAGAGGGGGTTCACAAGAATGATCCTGGGAATGAAGAGCTTGTCGTATGAGGAGCGGTTGAGGACTCTGGGTCTGTACTTGCTGGTGCTTAGAAGGATGAGGGCGGATCTCATTGAAACTTATAGAATACTGAGAGGCCTAGATTCAGTGGGCGTGGAGAAGATGTTTCCATTGGTAGGAGAGACGAGAACCTGAGGGAACAGCCTCAGATTGAAGGGGCCTTTAAAATAGAGATGAGGAGGTATTTCTTCAGCCAGAGGGTGGTGAATCTGTGGAACTCATTGCTGCAGAAGGCTGTGGAGGCCAAATCACGGAGTGTCTTTAAGAGAGAGAGAGATAGGTTCATAATGAAAGGTCTTATGGGGAGAAGCCAGGAAAATGGGGATGGTACAATATATTGGTTTACTTAATTGGAATATAGTGGAAGATTTAGGAAGTTATTACGTTTTCTCTTTTACTTAAGCATCGTTGTAACTGTTAACTGTAAATCTATTTGTTTGTTGCTGATGTGGTTAATTCTGTGTTTAAATTAAAGTTTATTTTAACATGAAAGAACCGATTGGTCAGTGTGGCGCTGTAACGTTTCCTCAGTTTTACAAATTGGGCTCTCATCCAGAATTTTATCAAAGGATACTGGGGGAATTTTAAGCAGCAACAATGAAGGAATGGCATTCCAAGTCAGGATAGGGAGTGACTTGAAGGTTCTGGTGTTCTCATGTATCGAATGGCAACGTCCTTCTAGTGTTATCCAAGGAGCCTTGGTAGGTTGCTACATTTTGTATTTGGTATACACTGTCGCCACTGGATGGTGTTGCTGAAGCTGCTTTCATCCAGGGCAAGTAAATAGTATTTAATTACACTCCTGACTTGTGTCTGGTAGATGCTGGATGCTGGGTTTGGGTCGTCATCAGGCGAGTTACTCACCACAGAATTCCAAGCCTCTATCCTGTTCTTGTACCCACAGTTTGCT
The DNA here is from genome assembly GCF_902713615.1 of Scyliorhinus canicula. Classification (NCBI taxonomy): domain Eukaryota; kingdom Metazoa; phylum Chordata; class Chondrichthyes; order Carcharhiniformes; family Scyliorhinidae; genus Scyliorhinus; species Scyliorhinus canicula. The sequence continues at coordinate 198,036,100 of NC_052154.1, read as the reverse complement.
GCCACGTTTCCTACACCTGTGACTGCATCTGAGAGTCACAGCCATATAATACAGAGAGGCCCTTCACCCATCAAGTCTGCACTGACAGGGCGACACTAAATCTACACGATTCCCATATTCCAGCAGTTGGTCCAGTACCTTGAATGTTGTGATATTTCAAGTGCTCATCGACGTAGCTTTTAAAGTTTGAGGTTTCCCACCTCTCCTACTCTCCCAGGCAGTGGGTCCCAGACTCACACCATCGTCTGGGTGAAAAGTCTCATCCTCAAATCTCACTAAACCGCCTGCCCCTCACCTTAAAGTTATGGCCCCTCGTTATTGATCCTTCAAAGAACAAAGAAAAGTACAGCACAGGAACAGGCCCTTCGGCCCCCCAAGCCTGCGCTGACCGTGCTGCCTGTCTAAACTAAAATCTTTTACACTTCCGGGGTCCGTATCCCTCTATTCCCATTGAGGAACAACTGCTTCCTATCCACCCTGTCCATATCACTCAATCTTATATACCACAATCAGGTCAGCTCTTAGCCTTCTCTGTCCTAACGTAAACAACCCAAGTCTATTCAACCTCTCTTCACAGTTTCATCATTTTCCTCTGGAATGAGATAATTCAGGTCCAGCAGGTTTCCATGCAGATGATCACCATCTGCTGCAGTGCATTCACTACCTGCTACCTCTGGCCTAACTACATGAAGAGATTCAGATCTCGAACATTCGCATCGGGGGCGGTGGATGGTGTCACTGCAAAAGTAAAAAAAAATACTTACTGATGATTGAATAAACTTCCTCAGCTGCTGTTGGTTCAAGTTCCATTGGTTCCAAATAAAAGTTCAAAGATTGTTTCCTGAACAATATTGAGTTGTTTAAATACTGGGTTTCATCCCGTTTTTCTGGGATTCCTAGAAGCACGTCAAAATGGCAATCAATAAGGATATGCTTGGATTGTGGATAATTGAGAATCAGGGATGTCACCCTTGCAACAAAAAGGAGCAACTCCTGCCTTTAATTGATAGGCCACCTGGACCTTGTAATTTGATATCTGATGGGGGACATCTGATGGACCAAGGGGTACTACTGGCTCGAGCCAATGGAGACCATTCACTTAAAGGTGGTGTCAAAGCTTTTAACTTGCACTATAACTGACCAACAGTCTGGACTAAGACCATTTTTTACCCAGGAACTCTGTACATTTGTCTTTCTCGATGTCTAATTTCTTGAATAGAGTGCGTTTCATAAATATTTTCCTGTCTTCTACCTCAATTCACGTTGTTCGATTTGCAAAAACGCTTGAAGTGTCGAGTTTTGTCGCACAGGAAATATTCCACACCCCTGCTGGACAGTCCTGACTTCTAATTTTTGCTTCGCATCAAAACATAAGCATCTCAAATGGCTGCTGGTTACGTGTATGGGCTGCTACTGAGCTTTCTTTCCACTCTGATTCCTTCAATACCATCAGTGTATTCTTTTAATATCAATATACCTATCACTGCCACCATGCTCTGAGGTGGCCCTTCTTGTCTGTGGACTCAAGGAACAGTATTTGGTTACAGGACAGATTGTGGTCATACTCTGTTATTTGGTAAACATTTGTTTATTGGTATTGCATCTAAATAGTTAACATAGAACACATGTCGCTCCTGGGCAAGTCATAGAGGCTTACAGCATGGAAACTGGCCTTTCCGCCCAGCCTGTCCATGCCGCCCAGTTTTTAACTCTAAGCTAGTCCCAACTGTCCTCATTTGACCCATATCCCTCTATACCCATCTTACCCATATAACTGTCTAAATGCTTTTTAAAAGGCAAAATTGTACCTGCCTCTGCTATTGCCTCTTCTATAATGTGATCAGAACTGTACACAGTATTCCAACTTCTCGCTCGCTGAGCGAAAGTGTGAGTGAGTGAGAGGGGAGTCTAACACGACTGACTAGGGTCAGTGATGCATCAAACATCATCTCATACAGATGTTCCATCTGTTAAATTTGTACTACACCACATACATCCCAGTTTCCACCATCAAAAATGGACGGTTTGCTCAAAATGAACCAGGCAGTCTAAATTGAATGAACGGCAGATGGCCTGCTCCATCAATCTGCCAATCATAATTTCAATCACATTCCACTTTAAACAATCTGTCTCTTTTCAAAAAATTCATAGTGTGCATGAAAGTCCTTCTGAGACACAAGTGTTCCACATTCTCGCAACTCAGACTTTTCCTGATCTGCTTTAATTCACCTTGTCTTTGACATATGAATTAGGAAGCAGCCATTCAGCCCCTCTAGCCTGCTCAGCTTTTCAATTAGATTGTGACTGATCATCGACTTCAATGCCATTTTCCCACACTATCCGCTTACCACTTGATGTCACTTGCATCTAGAAATCTGTCTTCAACATACTCAATCATTAAGCTTCTACAGTCCTCAAATAGAGAATTCCAAACATTTGCTACCCTCAGTAAAGGAATTGCTCCTCATTTCAGTGCTGATAGCTCGCCACGTATTCTGAGACTGTGCCCCTACTCTACACCACCTTAGCCAGCGGTTAACATCCTTTCTGCATCTATCCTACCAAGCTCTTCCGAGTTTTTTTACGTTTCAATGAGATCACTTCTCATTCTTCTAAATTCTAGAGAACACAGATCCAGTCTCCTCAAAATCCCACCATCTCAGGGATTAATCTGGCGAACCACTACACTCTCTCTATGGCAAGAGGGACCATGGCTGTACACAATACTCCACGTCTGCTCTCACCAGGTTCTGCACAATTGAAGCAACATGGGCGTGATTCTCCCATTCGGCGGTGCGTTTCATGACGGCGAGAACGGGCCGCTGGGAGTACCGATTCTGGCCCCTACAGTGGGCCAGCACGGCACTGGAGCAATTCACGCCGCTCCAGCCTCCCATCCCAGCGTGAACTGTGCGCAGCGGGATCCGAGCATGCGCAGCCCGGCGTCAACGAGGAAATGCGCAGTCGACACCTTCAACACGCCGGCCCCGACGCAACATGGCGCAGGAGTTCAGGGGCCGGAGCGTAAGAAAATAGGCCCGGGGAGCGAGAGGCCGAACCGCCGATCGGTGGGCCCCGATTGCAGGCCAGGCCCCATTGAAACCACCCACCCCACCCCCCACCCCCAGGGTGAGTGACTTCTACAGTGAGAGATCGGCGAAGAATTACGTGCCAGCATCGGGGCGGCGTGGTGCGGTTGCGGGGATTCTCTGGCCTGGAGAATCCCGCCATATCTTTACTCCTATACTCAAATCCTCCTGTAATTAAGGCCATTTGAATTCCTAATTTCTTGCTGCATTTACATGTTAGCTTTCAGTGATTCCGAATAAGGAAACCAACACATCCCAATCTCTCACCATTTAAGAAATATTGAGTGGCACGGTAGCACAATGGTTAGCACTGTTGCTTCATAGTGCCAGGGCCCCGGGTTTGATTCCCGGCTTGGGTCACTGTCTGTGTGGAGTCTGCACGTTCTCCCCGTGCCTGCGTGGGTTTCCTCCGGGTGCTCCGGTTTCCTCCTGCATGTCCTGAAAGACGCGCTGTTAGGTGAATTGGACATTCTGAATTCTCCCTCCGTGTACCCGAACAGGCGCCAGAATGTGGCGACTGGGGGATTTTCACAGTAACTTCACTGCAGTATTAATGTAAGCCTACTTGTGACAATAAAGATTATTATATTATTCAGCCCTGTTCTTCCTTCCAAAGTTTATTCCAAAGAATAAACTCACACTTCTCCACATCATTGCCCATTACCATGGTACGATCTACCATTGCCCACTCAGTAAGATTGTCCAAATCCCCTTGAAACCTCTTGAAATGAAATGAAAATGAAAATCGCTTATTGTCACGAGTAGGCTTCAATGAAGTTACTGTGAAAAGCCCCTAGTCGCCACATTCCGGCGCCTGTCCGGGGAGGCTGGTACGGGAATCGAACCGTGCTGCTGGCCTGCTTGGTCTGCTTTAAAAGCCAGCGATTTAGCCTGGTGAGCTAAACCAGCCCCTCTTTGCACCATCCACACAACACACATTCCCACCGAAGTATGTGTCATCTGCAATTGGAATATAAAAATTGGCCCCCGCTTACAAATCAACGTTCTAGATTGTGAACAGCTGGGACCCAAGCACTGATCTCAAGCTCAAACTCCACGATTATTTTCTCAGTCAGTGAACCCTATTTGAGCCCCATAATACCTAATCTATGAATTAAAGAAAGTTTCAAGCTATAATTCAAGTAAATGTTTCGTACTAACTCAACTAATCACACTGTTTTAGTTCCATCTCCTTTCATATCCTGGAATGTATCATTAAATGCAAATTAAATGTAAGAAGTCATCCGACCAGTAGAGTGTGACAGTAAATCTGGGTGGATTAGTTGTTAGATCACAAAGGGCCACTATTGAAAGGGAGGTGCCAAATGCCAACACCTGGGTGCAATGACAACTGTTTCTAAATCCACAATGAGGAGAGCTGAAGTCTCCGAAACCCAGAAGGGTGTTATTGGCATCCAGTTGTAAATAGCGGTGCTGGAACCTGTCCGTGTGTTTCTGAGATTGCTGATGAACATTTCTACTTGGATACAGAGTTAGTGTGTTTCGCATCGTCATGGAGAGGGTGGTAGAGGAATTCATCTTAACATTAGATAACAGGCTTCCCTATAAACCCAAAGATATGACAGACAGGAAGAAAGTTTTTGGTCTCAAGCAATCTGCTGCCAACCAGCAGGGGAAAGTGCCGTTGAGACCTCAGAGTCTGTTGTTAACTTGCAGCTGATTCCAAATGAGGTGCCTGAGCTGCTGCACCTGACCTATGACAATATGCTAAAAACACACCAGTCCACGAGGCTTTCAGCATTTTTAGTAGCATTTCCCAGAAGCACGAGTGCGGAGTAAAACAAACATTTTGTTGCTATTGCCCTTCACGACGAACTGAATGTACAGCGTGGGAGTTTCTGTTTTCATAAACATTAAGACAGCACAAAGGAAGTGGCTGAATTCTGCACCTCATATGCATATTGTCCTCTCCTGTTGTTATGGGCCAGGGTTTAACAACTTCAAAGTATATTATGGAGTCCACCTGAATGGCAACTGTTTGTTGAATTTGGCTGGGATGAGAAGAGCTTGCCTTTCAGGTGTTATTCAACTGACCTCTTAGGCTCTTTTAATAAAAAAAACAAGCTTTATTCTAAGAATTTAGTTAATATTTGTATAAACACACACAACAAAACTTTTTATCAACTACAAACATAAAGACCCCACACAGCTACAGTAACCTATGCATAACCCTTAATGAATTCCCCCTTAACTGTTCCAATTCAATAACAAAATCCAAGTAAAACCAGAAACCCCGTTTCAGAGGTGTTGCGCCCTGCCCACGGCATTCATTCTAGTATAAGACTTGTTACTGACACCCTGTTCCCCTTTACAAACAGGTTTGAATTCCTTCCAGAAAGCAATTATCTCTTTTACGTTATCAAGCAGTCTGGAAACAGCTTTTAAAATGAAGCTAGAGAGACACTTCTATCGACCTGTGCAGTTCAAACCAGTCCAAACTCAGAAGCGAAAGTAAAAACGCACAGAGCCACAGCCCAGCTCCACCCACACAATTACATCACTGAAGTCATATGATAGGAGAAAAACATTTTTTAAAGGGGCACTCCATTGACAGTGTGAACCTGATTGGAGTGAGATTGTGGGGGCCAAGCAGGCTGACCTCTGAGGTCAGTTAACCTGTCATGGGCCTGGGAGGTTGTCAAGTTGGCAAAAAAAGTTGATAAACGCTGCTTTAGGGCACTAGTGAAGCAGATAGGTTTATAGGACAATCAACGATTGTTTCATGGTCACCATTACTGAGACCAGCTATTTTAAAACATTCAAGATGTATTAATTGGATTTAGACCCCACCAGCTATCGTGGTGGGATTTTAACTTGTTTCCCCTGAGCATTAGTCACCGTCTCCCCCAAACCCCAGGGTAACGTGTCGCTTGGGAGACGCTGCTGGAAGAATTGAAGCCCTACTTTCCAGCATCAACAGCACTGTTGGTGGAAAAGACTAGGTGTCAGTGATAAGATCCTACAGCCGTGCTTGACTATAGAAAAAATTCACCAAATACAAAACTCTTGTAGACTTGCACTAGATTCGGTAAATTAAACCACAGGAAATAATTTTTAGAGCCGACACTTTACAGTCCAGAAGGATAATAAACTATCTTTACCATTTAATTTGAGAATAAAATTGACCTCTACTTCAAGGAATTCAACATATTATTGTCACAAGTAGGCTTACATTAACACTGTAATGAAGTTACTGTGAAAATCCCCCAGCACCTGTTTGGGTAGACAGAGGGAGAATTCAGAATGTCCAATTCACCTCCAAGCACGTTTTTCGGGACTTGTGGGAGGAATCCTTCATTACATGTTTTTAAGGTAAAGATAGATAGTTTTTTGAAGAATAAAGGGATTAAGGGTTATGGTGTTCGGGCCGGAAAGTGGAGCTGAGTCCACAAAAGATCAGCCATGATCTCATTGAATGGCGGAGCAGGCTCGAGGGGCCAGATGGCCTACTCCTGCTCCTAGTTCTTATGAAACCAGAGCACCTGGAGGAAACCCACGCAGACACGGGGAGAACGTGCAGACTCCGCACAGACTGTGACCCAAGATGAGAATCGAATCTGGGACTCTGGTGCTGTGAAGCAACTGTGCTACCATGTAGTAGAGAATTGATTTTTATTTATAAATCTGCTGGGTTGTGTCTGCCTTAGCCGTAAGCAGTTTCAGAGTCCCCTGCTGTCACTGTCATACTCATTGTTATTCATCCTGGGAAGTAACAGTGTGGCAGCAGGGGATTGTGCTGATCACTGCGCCGGGTGTGTATTGTAACTTAAATGCTAATTTTGTATAGCTTTTGTCTTTTTATTATGGTAACTGAGGATACATAATGGTAAAACACCAAATATATTTTGGCTGTGCCTCAATTGGACAGCATGTGTTCCAAGAAGGATGTATTCTGAAGCATAACATGCTGGGGAGAAAATAGTGGCATCAGTAGCAGAAGGAATTCAGGAATCGGATTTGATGAGTTTAATTACAAGCTACAGTTGTCACGTGACTAACTGAAGATACCCTCTATTGTGCAGTTCACAAATCCTATTGCAATCTGCTGTGCTTGATGCACCATGGTCTATTTCTTTTGGGTCTCAAATGTGCTCTTGAAACGTGGTTCATTTAGTGTATTAAACTACAGGACCGTTTAATATAAAAGCAAAATATTGTGGATGCTGAAATTTGAAATAAAAACAGAAAATGCAGGGCGAACTGTGGCACAATGGATAGCACTAGGACTGCGGTGCTGAGGACCCGGGTTCGAGAATCCCGGCCATGAATCACTATCCGTGTGGAGTTTGCACATTCTCCCCATGTCTGCGTACGTTTCACCCCCACAGCCCAAAGATATGCAGGTTAGGTGGATTGGCCACGCTAAATTGCCCCTTAATTGGAAAAAATATATATAATTGGGTACTCTAAATTTATATAAAAGAAAACAGAAAATGCTGGGAAAACTCAATAGCCTGACATCTGTGGAGAGTGAGTTCACGTTTTAAGTCCGTCCGTATGACTCTTCAGAGCTCTGAAGAGGAGTCATACGGACTTGAAGTGTTAATTCTATCGGGCGGCACAGTAGCACAGTGGTTAGCACTGTTGCTTCACAGTGCCAAGGTCCCAGATTTGATTCCCAGCTTGGGTCATTGCCTGTGCCTAGCTGCTCAACACTTAAGATGCGCGACACCATCCAGGCCACTTGATTAGCACCTCATCTACCGAACGCACAGGAGCAACCTTGAGTGTCATCTACAAGATGCACTGCAGCAACTGACCATGGCTCCTTCAACAGCACCTTTCAAACCTGCGGCACGGTATCACTGTTGCTTCACAGCACCAGGGACCCAGGTTCGATTTCGGGTTTGGGGTCACTGTCTGTGTGGAGTCTGCACGTTCTCCCCGTGTCTGCGTGGGTTTCCTCCGGGTGCTCCGGTTTCATCCCACAAGTCCCAAAAGACGTGCTTGTTAGGTGAATTGGACATTCTGAATTCTCCCTCTGTGTACCTGAACAGGTGCCGGAATGTGGCGACTGGGGGATTTTCACAGTAACTTCATCGCAGTGTTAATGTCAGCCTACTTGTGACAATAATAAAGATTATGAACATGAGGACAGAGCAGTAAATGCATGGAAACACCACCACCTGCAGGCTCCCCTCCAAACTGCATGCTACCTGACTTGGAACCGGTCCTTCACTGGGTCAAAGTCCTGGAACTCATTTCCAAAAGGCACTGTTTGTGTACCCACACCACGCGGCCTGCAGCAGGTCAAAAACGACTCACCACCACCTTTTAGGGCAATTAGTGATGGGTAATAGGTGCTGTCTGAGCCTCCTTTCTCCCATGAAATAAAAAAAACCTTGACTGGTTCAATGTGAGCTCAAACCACTTTTGCCTCATGTCACTTCTCAGCTTTTTACCCACTGTGCTTAAAAACAGGATTAAAATATAGTTGAGTAGAAACAGTCTCAAATCACAATGACTGAAAGTCTTACAATCGCAGTCATAGGACTGGTTAGTTTTTGTTCATTAGTGAAAACACCAAACGTAGGAATTTATCAGCATTCTTCAACTTCATTATCATCGTCACCTTTGGCCACTCTATTGCCTTGGTCTCCATCACCGATAAGGCTATGCCCAGCAAGATCTCTAATCTCCCGTCCTACCCAGTAAGGTCGCTAATCTCCCGCCCTACCCAGCAAGGTCTCTAATCTCCCGTCCTACCCAGCAAGGTCTCTAATCTCCCGTCCTACCCAGCAAGGACTCTAATCTCCCGTCCTACCCAGCAAGGTCTCTAATCTCCCATTCTACCCAGCAAGATCTCTAATCTCCCGTCCTACCCAGCAAGGTCTCTAATCTCCCGTCCTACCCAGCAAGGTCTCTAATCTCCCATTCTACCCAGCAAGGTCTCTAATCTCCCATTCTACCCAGCAAGGTCTCTAATCGCCTGCCCTACCCAGCAAGGTCTCTAATCTCCCGTCCTACCCAGCAAGGTCTCTAATCTCCCCTCCTACCCAGCAAGGACTCTAATCTCCCGTCCTACCCAGCAAGGTCTCTAATCTCCCATTCTACCCAGCAAGATCTCTAATCTCCCGTCCTACCCAGCAAGGTCTCTAATCTCCCGTCCTACCCAGCAAGGTCTCTAATCTCCCCTCCTACCCAGCAAGGACTCTAATCTCCCGTCCTACCCAGCAAGGTCTCTAATCTCCCATTCTACCCAGCAAGGTCTCTAATCGCCTGCCCTACCCAGCAAGGTCTCTAATCTCCCGTCCTACCCAGCAAGGTCTCTAATCTCCCCTCCTACCCAGCAAGGACTCTAATCTCCCGTCCTACCCAGCAAGGTCTCTAATCTCCCATTCTACCCAGCAAGATCTCTAATCTCCCGTCCTACCCAGCAAGGTCTCTAATCTCCCGTCCTACCCAGCAAGATCTCTAATCTCCCGTCCTACCCAGCAAGGTCTCTAAACTCCCGTCCAACCCAGCAAGGTCTCTAATCTCCCGTCCTACCCAGCAAGGTCTCTAATCTCCCGTCCTACCCAGCAAGGTCTCTAATCTCCCCTCCTACCCAGCAAGGTCTCTAAACTCCCGTCCTACCCGGCAAGGACTCTAATCTCCCGTCCTACCCAGCAAGGTCTCTAATCTCCCATTCTACCCAGCAAGATCTCTAATCTCCCGTCCTACCCAGCAAGGTCTCTAATCTCCCGTCCTACCCAGCAAGATCTCTAATCTCCCGTCCTACCCAGCAAGGTCGCTAATCTCCCGTCCTACCCAGCAAGGTCTCTAATCGCCCATCCTCCCCAGCAAGGTCTCTAATCTCCCGTCCTACCCAGCAAGGTCTCTAATCTCCCGTCCTACCCAGCAAGGTCTCTAATCTCCCATTCTACCCAGCAAGATCTCTAATCTCCCGTCCTACCCAGCAAGGTCTCTAATCTCCCGTCCTACCCAGCAAGATCTCTAATCTCCCGTCCTACCCAGCAAGGTCTCTAATCGCCCATCCTCCCCAGCAAGGTCCCTAATCTCCCGTCCTACCCAGCAAGGTCTCTAATCTCCCGTCCTACCCAGCAAGATCTCTAATCTCCCGTCCTACCCAGCAAGGTCGCTAATCTCCTGTCCTACCCAGCAAGGTCTCTAATCACCCATCCTACCCAGCAAGATCTCTAATCTCCCTTCCTACCGAGCAAGATCTCTAATCTCCCGTCCTACCCAGTAAGGTCGCTAATCTCCCGTCCTACCCAGCAAGGTCTCTAATCTCCCCTCCTACCCAGCAAGGTCTCTAAACTCCCGTCCTACCCAGCAAGGTCTCTAAACTCCCGTCCTACCCAGCAGGGTCTCTAATCTCCCGCCCTACCCAGCAAGGTCTCTAATCTCCCCTCCTACCCATCAATGTCTCTAAACTCCCGTCCTACCCAGCAGGGTCTCTAAACTCCCGTCCTACCCAGCAAGGTCTCTAATCTCCCCTCCTACCCATCAAGGTATCTAATCTCCCGTCCTACCCAGCAAGATCTCTAATCTCCCATCCTACCCAACAAGGTCTCTAATCTCCCGTCCTACCCAGCAAGGTCTCTAATCGCCCGTCCTACCCAGCAAGGTCTCTAATCTCCCGTCCTACCCAGCAAGGTCTCTAATCTCCCGTCCTACCCAGCAAGGTGTCTAAACTCCCGTCCTACCCAGCAAGGTCTCTAATCTCCCGTCCTACCCAGCAAGGTCTCTAATCTCCCGTCCTACCCTGCAAGGTCTCTAATCTCCCGTCCTACCCAGCAAGGTCTCTAATCTCCCATCCTACCCAGCAAGGTCTCTAATCTCCCGTCCTACCCAGTAAGGTCACTAATCTCCCATCCTACCCAGCAAGGTATCTAATCTCCCGTCCTACCCAGCAAGATCTCTAATCTCCCTTCCTACCCAGCAAGGTCTCTAATCTCCCTTCCTACCCAGCAAGGTATCTAATCGCCTGTCCTACACAGCAAGGTATCTAATCGCCCGTCCTACCCAACAAGGTCTCTAATCGCCCCTCCTACCCAACAAGATCTCTAATATCCCGTCCTACCCAGCAAGGTCTCTAATCTCCCGTCCTACCCAGCAAGGTCTCTAATCTCCCGTCCTACCCAGCAAGGTCTCTAATCGCCCATCATACCCAGCAAGGTCTCTAATCGCCCATCCTACCCAGCAAGGTCTCTAATTGCCCATCCTACCCAGCAAGGTCTCTAATTGCCCCTCCTACCCAGCAAGGTCTCTAATCTCCCGTCCTACCCAGCACGGTCTCTAATCTCCCGTCCTACCCAGCAAGATCTCTAATCTCCCGTCCTACCCAGCAAGATCTCTGATCTCCCGTCCTACCCAGCAAGGTCTCTAAACTCCCGTCCTACCCAGCAAGGTCTCTAATCTCCCGTCCTACCCAGCAAGGTCTCTAATCGCCCGTCCTACCCAGCAAGGTCTCTAATCTCCCTTCCTACCCAGCAAGGTCGCTAATCTCCCGTCCTACCCAGCAAGGTATCTAATCTCCCGTCCTACCCAGCAAGATCTCTAATCTCCCTGCCTACCCAGCAAGGTCTCTAATCTCCCTTCCTACCCAGCAAGGTATCTAATCGCCCGTCCTACACAGCAAGGTATCTAATCGCCCGTCCTACCCAGCAAGGTCTCTAATCTCCCGTCCTACCCAGCAAGGTCTCTAATCTCCCGTCCTACCCAGCAAGGTCTCTAATCTCCCGTCCTACCCAGCAAGGTTTCTAATCTCCCGTCCTACCCAGCAAGGTCTCTAATCTCCCGTCCTACCCAGCAAGGTCTCTAATCTCCCGTCCTACCCAGCAAGGTCTCTAATCTCCCGTCCTACCCAGCAAGGTCTCTAAACCCCCGTCCTACCCAGCAAGGTCTCTAATCTCCCGTCCTACCCAGCAAGGTCTCTAATCTCCCGTCCTACCCAGCAAGGTCTCTAATCTCCCGTCCTACCCAGCAAGGTCTCTAATCTCCCGTCCTACCCAGCAAGGTCTCTAATCTCCCGTCCTACCCAGCAAGGTCTCTAATCTCCCGTCCTACCCAGCAAGGTCTCTAATCTCCCGTCCTACCCAGCAAGGTCTCTAAACCCCCGTCCTACCCAGCAAGGTCTCTAATCGCCCATCCTACCCAGCACGGTCTCTAATTGCCCGCCCTACCCAGCAAGATCTCTAATCTTCCGTCCTACCCAGCAAGGTCTCTAATCTCCCGTCCTACCCAGCAAGGTCTCTAATCTCCCGTCCTACCCAGCAAGGTCTCTAATCTCCCGTCCTACCCAGCAAGGTCTCTAATCTCCCGTCCTACCCAGCAAGGTCTCTAATCTCCCGTCCTATCCAGCAAGGTCTCTAATCTCCCGTCCTACCCAGCAAGGTCTCTAAACCCCCGTCCTACCCAGCAAGGTCTCTAATCGCCCATCCTACCCAGCACGGTCTCTAATTGCCCGCCCTACCCAGCAAGATCTCTAATCTTCCGTCCTACCCAGCAAGATCTCTAATCTCCCTTCCGATCCAGCACGGTCTCTAATTGCCCGCCCTACCCAGCAAGATCTAAATCTTCCGTCCTACCCAGCAAGATCTCTAATCTTCCGTCCTACCCAGCAAGGTCTCTAATCGCCCGTCCTACCCAGCAAGGTCTCAAATCTCCCCTCCTACCCAGCAAGGTCTCTAATCTCCCTTCCTACCGAGCAAGATCTCTAATCGCCCGCCCTACCCAGCAAGGTCTCTAATCTCCCGTCCTACCCAGCAAGGTCTCTAATCACCGTCCTACCCAGCAAGGTCTCTAATCTCCCGTCCTACCCAGCAAGGTCTCTAATCACCGTCCTACCCAGCAAGGTCACTAATCGCCCGTCCTATCCAGCAAGGTCTCTAATCTCCCGTCCTATCCAGCAAGGTCTCTAATCTCCCGTCCTACCCAGCAAGGTCTCTAATCTCCCGTCCTACCCAGTAAGATCTCTAATCTCCTGTCCTACCCAGCAAGGTCTCTAATCTCCCGTCCTACCCAGCAAGGTCTCTAATCTCCTGTCCTACCCAGCAAGGTCTCTAATCTCCCGTCCTACCCTGCAAGGTCTCTAATCTCCCGTCCTACCCAGCAAGGTCTCTAATCTCCCGTCCTACCCAGCAAGGTCTCTAATCTCCCATTCTACCCAGCAAGATCTTTCATCTCCCGTCCTCCCCAGCAAGAACTCTGATTTCCCATTCTGGAACATTCCGGTGTTCAAGCGGTTTTGTTGAATGGCTGAAGAACACATCTACCAATCCACCATCGCATCTGACTTCAATCATTTTTTTCTCTCCTTTGCTAAAACGGCTCACCAACCAACACCCAGCATTAAGAAAACTATAGCCTTCTGTTCTCAATGAAGAACTGTCTTGTGCTTCTTGCCCTTATCTTCATCCTATTCTTCATCAAACAAATAGTTTTGGCATTCCACATCCCCAAATGGAGGTCATCAACTGAGCTACCTGTTTCCTCCACACTAAGCAGATATCCCTAACCCTAGAATGGTCTCCACCTTATTTTTTAAACTTTTTATCCTTTTTAAATTTCTGCTCACGAGCCTTTCCCAAACCCAACTCATCCATGGGAGCAACCTCCTGTTTCTTTGAATCATTCCCTCTTAGCTGCAGGTTACCCATCTGGGCCTCATTTTATTGAAAATATTTCTCGTGTTTCCACTGTCCACCTTCCTTCCCTTTCAATATTGTCATCGCTCCATCTCACTTTCAACTTTGCTGTCCAATCTTCGCACTTTTAACAACTCTTAACATCCAACTTAGTGACCACTACTTGCATCTTTCTCCATTGGCTAAGTAGGACGTTTTCCAGACATCTTGAATGGTGCTTTATGAATGGTTGTTGAAATCTTGTCAGACACAATACTGTGAAATGTAGAAATTAAACAGTTGGCACTTTACAATACTCAATATTCAATACATTGTTAGTTAAACCAAAGAAGAACAATTTTAAAGCTGTTCCGGAAACTTGAAATTAGCAAAACCTTTAACGTTTTTGTCAATAAGTGCATTTCTTTTCCACTGCGAAATACTCATTTTGGGCCAGGGTGTAAGGAATATTAAATCATATAAGCATCACCAAATGACCACTGGCAGTTACAACTTCCCTGCAGTGAATATAGTGCCTCTTTAATTGCATGGATTCGGCACTGTCTGCAAATAGGTATTTCAACCTTATTCTTTAATGAGCTGGTAAATCACACAACAGAAATCTTTTATCTCCGAGGAACCGACGAGGGTAGTGCTTTGTAGTCAGTGCTTAAATGTAGCTGATTCTTAAATCTGTAGAGCGATTCTGGTTCCTTTTCCTCTTTAATTACATGTTCCAAAGGAAAGTCAATTTGTACAGCAGCTAGGATCTGTTATTTGTCATCCAAAAAATGTCTCAAGTTTTTGATTATTCCAGAGCTTGGTTTGTAACTGTTGAGCTCCATCCCTTGCATACAAGATCAAGAAACCTACTTCAGGTAGAAGTGGATTATCAATATTCCTTCTCAAAAAATTGGAATATGTTAATGAAATTGTTTCATCCATTTTCACCTGATTTAAACAGGCCAGGAGGTTTTAACCGAGAAGAGCTTCAGCTCTGTAGCTTTTATTTAAAAGGTTTTTTTAATGCAACGAGACCACAGGAATGGTACAGCTCAGCACAAAAGAAATCTCAACACATATGGATACAGAGGGAAACAGGAAAACAGCACTATAATTGTCTCAGTACAATCATTATACCCAATTGATGCCTCTATTCACACCATGGTGTGCAGATGCCGGCTGTTGGACTGGGGTGAGCACAGTAAGGAGTTTTACAACACCAGGTTAAAGTCCAACAGGTTTGTTTCAAACACTAGCTTTCGGAGCACTGCTCCTTCCTCAGGTGAGGAAACACTGACTACAAAGCACTACCCTCTTCGGTTCCTCGGAGATAAAAGATTTCTGTTGTGTGATTTACCAGCTCATTAAAGAATAAGGGTGAAATACAGCTTTGCAGACAATGCCGAATCTATGCAATTAAAGAGGCACTATATTCACTGCAGGGAAGTTGTAACTGCCAGTGGTCATTCACCTGAGGAAGGAGCAGCGCTCCGAAAGCTAGTGTTTGAAACAAACCTGTTGAACTTTAACCTGGTGCTGTAAGACTTCTTACTGTATTCACACCACCAGAGAAGGGGGAGCAGGATAAGGCCATGGAAACATGGTGAAATGGTGCACACCTTTCTACGTGACGATTGCTCGCAGCGATCACGGGACTTCAGGATTCATTTTCCGGGAGCACACCAAAACACATCCCCCTCAACTCCAGCAACACCAGAGGCACCAATGTCACACTGTAACTCCCCTCCCTCTGGATGTCAGACTTATCTGTACCCCTGCAGGTGCCAGTCACAATTCTTAAACCCCACCATAACAAAAATAGAAACATAGAAAGCGAATATGCGAGAATCCCAGTTCCCCCACACATTGCAACATAGTCCCACCCTCAGGCACAGTACAGAATGATCATCATATATGATCCACATATTTATACAGAGAGGATCAGCAGCTATAAATCTAGGTTATGATCTGTGTAGTCAGCGCTTCCCAACACATTAAACAAGACAGGGTAAAAAAGGGAGAGTTACCAGGAGTAAAGGTTTGCAGGATTAAACGGGACCAAGATACAACTGTTGGTATTCATCCAGCACACATCCAACCCCAAAGAAGAAGAGAAAAAGCTGCGCGTTCATGTAAGGGAAGGTCCCAACCATAAGGGGGGCAACAGGATGTCAACCACAGTACAAGACCAGGCTCAATCCCATGCCCTTGTGCACTTAGAAGTCAATAAATCAATGATATTCAAGCACATCAAAAAACTCAGCCTCTCACGATGTCCCGAATAAGTGCCTTCAAGAAGGGACATCCCAAGCATAAGAGGGCAACAGGATATCAATTGCAACACCGTGTTTGGCCTAGCCGAGCACACTGAGACAAAGGAATCAATACCCGGAATACACCCAGCACACGCCAGGATCCACCAACTAGCCGGCCCAGTACTTCACTATTGATTGATTGATTGATATTTATTGACACATGTACCGAAGTACAGTTAAAAGTATTTTTCTGTGGCCAAGGGAACGGACACAGTCTGTACATAGTAGACAAAAGAATAATTGACAAATGGTACATCAACAAATACTGGTTGGTTACTTGCGGAACAAGGGCCAAACAAGCAATACATGAGCAAGAGCATCATAGGGCGTCGTGAATAATGTTCTTAGGGGAACAGATTAGTCCGAGGGAGAGTCGTTGAGGAGTCTAGTAGCTGTGGGGAAGAAGCTGTTCCTATGTCTGGATGTGCGGGTCTTCAGACTTCTGTCTAATGGAAGGGTCTGGAAGAGGGAAAAGCCTGGGTGTGAGGAGTTTCTGACAATGCTGGCTGCCTTCCTGAGGCAAAGGGAGGTGTAGGCAATGGGCAGCACGGTAGCATGGTGGTTAGCATAAATGCTTCACAGCTCCAGGGTCCCAGGTTCGATTCCCGGCTGGGTCACTGTCTGTGTGGAGTCTGCACGTCCTCCCCCTGTGTGCGTGGGTTTCCTCCGGGTGCTCCGGTTTCCTCCCACAGTCCAAAGATGTGCGGGTTAGGTGGATTGGCCATGCTAAATTGCCCGTAGTGTCCTAATAAAAGTAAGGTGGGGGGGGGTTTGTTGGGTTATGGGTGTAGGGTGGATACGTGGGTTTGAGTAGGGTGATCATGGCTCGGCACAACATTGAGGGCCGAAGGGCCTGTTCTGTGCTGTACTGTTCTATGTTCTATGTAGACAGAATCAATGTGAATGTGGTGAGCTAGCGTGATGCGTTGGGCTGAGTTCACCACTGCAGTTTCTTGCAATTTTGGGCCAAGCAGTTGCCATACCAAGCTCAGAGCAGCACACCAACCCACCAGGGCTTATAACAGCACTGCCTCAACGCTGCCCTGAATTCTACAGCTGAAAACTGTTCGCTCAAACTCCAAAGTGGTGTTTGGCCTGGGTGACAAAGCCACGAGACAAGGCAGAGACCCTACCAGGAGGGCCACGTATAAACTCAAAATTTATAATGTCAATGGTTTTCATATTTCTTGGATCTTTAAAGTAATAGGTCCAGAATTAGGATCCATCAACTTATGAGGTGTTATGGGCCAGGGTTTAGAAAACTCCAAAGTATATTATGGCCTACAACTGTTGATAGATTTTAGTTATGAGGAGCACAAGGGCCCACTTTTTAGGTGTTATTCAACAGAGCATCTTTAAGCACCTTTAATCAAAAGCAAAGTTTATTCTACGAATTCAGTTAACTTTGTTATAAACACACACAGGAAGCATTTTATCAACTACAAACATAAATACCCCACACAGCTACAGTACTCTATATATAACCTTTAATGAATTTTCCTTAGCTGTTTCAACTTAATAACAATATCCCATAAACCAGTAAATCCTTTTATCAAAACAGTAGGTTTGAATTCCTTCCTGAAAACAGTTATCACTTTTAAATTATCAAGTGATCAGGAGACACCTTTTAACCTGCAGAGAGAGAGAGACACAAGATGCTTGTCTGTCTGAATCCAGCTTCCAACTGTGTAAACAAAAGTAAAACTCAGAGCCACAGCCAGCTCCCAGCTCAAAAACGAAATTAAAAACCCAGAACCACAGCTCAGCTCCACCCACACAATGACATCACTGAAGCCATTTGAGAAGACAAAACAATTCTTAAAGGGGCACTCCCATGACAGAGGTAACAGAGTTAAAAATGGTCCTTTCCAACCTCCATGCTTACAAAATATAAAGTGAATAAACTAACAGTTAAGGCCTATAAATGCAAATAGGAGGATTTGGTTGAGCTTTGTGATCTGGTTGAAGAGTAGCATGTAGCCCACAGGCTGGAGTTTAGATACCTGTCCTCAATCTTACAAGTCCAGGGCGACATTACTTATTCAAATCTCTGGTTAGTTTAAAATGTTCGTGCAATATGTATGGTTATATTTATTGAGGTCATTAATACTTTATACATACATAGAAAATAGAAGTAGGAGGAGGCCATTTGGCCCTTCAAGCCTGCTCCGCCATTCATTATGATCAATACTGATCATTAAGTTCAATACCCTGATCCTGACTTCCCCACCCATATCCCTGAGAGCTGTATCTAATTCCTTCTTGAAATTACATTAATTAATATTTGCAATAATCTTTTTCCTTTGAAACAAAATCTATAAATGTAAAACAAATCTGGGAAAATCCCAACTTCACGATTTACTACAAAACATTCTCTATAAAAGAATTTTTGGTAATATTTTGCTTTTTGCACATTTTCAATATCTGGTGCCTGCAGGGAATTAGCATGGTGCCTGCAGGGAATTAGCATGGTGCCTGCAGGGAATTAGCATGGTGCCTGCAGGGAATTAGCATGGTGCCTGCAGGGAATTAGCATGGTGCCTGCAGGGAATTAGCATGGTGCCTGCAGGGAATTAGCATGGTGCCTGCAGGGAATTAGCATGGTGCCTGCAGGGAATTAGCATGGTGCCTGCAGGGAATTAGCATGGTGCCTGCAGGGAATTAGCATGGTGCCTGCAGGGAATTAGCATGGTGCCTGCAGGGAATTAGCATGGTGCCTGCAGGGAATTAGCATGGTGCCTGCAGGGAATTAGCATGGTGCCTGCAGGGAATTAGCATGGTGCCTGCAGGGAATTAGCATGGTGCCTGCAGGGAATTAGCATGGTGGCTGTAGGGAATTAGCATGGTGCCTGCAGGGAATTAGCATGGTGCCTGCAGGGAATTAGCATGGTGCCTGCAGGGAATTAGCATGGTGCCTGCAGGGAATTAGCATGGTGCCTGCAGGGAATTAGCATGGTGCCTGCAGGGAATTAGCATGTGCATTTGGATACTTGGGACAATGTACTTTTAGATGCAAAGGCCGGTAGAAATGTGAAGTCTTTCACAAATGGCAATTCATGTCAGATCCTTCGGTAATTTTAAGGGATATGGGCAATGGCGAATATACAAAGTTTGGCTGCAGATCAACCTTCATCTCGTTCTTCTGACAGCATCTTCCAAACCCACAATCTCTACCACCTCGAAGAATAAAGGCAACAGATGCATAGGAATACCACCACTTACATGTTCTTCTCAGAGCCACACACCATTCTGATTTGGGAATATACAAGACCATAAGACATAGGAGCAGAAATAGGCCACTCTGCCCATTGAGTCTGCTCTGCCATGCAATCATGGCTGATATTTTCTCGTCCCCATTCTCCTGCCATCTCCCCATCACCACTGATCCCCTTATTAATCAAGAACCTATCTATCTCTGTATTAAAGACACTCAGTGAATTGGCCTCCACAGCCTTCTGTGGCAAAGAGTTCCACAGATTCACCACCTTCTGGCTGAAGAAATTCCTCCTCATCTCTGTTTTAAAGGATCGTCCCTTTAGTCTGAGATTGTGTCCTCTGCTTCTAGTTTTTCCTACAAGTGGAACCATCCTCTCCACGTCCACTCTATCCAGGCCTCGCAGTATCCTCTAAGTTTCAATAAGATCCCCCCCCCCCTCATCCTTCTAAACTCCAACGGGTACAGACCCAGAGTCCTCAACCGTTCCTCATACGACAAGTTCTTCATTCCAGGGATCATTCTTGGGGAACTCCTCCGGACCCTTTCCAAGGCCAGCACATCCTTCCTTAGATACGGGGCCCAAAACTGCTCAGAATACTCCAAATGGGGTCTGGCCAGAGCCTTATACAACCTCAGAAGTACATCCCTGCTCTTGTATTCTAGCCCTCTCAACATGAATGCTAACATTGCATTTGCCTTCCGAATTGCCGACTGAACCTGCACGTTAACCTTAAGAGAATCGCAACAAGGACTCCCAAGTTCCTTTGTGCTTCTGATTTCCGAAGCATTTCCCCATTTAGAAAATAGTCTATGCCTCCATTCCTCCTTCCAAAGTGCATAACCTCAAACTTTTCCACATTGTATTCCATCTGTCACTTCTTTGCCCATTCTCCTAGCTTGTCCAAGTCCTTCTGCAGCCCCCCTGTTTCCTCAATACGACCTGTCCCTCTACAGATCTTTGTACCTTCAGTACCTTCTTCCAGATCATTAATGTATATTGTGAAAAGTTGTGGTCCCAGAACAGACCCCTGAGGCACATTGTGGTGATATGCATCATTGTAAATACACAAGGGGTTAATGTAGATGTACTAGGACACTATAAATACACATGGGGTTAATGTGAACACACTACACCTAGCTAGACACTAGAGGGAGCACCAGAGACATCATAACACACAGACTGTCAACCAATAAGTCAGTAAGATAGGACACGACCAATGGGCATTCACGACACACACAGGTGACACTACCACAGGGGGGCATTACACCAACCCATATAAAAAGACACAGCACACATGATCTTCCTCTTTCCAGTGGAGACACTCAGTGAGTACACAGGGTGGATTTGAAACACATCACACCCACCACGTGGATTGTAGCAGACTGTTTAGATAGTCTGAGTAGCTATCACAGGATTAACAGGAGTCTCGAATCCAAGGGGATGATTTAGCACACTGGGCTAAATCGCTGACTTTTAAAGCAGACCAAGGCAGGCCAGCAGCACGGTTCAATTCCCCTACCAGCCTCCCCGAACAGGCGCTGGAATGTGGCGACTAGGGGCTTTTCACAGTAACTTCATTTGAAGACTACTTGTGACAATAAGCGATTTTCATTTTCATTTTCAAGTAGGAGAATCATTAACAGTTTAATAAATGAGTTGAAGCTATCTCCAAGTCTGAACCTTCCTTTGTCAGAGTGCACATCAAGGAAGCAGCTCATGCTACGTCAAGAGCATAACAAAACACACACCACTAGTCACTGGCTGCCATCCTGAAAAAGACCCCTTTATCCCTACTCTCTGCCTTCTGCCAGTCAGCCAATCTTCTATCCATGCCAGGATCTTACACCATGAGCTCTTAACTTATTTAACAGTCTCCTATGTGGCACCTTGTCAAAGGCCTTCTGGAAATCTAAATAAATCACGTCCACTGGTTCTCCTTTAGCTAACTTCATTGTTACCTCCTCAAAGATGGCATGAAAAATGACGCATGTATAAGTCCGCCTGCCCTTTCCTTCCTTCCAAGGTCATTTTGAACTACCTGGAAAATTTTGCAGATAATTTGTAATCGTAAGCAAAGCATTTATTCCTGTATTTCTGGGAGTAGGATCCCATCCATTGTGCATATTTCATAGTTACTGTATTAAAATCCATCATTGCATTCCATAGTTTTTCAGAGAAAATGTCAAGGGTTTAAGATTGGGCTCAATTCAGCTAGTTTATTTGTTGTCAAATAATCAGTATAAAAGCTAGTATTTAAGCGATAGTTAACAGAACAAGAATTGACAATGCCCGCTCTACTCTAGGTTGGATCTAGTGTCCCATTCACCAACGATACCAAGTTCCTCCCTTGCCTTGATTTTATGCTCTGACTAGTGATGTGATTCCTTGTTTTGACTCTGCAACTTTCCCCACAAATGTGGCTCCGCTGCTTTTAAACCCTTAGAACAATTCCGACCTCACTAGGCTTCTCCTTGTTTGTTTCTGCTGCTCTGAATGAGGACCAGGCCAGGCCACTGCTCCGCCATTCAATAAGATTGTAACTGACCTGATTGTAACCTCAACCCCACATTTCTGCCTCTCCCCAATAACCTTTCACCTCCTCGCTCATCGAGAATCCATCCAACTCTGCCTTAAAATTATTCAAAGATTCTGCTTCCGCTGCCTTTTGAGGAAGAGAGTTCCAGAGACCCATAACCTGGAGGGAATAAAATTCTCCTCATCTCCATCTTATCTTTAAACCTGGACCCCTAGTTCTAGATTTTCACAAGAGTAAACATCCTCTCCACATCCACCCCATCAATACTCCGTAGGATCTTAAAGGTTTCGAACAAGTCGCCTCTTACTCTTCTAAACCCCGTTGCATACAAACCTAACCTGCCCAACCTTTCCTCACAAGACAGCCCGCCTATTCCTGGTAATGGTTTTGTAAATCTTCTCTGAATTTCTTCCAACACATTTACATCTTTCCCTAAATAAGGTGGCCAATACTTAATGCAGTACTCCAGATGTGTCTCACCAATGCCCTGTACAACTGAAGTATAACCTCCATAACATTTGCAATCAATTCCCATCACAATTAACAACTTTGCATCAGTTTTCCTAATTACTTTCTGGACCTGTAAATTACCCTTTTTGACATCCAGATCCCTCTGCATCTCAAGGGCTCTGCACTCTCTCATCTTTTAGATAATAAGCTTATTTTTTATTTTCCTGCCAAAATGGACATTTTCACATTTGTCCACGTTTGGCAGAGTTTTGCGCACTCACTATCAACGTCCCTTTGTAGCCTCCTTACATCCACTTCACAAGATATCTTTGTGTCGTCGGCAAATTGAGCAACCATACCTTCAATCCATGCATCCAAGTTATTCATATAAATTGTAAACAGTCAAGGTCCCAACACCGATCCCTGTGGCACACCGCTGGTCACATCCTGACAACCAGAAAAAGGCACACTTTGGCCAATCTTCAATCCATGCCAATACGTTACTGCCTACACCATGAGCTTTTATTTTCCGCAATAATCTTTGATGTGACACCTTATAAAATGCCTTCTGGAAACCCAAGTACATCCACAGGTTCCTCTTCATCCACATTAGTTAAATTGGTTAAACATGATATTCCTTTCCCAAAACCATGTTGACTCTGCCTGATTGCCTTGTGATACTACATCGGACCCAACCCCTCAACCAGCAAAGCTTTGGTTAACACCGTCCCAATGTTATCCATGTTCAACAGATAATGATCATGCTTGTCTAACTCATTAATTTAACATGTACAGAGACGAAATACTGGGAACGGTGGAAATCTGAAATAAACACTGGAAATGCCCAAATCCTGCTGCAACTTTGGAGAGAGAAACAGTTAACTTTTCAGGTTGATGAACATAGAACATACAGTGCAGAAGGAGGTCATTCGGCCCATCGAGTCTGCACCAACACACTTAAGCCCTCACTTCCACCCTAACCCCGCAACCCAATAACCCCGCAACCCAATAACCCCTCCTAACCTTTTGAACTAGGAAAATTCAAAACCTGATGAACTTGGAAAACATGGAAACATACCTGGTTTAAAGTAAATATAAATGCAAGGAAAGCAGAAACTGGGGAGAGGAAGAAGGATAAGGGAAGATCTTTGATAGGAGGGAAGGCAGGAGAGATTAAATGAAAAGGGATAAGTAAAAGGAGATTTCCACTTCCACATTTGGGCAGCACGGTAGCACAGTGGTTAGCATAGTTGCTTCACAGCGCAAGGATGCCAGGTTCGATTCTCAGCTTGGGTCACTGTCTGTGCGGAGTCTGCAAGTTCTCTCCGTGTCTGCGCCAGTTTCCTCTGGGTGCTCCATTTTCCTCCCACAAGTCCCGAAAGATGTGCTTGTTATTATTAGGTGAGTTGGACATTCAGAATTCTCCCTCTGTGTACCCGAACAGGAGCCGGTGTGTAGCGGCTAGGGGATTTTCACAGTAACGTCACTGCAGTGTTAATGTAAGCCTACTTGTGAAAATAAAGATTATTATTAAAGATTATTATATTTGCTGAACTTTTGTAACTTTTGAAAGTGTTAATCTTCTCTGCACAGGGAGGTTTTCCAAAGGTTTGAGCGACTAGTAATACTTAACCTCCTGGCCTAGCTCTATGTTGTTCATAAATGACGAAAACAGCTGAAACAAAACCTTAAGAATCCACTAGTTTTCATTCCTAAAACTAAACCTGGATCATGTATTCCTTATTTCTGGCCATTATTCACTGGCACCAATTTAAATACAGTATAATTGGGAGGAAACTAGGAAGGCTAATCAGAGCTGACTTGCCTATCAATCCTTTTGTCCTATAATATAACCTGCTGTGATCATTTCAAATTTGGAAAATGAGCGAATTTCATGGTTAAAATATTTTGATTCTTTACAGAGTGGATCAGTAACTAAGATGGTTCTGACCTTTATTACATGTACGATGTACATCTAAAGATCAAATATCCTAAGACTGCTCTTGCAGTTTCTCGAGACTTCATACTTCATAGCTCAAACATAACAGTAGATTGGAAATGATCACGACACCTTGCATCGTTTGGATTGCCTTGTGCTACCTGCTGCTTCTTTAAATTTGATGCTGCAGTATAGTCAAATAGGACAGGTGGAACCCTCAGCAGGAAATGAGTAGGAACGATTGCAGCCTCTAGCACATTGATTTCCAGTATTAAGCTTCACACAGTGACAGTAGCAACAGAGCAGCATGACTGTCAACTGTGTCATCTTAGCTGTAAGGAAATGTAAGTCCGTGGTGCTCGCAAGTCACCAAGAATATTTCACAGCTTGGAAATGATGGGCTTTTTGGTCTGTCTCCTTCAGGCTCTAAAAATAGCAGTTGCCATGGATCGTGGTGCTGGAAAAATGCTCCCCATTTTGAAAGCCTGAGCTAAAATCTTTAGTGACGGCAGCGTTCATGGAACTAGGATATTGATTGCTACAGTATATTTGATACTGGAAGCACAGAGTGACCAAGTTAAAATTAGCATTGTAAATTAGTTTGTGGTATTTGATCCTAGAGAGCAAGGCAAATCCAACTCACTCTTCACTGAAAATCAGACAAAATAGTAGCCCGGCTTTATACCTTTGAGATGGATGCTCATAGGTATTTAAAAATGTATCGTCTTCCTGTGAATGTGACTTTGAAATCTGATATCTATAACACAGTATAAAGCAATATTTTTAAAGTATGTAATAGATTAAACTTTCAGATGCAGTTTAATCACTTTACTGTTTCTATTACTTTGGGGATTGTAGAACACAGAACATTAATTATGCTTGTGCTTAATATTTCATTTCCGGTAATTAGTGTATTGCATCTGTAGGTAGAAAAATAACTAAATTGATAGAATTTTTCATTATCTTTGTTTGATCCACAGCTTATATTCACATGCAACCATAAAATGTCAAAACGATTCTACCCACTCCATTCCCAGAAACAGATGTGAAAACACCCAGTGATGCAATGGCTGATGAAATGTAAACACATTTTTGTCTTATCGCAATGAGACAACTTATTTGCCTCAGTTTTGTTTGTAGAAAGTGTACCTGATCACAAGAGTTGAATAGGTTTATTAACTCAACAGTCCCAAAACACTGTAGGACAAAGAAAAATGTATGTGATTTCTTGTATAATTAAAGTTAATACTATATAAATGCAAAGTGTAATTCTGAATTTATTCTCCAATTGTAATCATAGGAAATTAAATTGTTCCGATAGTTGGGGAATAAGATGCATCGTTGTTCTGTGTTCAGACCCTATGACATGAAAGAAATTGAACACCACATTCAAAATTTTATGTTTGAAGTTGATTTACTATCGTATCATAAAGGATGGCTGCTACAAGTCACATGACCAGAGTTGGCCCTTTGTTCTGGGGGCTACCACCAGGAGTTATAAAAACAAAATAATTCTTCACTCAGCTGTGGAATATCACACCTCATTGCACAGACCCATTATAATCAATGAAGCCAAGGTGCAGGCACACTGCCTGCCCCAACCAGAAATAGCACAGAAGAGAGAAAATGAAACACATTTTACTGCAAAAGATGCATCAACTACTTTTTCCCTCTCCCGAGGAACAATGGAATTTTGTCAAGAAACACAGGGACTGATGGTTAAGCTGCAATGAATATAACATGTCACATGACCAAAACCCCTGGTCTTTTTAGACAGTTTTAACTTTAGATGTTTGCATTACAAGCAGTCTGCTGTTTAACATCAGTCTGGTGAACCAAGGTGTAGTACCTGAGGCAGAACAGCCCGTTACTCAAGCCTGCCTAGAACACAGAAAAATACAGCACAGAACAGGCCCTTCAGCCCACGATGTTGTGCCAAACCTTAGAATTTACAGTGCAGAAGGAGGCCATTTGGCCCATCAAGTCTACACCAGCTCTTGGAAAGAGCACCCTACCAAAGGTCAACACCTCCACCTTATCCCCATAACCCAGTAACCCCACCCAACACTAAGGACAATTTTGGACACTAAGGGCAATTGGACACAGCCAATCCACCTAACCTGCACATCTTTGGACTGTGGGAGGAAACCGGAGAACCCGCAGGAAACCCACGCAGACATGGGGAGGATGTGCAGACTCCGCACAGACAGTGACCCAAGCCGGAATCGAACCTGAGACCCTGGAGCTGTGAAGCAATTGTGCTATCCACAATGCTACCGTGCTGCCCTTAAGAACAAATTAATCAACACTCCATTATTCTACTGTAATCCATGTACCTATCCAATAGCCGCTTGAAGGTCCCTAATGTTTCCGACTCAACTATTTCCACAGGCAGTGCATTCCATGCCCCCACTACTCTCTGGGTAAAGAACCTACCTCTGACATCCCCCCTATATCTTCCACCATTCACCTTAAATTTATGTCCCCTGGTAATGGTTTGTCCCACCCGGGGAAAAAGTCTCTGACTGTCTACTCTATCTATTCCCCTGATCATCTTATAAACCTCTATCAAGTCACCGTTCATCCTTCTCCGTTCTAATGAGAAAAGGCCCAGAACCCTCAACCTTTCCTCGTAAGACCTACTCTCCATTCCAGGCAACATCCCAGTAAATCTCCTTTGCACCTTTTCCAAAGCTTCCACATCTTTCCAAAAAGAGGCGACCAGAACTGCGCACAGTACTCCAAATGTGGCCTTACCAAGGTTTTGTACAGCTGCATCATCACCTCACGGCTCTTAAATTCAATCCATCTGCTAATGAACGCTAGCACACCATAGGCCTCCTTCACAGCACAATCCACTTGAGTGGCAACTTTCAAAGATTTATGAACATAGACCCCAAGATCTCTCTGCTCTTCCACATTGCCAAGAACCCTACCGTTAACCCTGTATTCCGCATCCATATTTGTCCTTCCAAAATCGACAACCTCACACTTTTCAGGGTTAAACTCCATCTGCCACTTCTCAGTCCAGCTCTGCATCTTATCTATGTCTCTTTGCAGCCGACAACATACCTCCTCACTATCCACAACTCCACCAATCTTTGTTTTGCCTGTCAATTTACTGACCCACCCTTCAACTCCCTCATCCAAGTCATCAATGAAAATCCCAAACAGCAGAGGACCCAGAACTGATCCCTGCGATACGCCACTGGTAACTGGGCTCCAGGCTGAATATTTGCCATCCACCACCACTCTCTGACTTCTATTGGTGAGCCAGTTCGTTATCCAACTGGCCAAATATCCCACTATCCCATGCCTTCTTACTTTCTGCATAAGCCTACCATGGGGAACCTTATCAAATGCCTTACTAAAATCCATGTACACTACATCCACTGCTTTACCTTCATCCACATGCTTGGTCACCTCCTCAAAGAAGTCAATAAGACTTGTGAGGCAAGACCTACCCCTCACAAATCCGTGCTGACTATCCCTAATCAAGCAGTGTCTTTCCAGATGCTCAGAAATCCTATCCCTCAGTACCCTTTCCATTACTTTGCCTACCACCGAAGTAAGACTAACTGGCCTGAAATTCCCAGGGTTATCCCATTCCCTTTTTTGAACAGGGGCACGACATTCGCCACTCTCCAATACCCTGGTACCACCCCTGTTGACAGTGAGGACAAAAAGATCATTGCCAATGGCTCTGCAATTTCATTTCTTGCTTCCCATAGAATCCTTGGATATATCCCGTCAGACCCGGGGGACATGTCTATCCTCACGCGACCACCTCTTCCCTGCCTGACAGGGACATACATATCAAAGACACACAGTACCTGTGCCTTGAACAAGTTCTACATTTCACTTGTGTCCTTCCCTGACAGCCTATGTTCCCACCTTATGAACTTCAATTCTTGTCTGACAGCATCGTTTTTACCCTTCCCCCAATTGTAAACCTTGCCCTGTTGCACGCACCTATTCCTCTCCATTACTAAAGTGAAAGTGACAGAATTATGGTCACTGTCTCCAAAATGCTCTCCCACTAACAAATCTATCACTTGCCCTGGTTCATTACCAAGTACCAAATCCAATACGGCCTCCCCTCTGGTCGGACAATCTACATACTGTGTTAGAAAAGATTCCTGGACACACTGCACAAACACCACCCCATCCAAACTATTTGATCGAAAGAGTTTCCACTCAATGATTGGTAAATTGAAGTCACCCATGACTACTACCCTGTGACTTCTGCACCTTTCCAAAATCTGTTTCCCAATCTGTTCCTCCACATCTCTGCTGCTATTTGGGGGGCCTATAGAAAACACCCAACAAGGTGACTGCTCCTTTCTTATTTCTGACTTCAACCCATACTTCCTCAGTAGGCAGATCCCCCTCGAACTGCCTTTCTGCAGCTGTTATACTATCTCTAATTAACAATGCCACCCCCCCCCCCCCCCCCACCTCTTTTACCATCCTCCCTAATCTTATTGAAACATCTATAACCAGGGACCTCCAAAAACCATTTCTGCCCCTCTTCTATCCGAGTTTCCGTGACGGCCCCAAGTACCGATCAATGCCTTAATTTCACCCAGCTTATTCCTGATGCTTCTGGCATTGAAGAATACACACTTCTACCCATCTCCGTGCCTGCAAGTACTCTCCTTTGTCAGTGTTCCCTTCCCCACTGCCTCATTACACACTTTGGTGTCCTGAACATCATCGACCTTAGTTGCTGGACGACAAATCCGGTTCCCATTCCCCTGCCAACTTAGTTTAAACCCTCCCGAAGAGTACTAGAAAACCTCCCTCCCAGGATATTGGTGCCCCTCTGGTTCAAATGCAACCCGTCCTGCTTGTGCAGGTCCCACCTTCCCCAGAATGCGCTCCAATTATCCAAATACCTGAAGCCCTCCCTCCTACACCATTCCTGCAGCCACGTGTTCAACTGCACTCTCTCCCTATTCCTAGCCTCGCTATCACGTGGCACCGGCAACAAACCAGAGATGACAACTCTGTCCTGGCTTTTAACTTCCAGCCCAACTCCCTAAACTAGTTTATTACCTCCACACCCCTTTTCCTACCTACGTCGTTGGTACCAATGTGCACCACGACTTCTGGCTGCTCACCCTCCCCCTTAAGGATCCTGAAGACACGATCCGAGACATCCCTGGCCCTGGCACCCGGGAGGCAACATACCTTCCGGGAGTCTCGCTCGCGACCACTGAATCTCCTATCTATTCCCCTAACCACTGAATCTCCTATTACTATTGCTTTTCTATTCTCCCCCCTTCACTTCTGAGCCCCAAAGCCAGACTCAGTGCCAGAGACCTGGCTTTGTAGGGCCTTCCCCCGGTAGGTCATCCATCCCCCCCCCCCCCCCCCCCCCCCCCCGCAACAGCATCCAAAACGGTATACTTGTTTTGAAGGGGAACGGCGACGAGGGATCCCTGCACTGTCTGCCTGGTCGTTTTCATTCCCCTGACTGTAACCCAGCTAGTCTTGTCCTGTACCTTGGGTGTGGCTACCTCCCATTAACTCTTCTCTATGACCCCCTCTGCCTCCCAGATGATCCGAAGTTCATCCAGCTCCAGCTCCAGTTCCCTAACACGATCTGAGGATCTGGAGTTGGGTGCACTTCCCGCAGGTATAGTCAGCGGGGACACCGGTGGTATTCCTCACCACTCACATCCTACAGGAGGAGCATGCAACTGCCCTAGCCTCCATCCCCTCTTACCTTACAGAATATAGCTGCCCTGTAGACCAACTGGACCTCCGCCCTCCGACTCTGCTCCCAGTCAGCTGCACTCTCTGTAAACCCCTGGCTCCCTTCTCGCTCTTTGCGGAAATGAAATGAAAGGAGCACCTTCCTCCCTCCTCACCTAACTCCCTCAGTCACCAAACTCTCACTATAGCACTCAAATGCACAAAATTCAGCACTCCCTCAGTCACCAAACTCTCACTCTCACACTCAAATGCACCAAATTCAGCCCTCCCTCAGTCACCAAACTCTCACTATAGCACTCAAATGCACCAAATTCAGCACTCAGTGCAAAGTATGCACTGCAGCTGGATCCCTTTTATGCTGTGAATCAAGCCTTTGAAAACTGGCTTAATGCAATTAACTAATTAACAAGCTCCAGCTGCAAGTACCTACAAGTAGAACCATTGTTTAAAGCTGATTCAGAATTCACCTTCTTCTAAACCAAACAGCAACTTTGAAGTTAATTAACTAAATAAAAGAAATGCTAGACTTTCAATAAAAATGAACCCTTATGCTCCCTCAGTCACCAAACTGTCACTATAGCACTCAAATACACCAAATTCAGCACTCAGTGCAAACCTTAGCCTCTGTTGGAAGATTTTCTCCCATTGCCTGCCGAGCCAACCCAGTGTCTCTGTCCTGACATATCTCAAGGTATCAGCACAACCTATAAATCAAATTCCACAACTCTGGTAGTCAGTCAGTTGAACTGAAACTCCCATGTGCAAGAATTCCGCATTGGACTTTGACTCTGGAAATCATGCAAACTAATATTACTGTTACTATGCACAGCTGCAAAACTCCCTTTTCTCTGCCCCCTTCACTGAGTGTGTGTAGTGGACTGTGAACATGCCTCCCACGAGTTTTGAATATGAGATAAACTAACCTTCTGAGTTAACGCAAGTTTGCTATGAATTATTAGTAAACTGGATCATACAAACTGAGGGTTTGTGAAAATACGCCACCACATATCCTAAAAATTATTCGAAACACCTTCTGCTTACAGACAGGTGGTGAGTGGAAATAAGCACCATTTGCTTGTCTGTATCCTGTCCGCAACATATGGCTTTATCCTTTCTTCACTGTAAACATAAGCTATACGAATATAAAAGTTGTTTAATTTCACTTTGCCTGATCTGGGAGTTCTGAGGTTGATACTCAGTACAAATTCCTTCAAAAGGGGCATACACAATATTTGGACAGTATATTTCAAGTTCAATGCCAATCCAATATGCATTTATTTTGATGCCAATATCTAGTCTCAGATTTTGCAGTCACTGATGAAGAAAATACTCATTATCGTCACAGACAGATCTAGCAGCGTCTGTGGTCTGGCTTTCTGCCTTTCCAGTAGCAGCTTAAACTTTGAGCCAAATCAAGGGGGTGACAATGTGCAGCAGCAGTGATGTCAACAAGGTCAGCAATCAATCATATTGAGATACTCTCACAACAAAACAGTAAGTTAAAAATATAACTATCCTTTTAATTTCAATTGTTAGATAACATTATGACTTATAATGGGGCTAGCAGCAAAAATGAAGAATTTTTAAAATACTTTTTTTTACAAATGTGCAATTTATCATTTTGGAGAAATTTGACATTCTGAAAGAAAGAATAGCTTTTCAGGGCTAACGTTGTTCCATAGCGGCAATTGTGAACTTAGTTCAGAATTTAAAAAACCCTCATTCAACAAGTGTAAAAGTTTCAAGGGTTTTTAAAGTGAGAAGAACAGCCAAGAGTGGAAGTTCTCACTGATTCAATTGATTCCCATGTTTGCAATCTAGGGTTTGTGCCTCAACTGTGTAACTAGATTCCAACACTTCTACACATGTGTGGACTCCAGAGGCTGTTATCAGTTTCAGTGGAAAAAGGGCGATGAATGCTGGCATATTCACCATCATTACAGCAGTAACATTTCCAAATAGCATGTTATTTTTTAGTTCAACAATTTTATCTTGAAATATTACCAGCAGCAGGGCACTTTTTGGGCAATTCTACAATGTTATCATTAAAATATATCTCAGACATAATCTGATAAAAAAATACATACTAAAAAAAAGGAGGAGATCTTTTGAGAAGTGACAACATTTGGCTGAAGTTTGCTGAACATCGCTGAGACAAGTGGGGAGGCAGTTTCTCAGCAAATTCCATGATGGGGCTGAAGTTTGCTGAACATCGCTGAGACAAGTGGAGAGGCAGTTTCTCAGCAAATTCCATGATGGGGCTGAAGTTTGCTGAACATCGCTGAGACAAGTGGAGAGGCAGTTTCTCAGCAAATTCCATGATGGGGCCTCTCTACAATGAAACATGGGAAGGCTGAAGCCATTGTTAATAACACTTGCAACAAACACCGTTTGTTTAGCCAATTGTTTAGCTTGAAGAGTGATACTGCACCTGGGTTAATCTCTCAGATGATATAAAGTCTAGCCGTGCCTTTGTTTTACAGATTAAAAACCTCCCCAAGCACTGTAATATTCCAATTTCCAGGCCCACTCTGCCAGTTCATTTAGTTTACAAATTCAAATGTTGCCTCGATACATCACTGAGATGGTCAATTGTTTGCAATTTTAACCTGTGGTATGAGTATGAATTTTAAATCTGAAGGTCTCACTTGTCTTTTAAGACCTTTAATCCCCATTGTGATAGCTGAGTGTCACTGATTTTATGGAAGTGCGAAGAACATAATTTAGGCTTTCCTGCAATAATTTTGGTTGCACAAATTGACAATTTTAAAGATATTAATTGTTCTTTTCCTCTCTTTCTGCTTCAGATTATTTTGAACATTATATGCTGTAATTAGCATTACCATCCGTTACAATTTGTGTTTCCAGCCCAGTGAGCTCTTTCAGCTGCTACTGTTTGAGGTTCAGCTGCAGCTATCGTCCATAGAGAATGCCCATCAAACATACCAACATATATGCTTTGCTCTGGACAGATGTTTTCGAGTGTTTTTGGCTGTCTGCTAATCCCTTTTGTTTAATCCCCTTTAACAGCCAAAAAAAAACAGCAGTTGGTAAAATTGTATGAACAATGCTTAATGATTTTGATAATCTGAAAAAGAAAAAGTCACATAGAATTTGCAATGGTCGTCAAAATGTTGGCTCAGAAAATTACAGCGCACAAAACATGATCCCTAAAGTCGTTGTACATTAATCTAACCTAACAAAATAACCATATGCATTTCATGTAATACCTCTCCATTATTCTCACAGCAGTGACTGGTGCATGCAGTGCATGATTGGTCAACCATGTCTTAGATAGAAAACACTTCAAAGTACTTCTGGTATTTGTTTTCAAATCGAACGTTATAGAGCAATCTTCGGAAAATTCAATAAATTGGTATCATTATAGCATGAATATATTTATAGTTATACAATTATAATGTTTACAGTAAAGTATGAACAAAGTTACCAACTAATAGAAGGTCTAAACTATTTATGGTGACTGATAATGTGATAGATGTGGAGGACAAAGTTGCACATAAAAGTTGCATTGTCAGAAACCCAGGCTTTGCCTTCTTCCAGACACTTCCATCAGGCAGAAGGTACAGAAGCCTGAAGACCCGCACATCCAGACATAGGAACAGCTTCTTCCCCACAGCTACAAGACTCCTCAATGACTCCCCCTCGGACTGATCTATTCCCTGTAAGAACATTATTCACGACGCCCTATGCTGCTCCTGCTCATGTATTTGCTTTGTTTGGCCCTTGTTCCACACTGTAACCAATCACCGTTTGTCGATGTACCATTTGTCAATGTACTCTGTTGATTATTCTTTTTGTCCATTATGTACGTACTGTGTACATTCCCTCGGCCACAGAAAAACACTTTTCACTGTACTTCGGTACATGTGACAATAAATCAAATCAAATAAAATGGCTCATTGGCATGCTGAAATCAATGGATGCTACGAGCAGTTACAATAAATGCAAAGCTAATTTCTCAATACATCACTTGTATCCTATTTGATGTACATACTCTCATTGAAGCAGCACTAGCACATATCATGACATAATATTACTGACATTACATGCGAGTGAAGTAATTGTTCAATATTTATGTCTACGAACAAGATGCAAAGACTATGGGCGGGCAACCCCCCGCCGGGTCGAAGAATCCCCGGGGGGGGGGAGACCCGCCCCATGCCGGCTGCCGTATTCTCCGGCGCCATTTTCCGGGTGGAGGCGGGATTCACGGCACACCGGTCGGGGGCCGTTGGCAGCGCCCACCCCCCGCCCCGGCAATTCGGGCCTCGATGGGCCGAGCGGCTATCCGTTTTGGCCAGTCCCGCCGGCGTGAATTACTCAGTTCACGTACCGGCGGGACCTGGCAGGTCGGCGGGTGCGGTCCTGGGGGGGGGGGCGTTGGCCACAGTGGCCTGGCCCATAATCGGGGCCCACCGATCTGCGGGCGGGCCTGTTCCGTGGGGGCATTTCTTCCTTCCGTACCGGCCCCTGTAGGGCTCCACCATGGCCGGCGCAGAGAAGAGAACCCCCCCCGCTCGCATGCGGCAAAATACGGCGGCCGGTCTGCGCATGCGTGTAACCACGCCAGCGGTTCTGCACCCGCGCGAGATCACGGCGGCCCTTCGCCACATGCGCAACTCGCGCCATCCCTTCGGTGGCGGCTGGAGCGTAGCCAACCCCTCCGTTGTCCACCTAGCCCCCGGAAGTGGTTGGCACCGGTTCTCCCGCCGGCGTGGGGACGTCCCCACAAGGGAGAATCCCGGCCTACATACTTTTCTCAACATCATTTGGGAAATATTGAGAGTACAGTCTGAGATCTCTTTGGGGAGATAGTGGTGTCGTTCTATTATCACTGGACTCGTAATTCAGAGACCCAGGGTAATGCACTGGGGACCCAGGGTAATGCACTGGGGACCCAGGGTAATGCACTGGGGACCCAGGGTAATGCACTGGGGACCCAGGGTAATGCACTGGGGACCCAGGGTAATGCACTGGGGACTCAGGGTAATGCACTGGGGACCCAGGGTAATGCATTGGGGACTCAGGGTAATGCACTGGGGACTCAGGGTAATGCACTGGGGACTCAGGGTAATGCACTGGGGACTCAGGGTAATGCACTGGGGACTCAGGATAATGCACTGGGGACTCAGGTTCGAATCTCATCGCAGCAGATGGTGAAACTTGAATTCAAAATCTGGAACTCAAGGTCTAATGATGACCATTGTTGATTGTCGTAAAAACCCGCCTGGTTGTCTAATGTCCTTCCGGGAAGTAAACCTGTCGTCCTTACCCGAACTGGCCTACATGCGACACCAGGCGCATACAGCAATGGGGTTGACTATTAACTACCGCTGTAGCCAATCAAGCCACTCAGTTCAAGGGATCAGACAGCGACACACATCCCACATATAAGAGTAAGTCACATCAACAGTTAAAATTGTTTCAGGCAGAGAATCAAACATCATAATAATCTCATAAAAATCTTTATTATTGTCACAAGTAGGCTTACATTAACACTGCAATAAAGTTACTGTGAAAATCCCCTAGTCGCCTTTCCGGTATACAGAGGGAGAATTCAGAATGTCCAATTCACCTAACAGCACGTCTTTTGGGACTTGTGGGAGGAATCCGGAGTACCCGGAGGAAACCCACGGAGAACGTGCAGACTCCACACAGACAGTGACTCCAGCCGGGAATCGAACCTGGGACCCTGGAGCTGTGACATAACAGTGCTAACCACTGTGCTACCGTGCTGCCCATAATGCTCAGTGGAATACATCGGAGTGGTTCTCTCTGAAGTTTTACGAGCTTTATTTGCAAGTATGACATAAAGACTTAGAAATTTACTCTAATTTTGAATAAAGCCTTTCAATTTTGTGGATCCTCCACTGACCTTCCCACTCTAAAATGATATCATGGTGATATCCTCGCCCAGCTTCCAATTTTGTTGGAATTTTTTCCTTTGTGAAAAGTATGATGCTAACCAGCGGAGATTTCCCATTGACTCCAGTTTTGCTGGTGCTCCTTGATGCCAGTCACAGTCACTCCCACCACACCTCGAGTTCAGGCCTTTTGTCCATGTCTGAACCATTTCAGAATTTGATTGTGAAGGCATTAGTGGGTTAATCCCAAATTCCAACAAAACAGATGAATAAAGGTAAAATAGTTCATACAGAAGAGGTTTAGAAAGGTCAAGGTGGTGATGTATTTGGTGGTAAGATGATACGAAGATGATCGTGATGGATGTCATGCAGAAATCAGAAAGCAGAGAGATGTGGGAAGGTAACTGGAGATGGTGTTGGAGGTGGCTGGAATTGCATGCAGGTTAAGCTGGGTGGGGAAAGTAGAGCTTCTCCTACTTGAAGGGAATCACAGAACCAGCTGATTGAAGACAATCCAATGTTTTCATGCCTTTGCCTGGTTTAATCCCATAAATGAACAGATTTATTGAATTCAATGTCGTAATTTCCCAAGGGATAGTTATACCATAGTAATAACTGTGATATTAAAATATATTCTTGCACTAATTTCTCATACATGAGAATGGTCAAACATGACTAGAACACTGATTTCCTAAATCAAATGTGAGCAGTATTTTATCCAAACATTTAAAAAGCCAGCCATTTGAATCCATCATGCTTAAATTAATGCTTACATGGTATTATGTCATTTTAATTGGATTGCCAATGTAATTTTCTTCCTCTGAATCAAGTTCCGTTATCCAGCAGTGTTTGTTTATATCCAAAGAAAATATGGCTTACAATTTCCTTCTTTTCAGCTTTAGGCAGCATTTAAAAGGTGTTCAATAATCAGCAAATTAATCTGCAATTATGGGGGAGATGGCATAAAAGTAGGATTCGCTTGGAGGGAATGTTGAAATAAAGAATCATAAGATCAGTCCCGAGAGTGGGGTTAACACAGGCAAGAGGGCCAAATCTTGCGATCTACTAAAAAAAAATTATACTTCCTGTTCTTCCCAAGCACGACACGGTGTCACAGTGGTTGGCACTGCTGCTTCACAGAGCCAGGGACATGGGTTCAATTCCAGTGTCGAGTGACTGTCTGTGCGGAGTTTCCATGTTCTCCCTGTTTCTGCGTGGGTTTCCTCCAGGGGCCCCCACAGTGCAAGGATGTGCAGGTTAGGGGGGTTATGGGTATTGGGCGACGGAGTGGGCCTAAGTTTGGGTGTTCTTTCAGAGGGTCGGTGCAGACCCGATGGGCCAAATGGCCACCTTCTGCATTGTGGATTCTATGGAACCACTGAAAACTCCAAGTGGTATATATATCTCATTAAAATAAAGCATGGAATTCTTACTGAATCAGAATATTTTCCAACTAATGCCAGCCTTAAAAGTCAAGTATTTGGATAGAAGTTGATCTGAAACTGGACAGCCTTAATACAACATTCGTCAACAAACACTGTGTTGGGGGGTCATTTTCCCACTGCTGGAAAATGAACTACAATAAATACATGAGCATTATTATTCATCCTGCTGGGGAGCATTACACTAAATCTCAGCAAAAGACACCATCATGGCATTACAGGTATTTTAACATCAATCTTTCAGCTTTAGCTTTACAAGAAAAGGATTTAACACCTGCAATCAGCCATAATTCAGTAGTTTACAGCTTTAACTGCAGTATGTTGCTTGTCCTCACTTTTCTTAATCATGCACCAAGAATAAATGCACAGAAATAATTCCTTGTGGAACATTAATCAAAATTGAAAATATGAAGTCAGAGCAGCAAGGCCAGTTATATTGGCTAATGGGAGTGACCTTCCCTAAACTGGTTCTCAACCACTATTAAAAATTTTGTTGTTTTGCACTTTGTGTAGCTCTCTGACCAACCATTTGAAGTTTTTGCTAGCAAAATTTTGTGCCAATTTGGTCGAGGAACTAACATCTTTCTGCAGAATCTAATGTTTATGTATCGAAAATGGTGAATGCTCTGAAATCCCAAAAGTACAGAAGTTGTACATGGAGCTATGACAGAGGAGTAACAAATTGAGGACTAGAGCAACATCTAATGTTAGGCGAGAGCCTCCAAACTAAACCATCCTCCTCAGGCACGGAGGAAAAATCTGTGGTTGCTGCCTCCTTGCCCCAGTCTGTGAAGGAGTCACTGCGGTCTGAATGCAATAATCCTGAGCAAATCCAGCATTTGACTGAAAGATTAAAATAATCTTTGAAAATCCCAACAGCATTGCCTGTGAGCTCCAAACCTTTAGCAGAAAGTAAATATGAGTGCTGTCTCTCCACCAGAGTGGCATGTGAGAAGTTGAAGTACAGAACACAGTGAGGATCCTTTCGAACACTTAGTGAAGACTTGTGCTCCAAACTCAGTAAACCCTGAGACAATCTGCTCTCGTACAGCTTCTACACTGGCATCTACTCTGTTTGCTGAATATAAACTGACCCATTTTGCACAGGACTGGCAAACTAAACACAAGTTTGGTGTATCTGGGGATATAACAGGTGTGTTCAGCAGACAGATTTGCTATAACAATTCAACAGTTATTATTAACTGGCAAGTACAGCTCAACTCCTTCACACCAGAAGCTGCCAACTAAGCTAAAGACTACTGAACATGTCTGCTGGTCACATGCTCATAATTTACCCAAAGAAAAGCTATCCAGGAATGGAAAGCAGGGCAAATCCACTCCAGTCAATTACCATCCGATCAGTCCACTTCAATCAAAGTGATGAAGATGGTCATCAAAGATGCTGGAGAACGGTACATGTTCACCAATAACCTGCTCACCTGTGTTCCGCTTGGGCCTCATTGCAGCCTTGGTAAAAACGTGGGCAGAGTTGAATTCCAGAGGTGAGGTGAGTGACTGCCCTTGACATCAAGGCAGCATTTGACTGAGTGTTGACACCAAGGAGCCCTAACAAAACTGGAGTCAATACAAATTGGGGAAAACCCTACATTGGTTGAAGTCACACTAAGCTCAAAAGATGATACTTGTGGGTGTTGGATGCCAATCATGTCAGCAGTAGGACATCGCTGCAGGAGCTCTTCAGGGTAATGTCCTCGGCCAAACCATCTTTTGCTGTTCCATCAATAACATGGTCAGAAGTTGCAATTTCCTTGCTGAGTGCAGTGTTCAATACCATTAGAAAATCTTTAGATAATGTGCCTGCATGCGCTAAATCTGGACAACATACAGGATAGGACTGATAAGTGACAAATAACATTTGCATCACACAAATCCAAGGGAATAATAGAAATCTTCATCTATCATCCACAAGTATACTTATTCAAATTGTACGGGTGCCTGCTGTTGATTCCCATATTTCCAATTTCTTTATTTTTGCCGTTATCATTTTTGATCCATGGATGCTTAATGGACATATATCTATATCTTTAGGTCAAGCACCAGAGAGAATGAGGGAATGAGCATAGTATATGGTGCTGCTAACTTTGGACAACAAATCCCAGATGCTGCGGCAGCCGAGATGGGGTGGGACTCGGTTTGATTGGTTGGCTGGTGGCCAATGAATTGGCCAAAAGGCTGTATTCTGTCTGGTAACAGGTGGGTGATTGGGTCCTGCCCGAGTGGAATGATTTCCAGAGATCCAAGGAAAGCAGAGTTGAGACCTGGGCGCACAGGGACAAGGACCTGCTCCCTCTCTTTCTCCCTCTCCCCAGAAAGGCTGTGTTGTATTTCTGAACCTACAGAAAACCTGAATGAATGAATCTACAACGAAACCATTACGGGCTGCAAAGAGACCTGGATCTGAAAGCTTACTCTGAAGGAAGGTCTGCTTAAAGACAACCACCTGGAACAGACTATTTTTATTTTTTCTTATTATTTTCACCCTTTCCTCCCCTCTGTGCTATCTGTTT
Source organism: Scyliorhinus canicula (assembly GCF_902713615.1). NCBI lineage: Eukaryota > Metazoa > Chordata > Chondrichthyes > Carcharhiniformes > Scyliorhinidae > Scyliorhinus > Scyliorhinus canicula. The sequence continues at coordinate 197,996,382 of NC_052154.1, read as the reverse complement.
TGTGTGTGTGTGTATATATATATATATATATATATATATATAGGGTGGGAGGCAAATTAAAATGGGTGATTAGGAATTAGATAAGTTAACCAGTTGTATTTGCTGTATTCTTCATAATAGTTCTTGTTATAAATAAACAGTGATTGTCTTTACATTTACAAACCCGGTGACTGTAATTACTGGGCAGCCGAGGGCCAAAGAATTTGGGCATTTTTCTAAGAATTATTGGTTGAGGCTTTCAGTGATGGTTGTGCTAAGTGGACTCCTCGAGAACATAACCAAATAGGCATTTAGGTGAATTTTGCCAGAAAATTCAAAAGCAACTCACGCTTAATCGAGAAAGGAAAGGACTCGAACCAGCAAATGGGAGCTTGAGAGGCCACTAGACAGCATAAGTAGCGGAAAAGGCCACGAGCAACAGGCAGACAAGTGTGAAAGCCAATATATTACTCCTGCAGAAGACACACCCGAGGGAGAAGGACTGACTGCGGGTAAGGAAGGGCTGGGTGGGACAGTGTATTACTCGTGTTGCAGGATGAGGGCTAGGGGCAGTAGCAATACTGATTAGCAAGAGGACGGTGTTCACGGCAACAAAGACGGTTATGGGTCAAGAGGGTCGGTATGTCATGGTCAGTGGTGTCCTAGACGATGGGTCACCGGTAGTTCTGGTAAACGTGTAACCCCCAACTGGGACAACACGGATTTCATTTTAAAACACCATGACGAAAATCCCCGAAATCGACACACACGACTGATCATGGGGGGGCGACTTTAACTGTGTACAGGACCCACTGACGGACCGGTCAAACCCCAAAACGGGAAAAGACAGGCATGGCTAGGGAACTGGAACTTCCATGGACCAGATGGCAGCAGTGGATCCATGGTGGTTCCTACACCCAAGTGAGAAGGATTTCTCGTTCTTTTCACCAGTGCATACGCACATATTGACTTCTTTGCAATGGGAAAATCTGTGCTTCCAGAAATAGTAATGGCGGAATACTCCATGATAGTCATCTCCGACCACGCTTCACATTACATGGATGTGAATTTGGAGGCGGGCCGTGCCCAGCGCCCATGTGGAGATTGGACACAGATTTTTTGGCCAACGAGGTCTGCTGCCAGAAAATATCACAGGCCATAGGTGAGTACGTCACTAACAATCAGATCGGGGAAGTTTCACCTTCCACTTTCTGGGAGGCACTGAAGGTGGTGATTAAGGGAGAGATTATAGCCTACAGGGCATGTAGAGAGAAGGAAGAGAGAGTGGCTAGGCAGCAACTGAGCAACTCTGTCCTGGAGGTCGACAGAAAGTACCCCGAGCCCCTGACCGTAGAACGTCTGGCGGAGAGGAACAGGCTACAAATGGACTTTAACTAGCTATTCACCAGGAAAGCAGTGCATCAACTCTGCCAGATACGGGGGACCTTCTACAAACATGGGAGAGAAGGCCAGCCATCTGCTGGCTCACCAGTTGAGAAAGCAGGCAGCCACGAGGGAGATAGTCCAGATGACGGATAGTAGAGGCGGACTGGTAGCCGAATCAAAAAAGGTCAACCAAGCATTTGAGGTCTTCTACCGGGGACTGTACATCTCTGGGCCCTCCGACGGGTACTCATGGGTGAAACGGTTCCTCGATGAACTGGACAAGCCAGGCATGGGTAGATGATATGTGAGGGGAGCTGGAAGCACCAATTGGTCTGGTAGCGATCACGGAGAGCATTAATTCCATGCAGGCGGGGAAGGGACCGAGACCCGATGGGTTCCTAGCAGACTGCTACAAAGGATTTGCACCAACCCTGGCCCCACACCGACGGGAAATGTTGGCAGATTTTCTAGCGAGGGGCATCCTACCTCCAACGTTAACACAGGCCACGATATCGCTGATATGCAAAAAAGACAAAGACCCGACAGAATGCGGATCATACAGACCCATTTCACTGCTCAATGTGGACTCGAAGATACTCGTAAAGTCCTGGCTAAGAGACTGGCGAACTGCGTATGAGAGGTGGTCGCAGAGGACCAGACAAGCTTTGTCAAGGGTAGACAGCTAACTGCAAACATCAGGCGGCCGCTCAAGGCAATAATGACCCTTCCGGGGAGAGGACACCAGAGGTGATTGTCTCCCTGGATACAGAAAAGGCCTTTGACAGAGTCGAATAGAAGTACCTCATTGAGGTACTGGAGTGGTTTGGGCTAAGGCAGGGTTCACCTCGTAGGTGAAACTCCTGTACAATGCCCCCAAGGCGAGTGTTCTGATCAACACCACTAGCTCTGAATACTTCCAGTGCATAGAGGTACCAGGCAGGGATGCCCACTCTCCCCGCTCCTGTTCACCCTTGCAATCGAACCCCTGGCAATCACTCTGCGTGATGCAAAAGATGGGAAGGGCAACCAAAGAGGAGACAGAGAGCACAGAGTCTCGTTCTATGCAGATGACCTGCTCCTCTACATTTTGGACCCACAAAACGGCCTGAAAGTAACCGTGAAGCTCCTGGAAGATCTCGGGGCTTTTTCGGGCTACATACTCAACCTGGGCAAGAGTGAGGCATTCCCGGTGAACCGGAACGGGGGAGGGACAGAGCTCAGTGATCTACCATTCAAACTAGCCCAAAGTAAATTCCGCTACCTGAGAATCCAGATTGCCTATGGCTGGACACCGATCCACAATTGGAACCAGACCAGTCTGGCGAAGGAAGTTAAAAAAGACCGACAGAGATGGGATGCACTCCCGCTTTCCCTGGCGGGGACGGTGCAGACGGTCAAGGTGAACGTGCTGCCGAGGTTCCTCTTCCTGTTTAGATCCATAGCGATCTTCAGACCCAAGGCCTTTTTCCAAGAGATAGGCAAAATGATCATGCCGTTTGTATGTGTATGTGTGTGTGTGTGTGGTGTGGGGTTGGGGGTGGTGGGGGGGGGGGGGGGGGGGGGGGGGGGAGAGGGGGGGGGGAGGGGGGGGGGGGGGGGAAGAGAGAGAACCCAAGGGTCACCAAGTCTGCAATGCAAAGGAGGAAAAACATGGGCGGGCCCCAGGGGATCAGGGGTTATAGGGAGAAGGCAGGAGAAAGGGAATGAGAAAATATCAGCCATGATTGAATGGCGGAGCAGACTCGATTGTCCGAGTGGCCTAATTCTGCTCCTATGTCTTATGGTGGTATGGTCTGGCCTTCCAGAACCTGCAATACCACCACTGGGCAGCCATAACCGAGAGGATGTGGAAATGGATACGAGAACTGAACACGGAATGGGTGAGGCTGGAGGAGTTATCCAGCAAGGGAACAATCCTCCGGGCCTTCGCCACACATCGAGGACATGGAACCGAATGAGGCCGCATTTCGGTTTAAACGGGATGTCTGCGATAACCACAAATTCCTGCCAGCCATGCTTGACACCACCTTTACAAAACTGAGACAGGACGGGGGAACGCTAGCAGTTAAGGACTTTTACATAAGGGTGCAGACGCACGGCCCTAGATGAACTAACAGAAGCAGCTACCGAATGGACAGGAGCTCCGGCACCTTCAAACACTTTCTCCGCAAGGAGACAACAAGGTTCCCTGGGCCCCGAGAGACACTTTACTGGAGGAAATACGAAACACAGAAGTAAGGAGAGGGGGAACTGTGAGGACATCTACGGACGACTAGTGGAAAGAGCAAGGACACTGTTGGACAGAACTAGGCAGAAGGGATGTGTGTAAAACTTGTACATAAGATCATACTTTGCAAATATCATGTGCTTTATATGTTGAATTGTTACACTGCAAAAATTGGAAAATGCCAAGAAAAATATATATTTTTTAAAAAGTATTGGTTAATTCAATTGGGTTGCGACTCCAGGTCAAGTGGAGCTGGAATTGACCACACACTGGCCCAGGGTGTCTTAGCAAAACGATAGAATGCATTGTTCGAGATTTTGCTACAACTTGCACTGACAGTCCAAAGAAATGTAAGTTTTCTGGCATGTTGGGCATGTTTGTTTTATGCACGTCATGTATGTTCCTGTTAGCGGTTCGGGCTTGGAACAGGGTTCACCGCGTGGGTAAAGCTCCTATACAACACCCCCATGGCGAGTGTACGGACCAACAATACCAACTCCCAATACTTCCAGCTGCACAGGGGCACCAGACAAGGATGCCCACTGTCCCCGCTGCTGTTCGCACTAGCAATCGAACCGCTAGCAATTGCACTCAGGGCAGCAAAAAATTGGAGGGGGATCCGAAGGGGAGGCAGAGAGCACAGAGTCTCACTCTATGCAGATGATCTGCTCCTCTACATCTCGGACCCACAAAGCAGCATGGACGGAATCATCGCGCTCCTGAAAGAGTTTGGAGCCTTCTCGGGCTACAAACTCAACATGAGCAAAAGCGAGATCTTCCCGGGGGGGGGGGGGGGGGGCCTGCCGTTCAAACAAGCCCGACATAAATTCCGCTACCTGGGGATCCAAATAGCCCATGACTGGAAAGGGATCCACAAATGGAACCTCACCAGCCTGGCGGAGGAAGTAAAAAAGGACCTGCAAAGATGGAACACACTCCCACTCTCCCTCGCGGGGAGAGTCCAGACGATCAAAATCAACGTATTGCCCAGGTTCCTCTTCCTGTTTAGATCCATTCCGATCTACATCCCCAAGGCCTTCTTCAAAGCGCTGGACAAACTTATCATGGCGTTCGTATGGGGGGGGGTAAAAATGCTAGGATCCCAAAGAAGGTCCTACAGAAAACAAAATCCAGGGGGGGGCTAGCCCTCCCGAGTCTACAATTCTACCACTGGGCGGCAACAGCCGAGCGAGTAAGGGGATGGATCCAGGAGCCAGAAGCTGAGTGGGTGCGTGCGGAGGAGGCCTCCTGCATGGGGACCTCCCTCCGGGCCCTCGCCACGGCAGCACTCCCATCCCCACCCAAAAAACACTCCAGCAGCCCAGTGGTGACAGCCACCCTCCAATCCTGGAACCAACTGCGGCAGCAATTTGGCCTGAACAAAATGTCGGACAAGGCTCCCATCTGCAACAACCATAGGTTCAAACCAGCACTGACTGACGCCACCCTCAGAAGGTGGAGGCAGGACGGGGGGGACACTGACAGTCAGGGACCTATACACGGACGACGGGATCGCAACACTGGACGAACTGACAGAGAAATTTCGGCTAGCTGGGGGGAACGAGCTACGGTACCTGCAGCTCAAAAACTTCCTACGAAAGGAGACAAGGACGTACCCACAACCGCCACGACAGACACTACTGGAAGACCTACTGGACGCAAGTATCCTAGAGAAAGGGAACTGTAGCGACATGTATGACCGACTGGTAGAAAGGGACGACACCGTACTGGACGCAACAAGAAGGAAATGGGAGGACGACTTGGGGATGGAGATAGGGGGGGGGGACTCTGGAGCGAAGCACTGCATAGGGTCAACTCTACCTCCACGTGCGCAAGGCTCAGCCTGACGCAACTAAAAGTGGTACATAGAGCCCACTTAACGAGAAACCGTATGAGAAGGTTCTTCCCGGAGGTGGAGGACAGATGTGAACGGTGCCAAAGAGGCCCGGCCAACCACGCCCACATATTCTGGTCTTGCCCCAGACTTGTGGAGTACTGGACAGCCTTCTTCGAGGCTATGTCCAAAGTGGTGGGGGTGAGGGTGGAGCCATGCCCGATAGTGGCGGTCTTCGGGGTTTCAGACCAGCCAGATCTATTCCTGGGGAGGAGGGCGGACGCCCTTGCCTTTGCCTCCCTGATCGCCCGCCGTAGAATCCTGTTTGGCTGGCGGTCAGCAGCACCGCCCAGAGCTGCAGACTGGCTGTCCGACCTCTCGGAATCTCTCCAAATGGAGAAAATCAAATTCGCCATCCGAGGGTCGGACGACGGCTTCCACAGAACGTGGGAGCCATTCATGCAACTGTTCCGGGACCTGTTTGTGGCCAACGTACAAGAGGAAGAATAGTCGGGGGAAGGTAGCCGGGGGGGTTACGGGTTCGTTACGGGGGTTTGATAGCTAGCTAAGGCCCAAAACCAAACTAAATAAATGCCAATAAACATGTTGGGGAATGTAAAATATATGCCGGCTAAAGGGGGGAGGCCACAGTTATTACTACGAAGATGCTTACCTGTAAATATATATGTTAATTTTTGCGTGTTCTTTTTTTTTTCTCTCTCTCTAACAATTTGTAATTTGTTCAATATAAAACATGAAAACTGAATAAAAAACATTTATAAAAAAAAATGTATGTTCCTGTTGTATCTGATGGAAATTAAAAAGCACTCCACTAAACACCATCAGCAAATTTTTAGTATGTCAATAGAGATTTTTTAGAATTTCAGTTCGTGTTCAACTCTCAGAATAATATTTATGCTAGTCATAATAGTTCCTTTTTGAAATTGCTAGTTATTTATTTTGTTTGTATGGTCAATGTGGCTTATTCTAGACCAATAGAGACTCCAAAATGATCTTCATTTGAAAGTTATGATTTTTTTAAACATTCAGAGTACCCAATAATTTTTTTCCAATTAAGTGGGCAATTTAGCGTGGCCAATCCACCTACCCTGCACATCTTTGGGCTCTGGGGCTGAGACTCACACAGACATGAGGAGAATGTGCAAACAGTGACCCAGGCTGGGATCGAACTCGGGTCCTCAGCGCTGTGAGGCAGCAGTGCTAACCACTGTGCCACCGTGCAGCCCAATCTGTAAATTATGAGATTGATTATTAGCACAGTATAAAAATGGTGTCATGTGAGGTGACGTCATTGGGAATATCAATTCCTTCCACTTTTAGTCAGATCGGTGTTCTAATGCCAGCACATGGATCATTTAATTTTGATCAATTTCCCATCATCAATAAAAATATCTCGATTTCTGAATGTTCACCAGCAAAGGTCCAACTCTGAGATGGTTATTGACTGGGCTCAACATTTTTTCCCTGTGCCCAGAGACAATAGCGTAAAATGAGAATCAGGATTTTCTGCCACAACCGGTTTGTGATTTTCACCAATGCAACGGCAAGAAATAACAATTCAGTATGTATTCCTGAGCAGCTCAGCTCAACCTCAGCAGCAATTTATACAGCTGATTAAATCACTGCTCAGACGCTCCTCACCAATATGCCACTCAGAGTATTAGCACGAAATACAGAACAGTAGCGTATTTATTAGGCTCCATTCATTGTTGTTGACACAAAACTGTCACAAAGATGAAACGGAGTGGAGCATGGCTCAGCTGTTTATAATGTTGGTGAATATCAGCAGGGCAGTCATTGATTCATGTGCAGGATCTTTTTCAATTCACCAATTTAAGCCTATTGAGGACAGCTAACAGTGCATCACAAATGCGCTTCATTGGCCAGAGTGTGAAGATTAGAGTCAACCGTGTAGATTCGCCACTAAAGCATTTGCCTATTATATAACCAAGAACAACAATTTCACGGATTTCAGTCTTTCGTCACTAAGTAGAGGGAAGAACTTTACCAAAAAAAGTCTCAACTTTGTGCCAATGTTGCGAATCCAAATGATTCTTGGTTACAATAATATATTATTGTGTTAATTTAGTTATATTATAAATGGTCACCTCTCCTCAAGGACTGTGTAATTTCCTTTCAAAAACATTTTTAATTTGCTGCCCTACAAAATATCCTTGTTGAATTACACCCCATCTTCACCATGCTTGAACATAATTGTTACCTCCTGCAACTCTTAGCTTCAATCATCCAAACAAATTTTATGGAATTGCACAAACCAAGGTCACAGACAACATTTTCCATTATTGTGCTGCATTATTTGTCCTCTTCCTCCTCTGACATTAGACATGAGTGGCCCTGCCATCCATCTCCAAAGCTTCCTCCTCGAAACCAACTCTGCCAACTGCACTCCTGTGTCTTGCATCTGTGACCACACACGGGAGTAGAATTCGGCAACTCAGCCCATCAAGTCTGCCAGGTCACAAAAGCCAGTATTTACAATTCAGGAAAATTACAATTGATCATTTTTCAATTGATACAAATGCCGAGTCTTTCTCAAACATACTTAGAAACAATTAAATATTCCACAGACATTTTAAAGAAATCTCAAATTCTCCTCAATGTTTTGCTTCCGGGTCAAATGGCATCACAACATGGTGTGTACTCCTGCCACCTCTCGAGTCTTTTGTCTCACGTCGATCATCCTATTTAACTGACATCCAGCCTCCCATAAGCTCTAACTACCTCCAGCTAATTATTGGGAAGAAAAAAGCCACCTTCACCACCCACAAGGGACATACACACACTACAAACGCTAGCTGCCTAATGTCTCAAGCTGAACCAGACTGCGTGCAACCTCAGGATCCTGTTCACAGAATTTACAGCAAAACAGGCCATTCACCCAACTAGTATTGCTGTTAATACTCCATACTAGCCTCCATCTATGTTACTGCTCACCCTGCTTCTATATTCTTCACGCATTGTTACTCGTTCTGGGTGAGTGTGCTTAACACTCGATTTGGCTCTGTTTCGTTACTTAGCTTTGGAGTTGCCAGGTATTGTTAAGATACCGCCACAAGTTTCAAGGTCAAGTTCAAAGCAATAAAACCATACACCAATTAGTAAGTTCAAACAAATGAGTTTATTAAAATACAATTATAAACTACTCATGCACACGCTAAGATGACTAAACTATTCCTACCACTACATAGACCAATACTTATCTGAATAAGGAACTGCCGGATCAGGGGAACAATGGCCTCTTGCTCTGCACTGGGTCCGCAGACTTCAGGTTGGCCGGGTTAAAAGGGGTCAGGAGTGTCTATCTCTGGTAGCAATCGTTGTGAGACATTTACTTGCTGGCAGCTGCTGTCCGAACCTCTCCTCTCTCTCGGTCAAAGTCTTCTTCGGTAAAGGCTGGTCGAGAGGGCTGGTCAAGAGAGGAGGGCTGGTCAAGAAGAACGAACTGAGTTTGGGACCTGTCTTTTATAGGTCCCAGGGATTTGTGCCCTTTTGGGCGGACCCTCTATCTGCTGGGGATCGATTGGGTCTCTTCCCAATCGATTTGTTTGAATCCCCCCAATACTGAGGCTGTCCCTCGGCTACTGGGCGGGCCTTCAGGTGCTTTGTCTTCGAACCCCGCTGGTGCCGGGGTGTCTGGCTTCCTAAACAATGTTGCAATCACTTCCCTATTTGTGTCCTTTGTCCCTGGGATCGTTCTATTACTATGCTAACTGTCCCGGAGATTGCCTCATTAGTATGCGGAATGTTCTTTTCGGTGCTGTCTGCTGTCTAAGCAGACAGAATCCACAGTGGCTTGGTGCAGCCTGCTTGTGCTGCAAACTTTGTCCATTTTACCCTGCAAGCTTTGCGTTCCTCCATTTTGTATCACTTCCCTATTTGTGTCCTTTGTCCCTGGGATCGTTCTATTACTATGCTAACTGTCCCGGAGATTGCCTCATTAGTATGCGGAATGTTCTTTTCGGTGCTGTCTGCTGTCTAAGCAGACAGAATCCACAGTGGCTTGGTGCAGCCTGCTTGTGCTGCAAACTTTGTCCATTTTACCCTGCAAGCTTTGCGTTCCTCCATTTTGTATTGAGGGAATGGCCAACTTCGGTGGCTACAGCAATCCCTAAAATAAGTTATTACTATCTGCTTCACCCACTCCAGTTGGCAGTAAGTCCGCATTGTTGCCATTCTGTGCAATTCCCCTTAAATTCTATTATGCCTTCTCATTGTCCTCTTCTTTCCAGAGAAAAGTCTCAACATGTTCAATATTACCAGATTGTTGCATCCTCACAATTCTGATAACTTCCTTGTAAACATTTCCTGTACTTTTTCCAAGTGCTTTAATAGCCTAATTACATTTCTGTTGTATGGTGACCAGAGCTGCACACAGTGTTCCGAATGTCATCAAAATAAAGGTTTTATAATGAATTTTAACATTACCTCGGAGCTTTTGATTTCTTTAGAACTGAACTCTAGTACTTTACTTGTACAAAATGGCATTATCAGCTTGCGTTGCTACTTCTGGTAATTCATATATTTGTTTTCACTTTCTGTTCTTCTCCCTTATTGTCTTAGCTTATTTGAGCTCAGAATTCAATATACTCCATCACCAATGGAGATATCCATCACCAGCCATACTTCTGTCATCCCTAATCTCATTATTTCAATGATCTCCTTCAATCCCTAAACTGAAGTGTTGGCTTGTGTAGGCTTGAGAGATGAACAGACACTTCCAACACTGATGAAGGTTCAACTCAATTTTATTAACTAACTTCTAACTAACTAACACACGATGACTGTGGGTCTAAATGACGCTAACTTAAACTAGAGACCTAAGCCTTGTCCGAACCAGTTGATTCTCTCAGCACGTGGTGTGAGTCTGTGCTGGGCTGGATGAGTTCCTGTTACACTGAGAGGCAGCACCCAGAATGAGCGGGAACCGTGGTGCCCTCTGCCTTTATAGTGTGTGTATTCTAACTGGTGATTGGCTGCGGTGATTGGTCCCTGTGTGTGTCCATCTGTGTGTGTCTGCACCATGATATACTGGTGTATATTATGACATAAACCATCATATTTGGCCTACCCACACTACGCAGTCACTGACCTACATTGCTTCCTCAACTCAAAATCATGTTAAAATCCATAGATTACTGTAACCCTCCCAATTGAGTTTTTGCAACCATTAGAGGCCAGGCACACTTGAGCTCCCTGCCTTCACCTCTCCAGCTCTTTGACCAAGTTTCTGGTCACCCTGCCCAGCATATTACTTTAAATGCAAACAGAGGATGCTGGAAAAAATCAGCAGGTCTGGAAGAATCTGTAGGGAGAGAAACAGAGTTAACGTTTCACGTCCATTTGGCTCTTCATCTGAACTCAATGCGAACTCACTTCTCTCTCCCTACAGTAGCTGCCAGACCTGCGGACATTTTCCAGTACTGTCTTTTTCAGATTCCAGTATCCACAGTATTTTACGGAATATTTTAGATGGTCTCTCTCTCTCTCTCTTGCCCTCTCCCACCCACCCACCAACCTCTCTCCAATGCTTTGGAATACATTAAAGACACTGTGCAAATATGAGCTGATGTAAAATCAAATATACAATAACAAATTAAATGATATACTCCTCACCCAACTTAGAACTGAACAACAAAAACCTAATTTAAAAGTGTAGAATTCTGCAGCTTGTTTAGAAGTTCTTTGGAAACTATTTGGCAAAACTTCACTGCCTATTGCAAGCTGAAATGCAAATTCACAAAGAATTTACAGTGAAACCAAGTTCATTTTTCCTCACACATTGCAATCATTAGCCCTTGGCATTTATTATTCATCATCTCTAAGCGGCGGATGATAATAGACACCAGCAGTCTTGTAATGACTGCAAGGTCCTCTATAATGATGTTATTGCTGCTATCTGCTAGGCATGGTAGCATTTTAATAAGCAGCTGGAGTCCACGCAAATGACGACTATTACTGCAATAAGCAACGCCAACTGTGTTTCAGTTCTCATTCAATTGGTTCATACTGGGCAAATGATTCCTAACCAGGTGCTCATCATTTCTTCAGGCGAGCATTTGAAATTAAAAATAAAACTCACTGCAATACACAAAATCTTTTGTTTCAAGCTCCAAGCATCTTGTGCATCTGTGCTAAATGTACAGCTGTTCATTTAGAGCAAAGGGACACCATTCACAAAGGAATAAACCCTGAAATATTAACTTTATTTTTAGCCAATACTAGGTCACGGGAAGAAGGAAAAAAATTCAGCAAATCCTGACAAGAAGTCCTAAGAAAACAAAACAGCCAGGGCGTCTATTTCTGATGATCTATTCTGAGATTAACAGTCAGTTCATAACCCATGGGCTCATTCAACCAAAGAGAATTTCCTGCCACATAAGCATGAAATCAGTAATACCACCTATTTCCACTTCAGTAATATCGCCCAACTTCACTCCGGCTCAATTCACCTGTTGCTGAAACTTCCATTTATGCCTTTTGTTACCTCTGGACTGGATTATGTCCAATGTCCTCCTGATTGGCTACTCAACATAAACTCAACTCGTGGTCATCCAAAAGCCAGGAGGGAACTGAAGAAAGGGATTAGGAGAGCTAAGAGAGGGCATGAAACATCTTTGGCAGGTAGGAAAACCCCAAGGCCTTTTACACATATGTGAGAAATATGAGAATGACTAGAGCGAGGGAAGGTCCGATTAAGGACAGTAGCGGGAGATTGTGTATTGAGTCTGAAGAGATAGGAGAGGTCTTGAACAAGTATTTTTCTTCAGTATTTACAAACGAGAGGGGCCATATTGTTGGAGAGGACAGTGTGAAACAGACTGATAAGCTCGAGGAGATACTTGTCAGGAAGGAAGATGTGTTGCGCGTTTTGAAAAACTTGAGGATAGACAAGTCCCCCGGGCCTGACGGGATATATCCAAGGATTCTATGGGAAGCAAGAGATGAAATTGCAGAGCCATTGGCAATGATCTTTTCATCCTCACTGTCAACAGGGGTGGTACCAGGGGATTGGAGAGTGGCGGATGTCGTGCCCCTGTTTAAAAAAGGGAATAGGGATAACCCTGGGAATTACAGGCCAGTTAGTCTTACTTCGGTGGTAAGCAAAGTAATGGAAAGGGTACTGCGGGATAGGATTTCTGAGCATCTGGAAAGACACTGTTTGATATGGGATAGTCAGCACAGATTTGTGAAGGGTAGGTCTTGCCTTACAAGTCTTATTGAATTCTTTGAGGAGGTGACCAAGCATGTGGATGAAGGTAAAGCAGTGGATGTAATGTACATGGATTTTAGTAAGGCATTTGATACGGTTCCCCATGGTAGGCTTATGCAGAAAGTAAGGAGGCATGGGATAGTGGGAAATTTGGACAGTTGGATAATGAACTGGCTAACCGATAGAAGTCACAGAGTGGTGGTGGATGGTAAATATTCAGCCTGGAGCCCAGTTACCAGTGGCGTATCGCAGGGATCAGTTCTGGGTCCTCTGCTGTTTGTGATTTTCATTGATGACTTGGATGAGGGAGTTGAAGGGTGGGTCAGTAAGTTTGCAGACAATATGAAGATTGGTGGAGTTGCGGAGAGTCAGGAGTGCTGTTGTCGGCTGCAGAGACATAGATAAGATGCAGAGCTGGGCTGAGAAGTGGCAGATGGAGTTTAACCCTGAAAAGTGTGAGGTTGTCCATTTTGGAAGGACAAATATGAATGCGGAATACAGGGTTAACGGTAGGGTTCTTGGCAATGTGGAGGAGCAGATAGATCTTGGGGTCTATGTTCATAGATCCTTGAAAGTTGCCACTCAAGCAGATAGAGCTGTGAAGAAGGCCTATGGTGTGCTAGCGTTCATTAGCAGATGGATTGAATTTAAGAGCCGTGAGGTGATGATGCAGCTGTACAAAACCTTGGTAAGGCCACATTTGGAGTACTGTGTGCAGTTCTGGTCGCCTCTTTTTGGAAAGATGTGGAAGCTTTGGAAAAGGTGCAAAGGACATTTACCAGGATGTTGCCTGGAATGGAGAGTAGGTCTTACCAGGAAAGGTTGAGGGTGCTAGGCCTTTTCTCATTCGAACGGAGAAGGATGAGGGGCGACTTGATTGAGGTTTATAAGATGATCAGGGAATAGATAGAGTAGACAGTCAGAGACTTCTTCCCCAGGTAGAACAAACCATTACAAGGGGACATAAATTTAAGGTAAATGGTGGAAGATATAGAGGGGATGTCAGAGGTAGGTTCTTTACCCAGAGAGTAGTGGGGGCATGGAATGCACTGCCTGTGGAAGTAGTTGAGTCGGGAACATTAGGGACCTTCAAGCGGCTATTGGATAGGTACATGGATTATGGTAGAATGATGGGATGTAGATTAATTTGTTCTTAATCTAGGACAAAAGTTCGGCACAACATCGTGGGCCGAAGGAACTGTTCTGTGCCGTATTTTCTATGTTCTGCTGCCCGAATCTTAACTCTCACTATGTTTCGTTCATAGATCATAGAATTTACAGTACAGTGAATGAGGATCAGAATTTTAAAACAAAGGCATTGCCTGACCAGGAGCCATTCGGCCCATCGAATCAACTATCATCCCCATGCTCACGGAATTCAAATGGCTCCTGGTCAGGCAATGCCTTTGTTTTAAAATTCTGATCCTCATTTTGTAGTTGCTCACATCTTTTCCCCTTCCTATCTCTATAATCTCCTCACGTTTCTCAACTCCCAGACTTCTGCACTCATAATTCTGGCCTCGCACATCCCTGAGTTTAGTTATTCCATCATTGGCGGTAATCCTTCAGTTGCTTGAGCCCAAAGCTTACAAATGACCTCCCTACAACTCTACCTCACTCTCCTCCTTTAAGGCACACCTTAAAACCTATCTTTTGGTCATTTAATCGAATATCTCCTTCTGCAACTCAGCTGTTATATAATGCTCCTGTGAAATGCCTTAGGACATTTTACATTAAAGGCGCTATGTGAATACAAGTCATTGTTACCCCTGCTGGAAAGGATTCGTGGGAGTGTCAGGGAAAGACGGGATGGAGTTCAGTTATGTATGATATGAATGCGACCCACCATTTACACGGCGATGCGTGGATGTTGTCCATATCCTGCTGGTGACAGGCACAGGCTGCTTTCTTATCACAGTTCTGAATACTGTACAATCAATATGCAGACAAACTCCTCACTCTGTTACAAAGGGAAGGTCATGAACATTGCAGCTAAATATGGTTAAGATAAGGAACTTCTGCATTAACTGCCTTAAACTACAATAACTGGTCACTAACAACCACAATTATCTTCAATTTCCTCAGATACAACTCCAGCCACAGTTGGGTTTTACTCAGCCTCTTTGGTACTATGCTGAAACATTGTCTGAATGTTTTGTGTAGTTCCCCATTTAGCCAAAATAACTAATCTCCACAGCCCAAATTCAGGTTTGCAAGGGTCTGGTTGCCAACACTCCAGGATAGGCATGGAGTCTCCATGAATTGGAGGGGAATCTCCACGACACTGTGTAATCCTGGAGAAAAATCAGAGGGACATTGAGATAGTTTTAAACAAAGGTAAAGGACACAAGGCGATGACAGCAACTACAGAGATATTACCAACTATCAATGGAGGCTGAAGTGTTCACTTGCTGATATTTACTCACACCATGAACCACAAATGCTGCAAGCGACATGCCAGCAGCAGAAAATAGGTCTGCCGTCAAAAAGATATTTATAGAAAGACAAGTGGCAGCCCAGCGTCACAAATGCATTGAGCCACTTTATGATGCCAACAGCAATTTAACAAAGCTTCTGCCTCACTGAATATAGTGTGCCTCATCTCCTATTAAAATTGCGAGGATTCCCTATCAAAATTATATCAGAGATCTATGTGCCCCCATAGCAACTGGGTCCACATTAACAAAAGTGTTTCCAAGCCTTTCAAGTTCAATGCTGCAGTACATCAAGGCTGTATTCTCCCCCAACCTTATTCTTGCTTGATGCTGACTCAATCCTGCGCGTTAACTGTGCGCTGCACCTGCCGTGAACTGTGCGCTGCACCTGTCCGTAAACTGTGCGCTGCACCTGCCTGTTAACTGTGCGCTGCACCTGCCTGTTAACTGTGCGCTGCACCTGCCTGTTAACTGTGCGCTGCACCTGTCTGTTGACTGGCGCTACACCTGTCTGTTGACTGGCGCTACACCTGTCTGTTGACTGTGCGCTGCACCTGCCCGTTAACTGTGCGCTGCACCTGTCTGTTAACTGTGCGCTGCACCTGCCCGTTAACTGTGCGCTGCACCTGTCTGTTAACTGTGCGCTGCACCTGCCTGTTAACTGTGCGCTGCACCTGTCTGTTGACTGGCGCTACACCTGTCTGTTGACTGGCGCTACACCTGTCTGTTGACTGTGCGCTGCACCTGCCCGTTAACTGTGCGCTGCACCTGTCTGTTAACTGTGCGCTGCACCTGCCCGTTAACTGTGCGCTGCACCTGTCTGTTAACTGTGCGCTGCACCTGTCTGTTAACTGTGCGCTGCGGTCCTTGGTTTATACAGAGGCACGGTAGCACAGTGGTTGGCACTGTTGCCTCACAGCACCAGGGTCTCGGGCTCGATTCCCGGCTTGGGTCACAGTCTGTGCGGATTCTGCATGTTTCCCCTGCGTCTGCGTGGGTTTCCTCCGGGTGCTCCGGTTTTTTTCCCAGAAGCCCCAAAAGATGTGCTGTTAGCTAATTAGGACATTCTAAAGTCTCTCTCTGTGTGCCCAGACACCCGCCGGAAATGGCGACTCGGGGCTTTTCTCAATAACTTCATTGCAATGTTAATGTAAGCCTACTTGTGGCAATAAAGATTATTATTGTTAAATTTATAATTCAAGACATTCCTGCAAATTGGCTACCTGTTTACATACTTCTCTTCAATAAATTGTAAAACACTGCCGATGGTGTGGAGGAGTTGCGCTACTGGTTAGGGAGAATATCACAGCTGCACTGCGGGAGGACACCTCAGAGGGCAGCTCACTGGGCTAAATCGCTGGCTTTTAAAGCAGACCAAGCAGGCCAGCAGCACGGTTCAATTCCCGTACCAGCCTCCCCGGACAGGCGCGGAATGTGGCGACTAGGGGCTTTTCACAGTTACTTCATTGAAGCCTACTCGTGATAATAAGCGGTTTTCATTTCATTTCATTTTTAATAAGAAGGGTGCAGTCACAATGTTGGGTTTTACTACAGGCCACCCAACAGCCAGCGGGAGATAGAGGAGCAGATAGGTAGACAGATTTTGGAAAGGAGTAAAAGCAGCCGGGTTGTTGTGATGGGAGACTTTGGGCGAGATTCTTCGGAAACAGGTGGGACAGGCAACTCCGGCGCGAAGGAGTGGCGTGAACCACTCCGGTGTCGGGTCGCCCCGAAGGTGCGGAGTTCAGGGGCTAGGCCGGCGCGGAAGGGGCTTGGCACCACACCAACAGGTGCCGAAGGGCCTCCGCCGGATGGCACGAGTTGGCGCATGCACGCCAGCGTGTGCTGGCGTCATCCCAGCGCATGCGCAGGGGGATCATCTCCGTGCTGGCCATCATGGACCGTTACACCGGCCGGCCTGGTGGAATAGAGGTCCCCCATGGCACAGGCCCATTCCCCGGGGCCGGATCCCACTACACCGCCCCCCCCCCCCCCCCCCACCCCCCCGGGGGGGGGGGGGGGGGGGGGGGGTCAGAGAATCCTGCCCCATAACTTCCCCAATATTGACTGGGACTCACATAGTGCTACGGGGTTGGGTGGGGCAGAGTTTGTATGGAGCATCCAGGAGAGCTTCTTAAAACAATATGTAGATAGTCCAACTAGGGAAGGGGCTGCACTGGACCAGGTATTACAAAGAAATTTACAGCACAGGAACAGGCCCTTCGGCCCTCCCATCCTGCGCCGATCCAGATCCTTTATCTAAACCTGTCTCCTATTTTCCAAGGTCTACTTCCCTCTGTTCCCGCCCATTCATATACCTGTTTAGATGCATCTTAAATGATGCTATCGTGCCCGCCTCTACCACCTCCGCTGGTAAAGCGTTCCAGGCACCCACCACCCTCTGCGTAAAAAACTTTCCACGCACATCTCCCTTAAACTTTCCCCCTCTCACTTTGAAATCGTGACCCCTTGTAACTGACACCCCCACCCTTGGGAAAAGCTTGTTGCTATCCACCCTGTCCATACCTCTCATAATTTTGTAGACCGCAATCAGGTCCCCCCTCAACCTCCGTCTTTCCAACAAAAACAATCCTAATCTACTCAACCTTTCTTCATAGCTAGCACCTTCCATACCAGGCAACATCCTGGTGAACCTCCACTGCATCCTCTCCAAGGCATCCACATCCTTCTGGTAATGTGGCGACCAGAACTGCACGCAGTATTCCAAATGTGGCCGAACCAAAGTCCTATACAACTGTAACATGACCTGCCAACTCTTGTACTCAATACCCCGTCCGATGAAGGCAAGCATGCTGTATGCCTTCTTGACCACTCTATCCACCTGCGTTGCCACCTTCAGGGTACAATGGACCTGAACTCCCAGATCTCTCTGCACATCAATTTTCCCCAAGACCCTTCCATTGACCATATAGTCCGCTCTTGAATTTGATCTTCCTAAATGCATCAACTTGCATTTGCCTGGATTGAACTCCATCTGCCATTTCTCTGCCCAACTCTCCAATCTATCTATATTTTGTTGTATTCTCTGACAGTCCTCCTCGCTATCTGCAACTCCACCAATCTTAGTATCATCTGCAAACTTGCTCATCAGACCACCTATACCTTCCTCCAGGTCATTTATGTATATCACAAACAACAGTGGTCCGAGCACGGATCCCTGTGGAACACCACTAGTCACCCTTCTCCATTTTGAGACACTCCCTTCCACCACTACTCTCTGTCTCCTGTTGCCCAGCCAGTTCTTTATCCATCTAGCTAGTACACCCTGAACCCCATACGACTTCATTTTTTCCATCAACCTGCCATGGGAAACCTTATCAAACGCCTTACTAAAGGCCATGTATACGACATCTACAGCCCTTCCCTCATCAATTAACTTTGTCACTTCCTCAAAGAATTCTATTAGGTTTGTAAGACATGACCTTCCCTGCACAAAACCATGCTGCCTATCACTGATAAGTCTATTTTCCTCCAGGTATTGGGGAATTAGTCTGGCCAGGTGGTAGAAGTTTCAATAGGGGAGCATTTCGGGACCAGTGACCACAATTCAGTACATTTTAAAGTGCTGGCGGACAAGGATAAGAGTGGTCCTAGGGTGAATGTGCTAAATTGGGGGAAGGCTAATTATAACAATATTAGGCGGGAATTGAAGAATCCAGATTGGGGGAGGATGTTTGAGGGTAAATCAACATCTGACATGTGGGAGGCTTTCAAACGTCAGTTGAAAGGAATTCAGGAACCGGCATGTTCCTGTGCGGAAGAAGGATAATACGGCAAATGTCAGGAACCTTGGATAACGAGAGAATTGTCGGCCTCGTTAAAAAGAAATAGGAGGCATTTGTCAGGGCTAGAAGGCTGGGAAGAGGCGAAGTCTGTGTGGAATACAAGGAAAGTAGGAAGGAACGTAAGCAAGGACTCAGGAGGGCTAAAAGGGTCACGAAAAGTAATTGGCAAATAGAGTTATGGAAATCTAAATAAAAAGCAAGAGGGTAGCAAGGAAAAGGGTTGGCCCACTGAAGGACAGGGGAGGGAATCTTTGTGTGAGCCAGAGGAAATGGGCGAGGTACTAAATGAATACTTTACATCAGTATTCAGCAAAGAGAAGGAATTGGTGGATGTTGAGTCTGGAGAAGGATGTGTGGAGAGCCTGGGTCACATTGAGATCCAAAAATAGGTGTTGGGCGTCTGAAAAATATTAAGGTGGATAAGTCCCCAGGGCCTGATGGGATCTACCCCAGAATACTGAAGGAGGCTAGAGAGGAAATTGCTGAGGCCTTGACAGAAATTTTTGGATCCTCACTGTCTTCAGGTGATGTCCCGGAGGACTGGAGGATAGCCAATGTTTAGCACACGGCTAAATCACTGGCTTTGAAAGCAGACCAAGGCAAGCCAGCAGCACGTTTCAATTCCCGTACCAGCCTTCCTGAACAGGCGCCGGAATGTGGCGACTAGGGGCTTTTCACAGTAACTTCATTTTGAATCCTACTTGTGACAATAAACGATTTTCATTTTTTTCATTTTCAATGTTGTTCCTTTGTTTAAGAAGGGTAGGAAGGATAATCCAGGGAACTACAGGCCGGTGAGCCTTACGTCAGTGGTAGGGAAATTACTGGAGAGAATTCTTCAAGTCAGGATCTACTCCCATTTGGAAGCAAATGGACGTATTAGTGAGAGGCAGCATGGTTTTGTGAAGGGAAGGTTGTGTCTCTCTAACTGGATAGAGTTTTTCGAGGAGGTCACAAAGATGCAGATAGGGCAGTGGATGTTGTCTATATGGACTTCATTAAGGCCTTTGACAAGGTCCCTCATGGCAGACTGGTACAAAAGGTGGAGACACACGGGATCAGGGGTGAGCTGGCAAGGTGGATGCAGAACTGGCTAGGTCATAGAAGGCAGAGAGCAGTAATGGAAGGGGCTTTTCACAGTAACTTCATTGAAGCCTACTTGTGACAATAAGCAATTTTCATTTCATTTCATTTTCAATTGGAGGGCTGTGACTAGTGATGTTCCGCAGGGATCAGTGCTGGGGCCTTTGCTGATCGTAGTATATATAAATGATTTGAAGGAAAATGTAACTGGTCTGATTAGTAAGTTTGCAGACGACACAAAGGTTGGTGGAATTGCGGATAGCGATGAGGTCTGTCAGAGGATACAGCAGGATTTAGATCGTTTGGAGACCTGGGTGGAGAGATGGCAGATGGAGTTTAATCCGGACAAATGTGAGGTAATGCATTTTGGAAGGTCTAATGCAGTTGAGGAATATACAGTGAATGGTAGAACTCTAAAGAGTATTGAAAGTCAGAGAGATCTTGGTGTACAGGTCCACAGGTCACTGAAAGGGGCAACATAGGTGGAGAAGGTAGTCAAGAAGGCATACGGCATGCTTGCCTTCATTGGCCGGGGCATTGAGTAAAAAAATTGGCAAGTCATGTTGCAGCTGTATAGAACCTTAGTTAGGCCACACTTGGAGTATAGTGCTCAATTCTGGTCACATCCAGAAGGATGTGGAGGCTTTAGAGAGGGTGCAGAAGAGATTTACCAGGATGTTGCCTGGTATGGAGGGCATTATCTATGAGGAGAGGTTGAATAAACTCGGTCTGTTCTCACTGGAACAACGGAGGTTGAGGAGCGACCTGATAGAGGTCTACAAAATTATGAGGGGCATAGACAGAGTGGATAGTCAGAGGTTTTTTTTCCCAGGGTAGAGGGGGTCAATTATGAGGGGGCATAGGTTTAAGGTGTGAGGGGCAAGGTTTAGAGGAGATGTACAAGGCAGATTTTGTTTACACAGAGGGTAGTGGGTGCCTGGAACGCGCAGCCGGAGGAGGTGGTGGAAGCAGGGACGATAGAGACGTTTAAGGGGCGTCTTGACAAATACATGAATAGGATGGGAATAGAGGGATACGGACCCCGGAAGTGTAGAAGAGTTTAGTTTAGACGGGTAGCATGGTCGGCACAGGCTTGCAGGGCCGAAGGGCCTGTTCCTGTGCTGTACTTTTCTTTGTTCTTATGTTTAAAATGCTATATTATTGCAAGTGCTTTATTTCTTTCCTTACTACACCAAGGTGCTAAACGAATAAATAATTTGCCAAGCAAATTGCATTGACAGATAAAACTCAGCTGCTGCTTCCAATAAATATCCTTGTTGTTTCCTGTGTTACCTACTCGCAGTCAAATGGAGATGTTGTGTGTCTCCAACAGAAATTGTTGCTCTCATTTCGAGGAGAAAGAACAAAGTTCATGAAAATATTCCAAATTAATTTATCTTTTGTGTGCAATGAGCCAGGCAACACACTAAAGGTACAAGACATTCATTTCTGTGCATTTTTCCCAACCCCATCAGTGATTATTTTCAGCACATGCTCCTTTCTTAATAACATTCCTGATTTTCCATGGAAGAGAAGGTAAAGAACAGCACGATGCTTAAGATGAGGTCAAAAAGCAAAACCAGATTCCAGGAGACACTCACCAAGGAATCCACAGCGGAAACTTTGGTTGCCCTATACGGAACCTGCCTGACAAACATCTCAGTGCTGATCCCTACAATGTGCTTTTAATTTGCTCCGATACCCAAGTTTAGCATCTCTGATTCGCAACTACATTTTTTCGTATATTTGATGGCCATTATGTAATGTGCATAATGAAAAACGTTGATAAGAAACTTCGCTGGAAGTTGTACTCAATTGTTATTCCTTCAGCTGCTGTCGGCGGATGGCAGCAACATAAACAGAGATCTGTATTCATGACTCTCATTAGTATAATGCAAATCAATTTTCCAGCATGCTGCCAGGCCAGGGTTGCTAATTAGAAGATCATTAGACAGCTAATTTCGCACCACAGATTAGAATTCACCCATCACCACCTTCACCCCAACCTTGCCAAAATAATGAGGAATTTTGATGAACTTCCATGTTCACTCCCTCGAGGGAGATGCAGAGTTTTGCTTAGAAATTAGAAGCACACTGTCTTATTAATGCTTTCTTTTTTCTTCATCATATTTAATGCTTTATAACAATGTACACAGTTAAAAATTCACAGGGAACAGAGGGGAACAAGTACAATGCAAAGTCTATTTTACACATCAACTCAAGTCACTAAAATGTTCCTGTACTTCCCATTTTGGTCTGTTGGTGTAAGAACACAATATCTTCTATCAATCTATGCTTATTTAAAACCTGAGATCTGTCTCACTTGATGACCGCAGACTGACCAATGGGCCGTGGTGGCTGATTTATCCACCATTGCAATCTTGGGTGAGCAACAATTTTCTCAAGCTAAACTTTTTTTTAAAATTTCAAGTACCTAATTCTTCTTTTTCCAATGAAGGGGCAATTTAGCGTGGCCAATCCACCTACGCTGCACATCTTTGGGTTGTGGGGGTGAGACCCACACAGACACGGGGAGAATGTGCAAACTTCACATGGCAGCAGTGCTAACCACTGTGCCATCATGCCGCCCTTCTCAAGCTAAACTTTACAAAGAATTATAGAATCATATCCCACCGCAACCAAAGCACTTCACCTCCCTTCCTGCCCTTTATTTCAAACTGAATCAGACCAGACTCAACCTTGACATCGTATTAAAATGTCAGCCAAATATTCAACCTCATATCTCCACAGCACAAGAGCTTCCTGCTCCAGATCATCCATCTCCAGCCTACCTTAGCCACATTGCCACAAACTCCTCTCCCAGGCTGAATATTCCACCATTATCCAATTCCACCCACCGTAAACCTCTGCTCATCCAAAACAAAGTTGCCTATGTAGTGCTGCTCACAGATAACCCTTGTTCACCTGAATTGTATTGGATTTAGTTCCCAAGCATACTAAATTATAAATTCCCATTCTTCTGTTTAACACTTTCCATTTCTTCTGATTTCCAGCAGATCCCACATTTTCCATCCTCCTCTGATTTCCAGCAGATCCCCCACACCCATGGAGTGTGAAAATGGCAGGGCTGTGTCTCTCCTCCCTCCCACACTCACGGCACAATAAAGATTTGTTGCTGCTGGTAACCCACCCTCCACCCCCAAGCTTCAATGCTCAGGCCTCTCATTTCTGACCCTCTTTGTGATTGGGACGCCACAGCTTGACAAAGTGTAGAGAGTCTGCCCAACTTGCATCTCAGTTGGAGGAAAACACCAGGAGCAATGACCTTGGAGGGGGGCTGCAGATGAGATGGTCACCCAGCATCTGTAAACCCCATGATAAGCCTGTTCATTGGCAGGACACAATCAGCTCTTTGTCAGGCAGGAGTCAGACATATGCTGAGGATGGGAGTAGCATCACTCAGTCCTCAATGCAAGGTATCATTCCCCCTCAGAGTTTCACCAATGCCTTTAGTCCCCTGCCCTGCCCATGCAATAGGGCTTCATAACATAAACGTACCATTGGCACCACATGGGGTCACACCCCATGATGGGAGAGCTTTTACTCCATAGTCCTAGTCACCCCAAATCGAGAGGCTAAACGAGTCCCTCATTCTTCGACCCATGATGGCCTGACTGCGGTCCAAGATCCATTTTCCTCTTCTTCCTCGGGTTGCCACTCGTCACCCTTCTCAACCTCCTCCTGACAAGTGGAAATGCCTCACTCCCCCAGCTGGTTCCCCCCTCTGAAGCACCAAGACGTGGAATGCGCAACAAACTACAATTATGCGGAACACCCTCTCTGAGGGCTATGCTGGATGGCTCCCCCTGAGCAGCCCAGGCACCGGAAACACATCTTGAGCAGTCCAATCATCTGCTCAACCAGCAAGGTCAACCAGCACGCACATTAATAAACGCGAGTCTTTATAGCAAGTTTTCAAAGGCGTTTGTGGACTCTACTTTCCCTCAAGAATGTCTGGGATCTGCGAGATGCCCAAGGTGTAACTGTGATGGGCACTACCCAGGAACAGGCACACAGCAGCATTATGTGCATCACGTGATCACAATCGTGTTGGACAATGGGGTTCATGAATGCCTTTACATGATGTCATGGAGACCGCAGGGCCACATGGGTGCAGTCTATCGCACTCTGCACCCGAGGCATGCCTGCCTCGCATCCTGGCATGCCTGGTCAGAGATTATATACACATGGGCTCTTGCATAAAGGGCATCTGTAACCTCACTAATGCATTTTTGCGGGAAATTCCACAAAGGTCTCCAGACTTGCCCTGAAACGAGCTGCTCGCATACAATTTCAGAGCAGCGGTGCCTTTAAGGGCCACGAGCAGCGGGTGTCCCTGGATTCCACGTGGTGCCAGCTCGTGGTGAAGCTGGCAAAGGTGGTCCACCTTCCCCTGGAACAGATGCAGCCTTCTCCGGCACTGAAGCTGCAACATCTGTAGGTAGGATGTCCGATGTCGGAAGACCCTTTGTCAGTAGTGTCTCCTACAAGGTTTCACCATCTGTGGTGCTGCTCCCAGAATAGCTATGGGCCCAGCCCTTCCTCTGCAGGGTGCTGGTCCTGGCCGCATGCAGTGGCACATCTGTTCTGCTGCTGCTCGATCACTGAGTAGAACATCCACCTTGACAGGCTCTATGATTCTCCAGAATCATACACTGAAAAGGGAGACAACCAAAGTGAACATTGAGGATTCCTGACAAGAGCCCTGACCTTCAGTTCTTCACGACTCTGGGACTCCGCCCATGCTCTCCCCCCTTGAGGAGTACCTCTCAACCCAGCCTCACCCATTTCAGTAAATGACAGCCCATGCGACAGGCGAGGCACTGCTGATTAGAGTGAAGCCTGCAATGAGCATGACAAGCACATTCCTGGAGGGCACCCTCATTCTCTCAGGTCACAAAGCTGCAGAGTCAACAAGCCTTCCATCTGCCACAGCCCTGAACCCCAACACTAATTTCTTTTTTTATATAAATTTAGAGTACCCAATTATTTTTTTTCCAGTTAAGGGGCAATTTAGCGTGACTAATCCACCCACCCTGCACATCTTTGGGTTGTGGGGGTGAGGCCCACGTCGACACGGGGAGAATGTGCAAACTCCCCAAGGACAGTGACCCATGGCCGGGATTCGAACCCGGGTCCTCAGCGCTGTAGTCCCAGTGCTAACCACTGCACCACGTGCCGTCCTCCAACACTAATTTCTGACAGTCAAGCTTCTCAGACAAGCTTGAACTTCCACACCACCTAACCCTTTTGTCCAATCAGCACTGAGTGCAGGGCTCAATTCACACTGCAATTGTCCTCCACCCCAACTAGAGGGACCTCATGAGGCAGAGATACACCCCATTCCTGATTCCCACACTCTGCCCTTGCAGTCTTGCCTCTCATGGAACTCCACGAAGAAACTCACTGTCGCCCCCCCCGTACTGACCCTCTGTATCAGCACGGTAGCATAGTGGTTAGCACAAATGCATCACAGCCCCAGGGTCCCAGGTTCGAATCCCGGCTTGGGTCACTCTGTGGAGTCTGCACGTTCTCCCCGTGTGTGCGTGGGTTTCCTCCGGGTGCTCCGGTTTCCTCCCACAGTCCAAAGATGTGCAGGTTAGGTGGATTAGCCATGATAAATTGCCCCTAGTGTCCAAATTGCCCTTAGTGTTGGGTGGAGTTACTGGGTTATGGGGATTGGGTGGAGGTATGGGCTCCAGCTCCCACTATGGGAGGGCGCTCCCTCAGTGCCGATTTGGGCACAGGCTGCCTGGGATGAGCTGCCTGGATGCCAGCCTTTAAATCCCGTTAAAGCAAGAGTTGCCCCACCGTGAAGGGTAGCTAAGGCCTGCAAATAACCCCTGGCCCCGAGTGCATGATACTGAAATCAAACCCCGAGTTGAACATCTGAGTCGTCGTCTCCCCCCCCCCCCCCCCCCGTCCTCTCTGGTGCCCGCTGAGTTTTCAACACCCTGGACCGTTAAAGCTTCCCAAGTGCTTACCTCCGAAATACCCCTCAGAGGTCGGGGTCACTGCTGGGGTTTCCGGAGTGAGTACTCGTAATGACATGCTGACGAACCTATTAAAATAATAATAATCTTCATTGTCACAACTAGGTTTGCATTAACACGGCAATGAAGTTACTGTGAAAATCCCCACATTCCGGCGCCTGTTCGGGTACACAGGGGGAGAATTCAGAATGTTCAAATTACGTAACAAGCACGTCTTTCAGGACTTGTGGAAGGAAACCGGAGCACCCAGAGGAAACCCACGCAGGTTAATAACCCACGGGGAGAACGTGCAGACTCCTCACAGACAGTGACCCGAGCCGGGAATCGAACCCGGGACCGCAGCAAGTTTCCTCTTACCTGTTGGTACGGTTGGTTGAAAATCTCGATCGTGCTGGAGACACTCTCTGGATTTTCAGCCTGCATCACCACCTGCGCACACCTAGTGCGATCTCTAAATCACCCCCAATGTTAACTTAATCATGCCTAATTTGTTTCAATAGATAAAAAGATGGTTTTAAATGGAACCTTGTAGTTCAACTGGTTAATTGCCGAGTCTTCGGGTTTCTTAATACGCTAGCTGTCCCTTACAGGATCAGTTTTATCAAGGACAAACAGTTTTAAAAACCAATTAAGACGTTCTGATCACAATAACAACAGGTTAGCTGTTCAGTATTAGGAAACTAGGTTCAAAGATTGCTGACGTTTCCCTCTCTATTGGCTGTAAAGTTTGTCCATTAAAGGTCAGGATAGTTCTAACCCAGTTTATACTTCTGACAGGCCACAAGCACAAAGCTGCCACTAATTCAGCACTAATTGGCAATACCACCAAGAGAGGCCAAAAGGATCATTAAAATTGAGACAGTAATAAACTCAAACTCATAATTCAGCAGCAGCATTGCCAGGAAAGCTCAACTCAATATTTTCAGGTCTGGGGGGTTACATACACATTATTCGAAGCAATTTTAACAATGCCGCAGAACTAAACTATCTACTGGTATCTCAACAACATTGTTAACTATTATATTAGCCTTGCTTTATATCTCAATAGCTCCCTCCGAAGAATTCCTGGTTTCCATCATTAAGTCTGGTAAAGACTATTTACCTTCGAGCAGTGGATGAATAGATTGTGAACATACCAATCAGGGGGATAGATGCTGTCAAACCAGCTCAGTATTTCCAATCTTTGTTTCCCTGAGTAAACTATCTTGGTTGGGGAACAGTTTGCTGGATGTTTGCATAATGGTGATGGAAGGGGAACAAATATAAAGCGCAAATAGGAAGACAAAAAGGAAGACAAAACAGAAAGAAAATTATCTATTCAAATTATTTTCCTGGATTTCTACACACTGGTGCAATTTCAGACATTTAAAATCAATATTTTTTTATATAAATTTAAAGTATTTTCCAATTAAGGGGCAATTTAGTGTGGTCAATCCACCTACCCTGCACATCTTTGGGTTGTGGGGATGAGTGTGGGGGTGAGAGTGGGCAAAGAAGTGGCAGATGGAATACAATGTGGAAAAGTGTGAGGTTATGCACTTTGGAAGGAGAAATGGAGGCAGAGACTATTTTCTAAATGGGACGATGCTTAAGAAATCAGAAGTACAAAGGGACTTTCGAGTCCTTGTTCATGATTCTCTTCAGGATAACATGCAGGTTCAGTTGGCAGTTAGGAAGGCAAATACAATGTTAGCATTCATGAAGCACTGCGGTTTCACGGCGCCAAGGTCCCGGGTTCGACCCCGGCTCTGGGTCACTGTCCGTGTGGAGTTTGCACATTCTCCCCGTGTTTGCATGGGTTTCGCCCCCACAACCCAAAGATGTGCAAGGAAGGTGGATTAAACACGTTAAATTGCCCCTTAATTGGAAAAATGAATTGGGTATTCTAAATTTTAAAAAAATGTTAGCATTCATGTTGAGAGAGCTAGAATACAAGAGCAGGGATGTACTTCTGAGTCTGTATAAGGCTCTGGCCAGACCCCATTTGGAGTATTGTGAGCAGTTTTGGGCCCCGTATCTAAGGAAGGATGTGCTGGCCTTGGAAAGGGTCCAGAGGAGGTTCACAAGAATGATCCCTGGAATGAAGAACTTGTCGTATGAGGAGCGGTTGAGGACTCTGGGTCTGTACTCATTGGAGTTTGGAAGGATGAGGGGGGATCTTATTGAAACTTACAGGATACTGCGAGGCCTGGGTAGAGTGGATGTGGAGAGGATGTTTCCACATGTAGGAAGAACTAGAAGCAGAGGACACAATCTCAGACTAAAGGGGTGATCCTTTAAAACAGAGATGAGGAGGAGTTTCTTCAGCCAGAGGGTGGTGAATCTGTGGAACTCTTTGCCGCAGAAGGCAGTGGAGCCCAAATCACTGAGTGACTTTAAAACAGAGATAGATAGGTTTTTGATCAATCAAGGGTTATGGGGAAAAGGCAAGAGAATGGGGATGAGAAAAATATCAGCCATGATTAAATGGAGCAGACTCGATGGGCCGATTGGCCTAATTCTGCTTCTGTGTCTTCTGGTTTTATTTTAATTGGTGATTAAAATCAAGTCAAGAATTAGAGATGGGCAGACATTGGAGGGTTTTGAGGCTGCAAGAGATTACAGAGATGGTATGGGGCCAGTGCGTGGCACGGTAGCACAGTGGTTAGCACTGTTGCTTCACAGATCCAGGGCCCTGGGTTCTATTCCCAGCTTGGGTGTCGGTGCGGAGTCTGTACGTTCTCCCAGTCTCTGCGTTGGGTTCCTCCAGGTGCTCCAGTTTCCTCCCACAAGTCCCAAAATACGTGTTTGTTTGATGAATTGGGTATTCGGAATTCTCCCTCTGTGTACCCAAATAGGCACCGGAATGTGGCGACTGGGGATTTTCACCGTAACTTCATTGTCGTGTTACTGTAAGCCTATTTGTGACACTGATAAAAATTATTTTAAGGAAAAGGATGGGAATGTGAAGTAGTGACATTGTTTAACTGGAGCCAACCTCGGTCTGCAGACACGAGCAGGACTTGGTGCAAATGAGTCTATTTTTTCCAAGCTTGACAGCTAACTCTTCCCTGCTGCATTCGCCATGTTAACACCTCTACCACAGTCCACTTGCCAACCATTCAGCACTCTCTTCTCATGCAGTGAAAACTGTTGTTGCCTTTACTGATGGTAATCTTGTGATCTATCCTGACAACCTTAGACAGCTCATCTTTTTTCAACAATACTATACCCCTTTGTAGAATCCTCACTTCCTCTTCACAACTTACTTTCCTACCCATCTTTTTCATCAAGAAATTTAACAACCATACATTCAAACCTGTCATCCAAGTCATTATTCTAAATTGTAACTAGTTGAGGCGGCAGTACTGAACCCTGTCGCTGTACACTTGTCACAGCTTGAACCAACCCACAAATGACCCAATTATGCTTACTCTGGCTCTTGTTAGTTAACCAACCCTCTATCCATTCTGATATGTTACCCCTTACTCAATGAGCTTTTATTTTGTTCAGTAAACTTTCATGTGGCACCTTGCCAAATGCCTTCTGGAAACCTATGTACACAGCATCCACAGGTTGCTCTTCAGCCACATTGCTTGTTAGTTCCTCAAAGTCTGGAATGAGTCAATTCTGGTTTCCCTTTCACAAAACCTTGCCAACTTGTATAACCTTCTTTATAATAGATACCAGCATTTTACCCCAGGACAGATGTTAAGCTAACTAACCTATAGTTTCCTGCTTTCTGTCTCCCTCCTATCTGGAATAGAGGAGCCACATTCATTATTTTCTCATCTGGTGGGATTTTTCCAGAATCTAGGGAATTCTGTAAAATTAAAAGCAATGCATCTGCTATCACAACAGCGATTAATTTTAAGATCCTAGGAAGAAGCCAATCAGGGCTTGACAAATTTTCTCAGTACCCTTTCCCCGGTGATTGTAATTGTTTTCATTTCCTCCCTCCTTTCATCCCTTGTTATTTATGGGATGTTATTTGTATCCTCTACAGTGAAGCCAATACAACATATGCATTCAATTCATCCATCATTTCCTTCCCCAGACACTCTCTCGTGGATCAAAGTTCACTTTACTTGGTCTTTTCCTTTTTAAATACCTCTTGAAACTCTTACTGCTTTTATATTTCTAGCCAGCTTTCTCTGCTACTCCAATTTTTCTCTCATCTTTAGCCATCGTTTGCTGCTTTTTACATTCTGTCCGAACATCTAACCTGTCACCAATCTTTGCAGAATTATATACTTTTTCTTTCAATTTGATATTATTTTAATTTCCTTCGTTAGCTATGGATGATACATCCTTCCCCAGAGTCTTTCTTTTTCATTTACATGTATTTTTGTTTTTTGTGTTGTAACAAACAAATCTTGCTACAACTGAACAGGCTGTTGTAGAGGCCACACTTGGAGCACAATTTTCTCTTTATTTAAGGAATCCCTTTATAGCAGGTAGTGGTTATCACTGTTGCTTCACAGCTCCAGGGTCCCAGGTTCGATTCCCGGCTGGGTCACTGTCTGTGCAGAGTCTGCACGTTCTCCCCGTGTCTGCGTGGGTTTCCTCCGGGTGCTCCGGTTTCCTCCCACAGTCCAAAGATGTGCAGGTTAGGTGGATTGGCCATGATAAATTGCCCTTGGTGTATAAAAATGTTAGGTGGGGTTACTGGGTTATGGGGATGGTGTGGGCTTGGGTGGTGTGCTCTTTCCAAGGGCCGGTGCAGACTCAATGGGCCAAATGGCCTCCTGCACTGCAAATTCTATGATTCTGTGAAAACTATGGGTAGAGTCTAATAATAAGTAGCCTCCCATTTAAGACAGTCGAGCAGGAAATTTTTCTCTTCAAAGGGTTGTTAATCTTTGGAATTCTCTAACCGGATGAGTAGTGTATGAGACTATATATTATTATATTAATTGAATTGTAAAACTGTGGATGCCAGGGCGAGGGGAAGAGTTTTTAAATATGTTCAGGATAATTTCCTTGATTAATATGTTTCTGGCCCAACAAGGAAGGAGGCATCATAGCATCTCTGATTCTGAGGCGAGTCAAGTGGATCAATTGTCAGCCAAAGAACATTAGGTAACAGTGATCATTATTAGATTATATGTTAGCTACGGAAAAAAAACAAGGAGTAATTTAGAGTAAAAGCACTTTGTTGAAGAGGGCCAATTTGAGTGATGAAAACAGATCTGATCCAGGGAAATTGAAATAAAAATTGGCAAGCAATATTGTAATGGAACACTGGGCTGCTTTCAAAAAGGAGATAGTTTGAGTACGGTCAAGGTACATTCCCATGAAAGGCAAAGGTGCAACAACCAAAGTGGCTCTCTGAATGGCAAAAGAGATGGACAGTAATGCATTTTGGTAGATCGAATCGGGGCAGGACCTACTCTGTTAATGGTTTGAGTTGGTTCAGCTATAGAGCAAAGAGATTGGAGAACAGGTTCATAACTCCTTGAAAGTGGAGTCGCAGGTGGACAAGGTGGTGAGGGTGGCATTCGGCATCCTTGGTTTCATTAGTCAGAACATTGAATACAGGAGTTGGGACGTCTTGCGGAAGTTGTACAAGACACAGGAGTCTAGAACTAGATGGCATAAGGTGAGAGGGGAGAGTTACAAAAGTGTCCAGAGGGGCAATTTTTTTTGTACAGAGGGTGGTGAGTGTCTGGAACGAACTGCCAGAGGCAGTGGTAGAGGCGGGTACAATTTTGTCTTTTAAAAGCATCTAGACAGTTATATGGGAAATCTGGGTATAGAGGATATGGGTCAAATGCAAGCAATTGGGACTTGCTTAGTGGTAAAAAGTGGGCGGCATGGACAGGCTGGGCCGAAGGGCCTGTTTTCATGCTGTAAACCTCTATGACTCTAGGACTAATGCAAGGCAGAGGAAGGGTGTAGAGGAAAGATGTCAGCTGGATAGTATCAATGAGATCCATATGGGCTTTTTAAAAAATAAATTTAGAGTACTCAATTATTTTTTTATTTTCCAATTAAGGGGCAATTTAGCGTGGCGAATCCACCTAACCTGCATCTTTGGGTTGTGGGGGTGAAACCCACGCAGACACGGGGAGAATGTGAAAACAAGGTCTTTAGGGACT
Organism: Scyliorhinus canicula; assembly: GCF_902713615.1. NCBI lineage: Eukaryota > Metazoa > Chordata > Chondrichthyes > Carcharhiniformes > Scyliorhinidae > Scyliorhinus > Scyliorhinus canicula. The sequence goes on along the minus strand of NC_052154.1, from coordinate 197,964,286 downwards.
TTTATAGGAAGCTGTACACTTCGGAACCACCCGGGGGACCGGGGGGGGGGATGAGCCGATTCCTGGACGGACTGACCTTTCCAAGAGTGGGGAGGGGGTTGGTGGACGGACTGGAGGCCTTGGTCAGGATCGAAGAGATATCGGGGGGCCTGAAGGTCATGCAGTCGGGTACAGCCCTGGGCCGGACGGGTATCCAGTGGAGTTTTACAAAAGCTTTGCCGGGATAGTGGGGTCGGTGCTGGTCAGGGTCTTTAATGAGGCAAGAGACAGAGGGAGTTTACCCCCGACAATGTCGCAGGACACCATCTCGCTTATTCTGAAACGGGATAAGGACCCGGAGGCCTGTGGGTCATACAGGCCGATCGCTTTGATCAACGTAGACACCAAGTTACTGGCCAAGATTTTGGCGACCAGAATTGAGGACTGTGTACCGGATGTAATTGTGGAGGACCAAACCGGGTTTGTAAAGGGGAGGCAGCTGGTGGCCAATGTAAGAAGGCTGCTCAACGTGATTATGATGCCCCCGGAGAGTAGGGAGGTAGAGATAGTGGTAGCCATGAATGCTGAAAAGGCTTTTGACCGGGTCGAGTGGGATTATCTGTGGGAGGTACTAGGACGGTTTAGGGCGGGGTTCATCGACTGGGTTAGGCTATTGTATCAGGCCCCGGAGGCGAGTGTAAGGACGAACAGGACGACATCGGACTACTTTAGACTGCACCGTGGGACAAGACAGGGTGCCCTCTCTCCTCATGCCATAAACCCGCTGGCAATTGCAAAGAGCTTCTGGGGGGGGGGGGGGCGACACATAGAGTCTTGTTATACGCGGATGATCAGCTGTTATACATATCAGACCCAATGGTGGGGATGGATGGTATTATGGCAACCCTGAGGGAATTTGGACGGTACTCCGGATACAAACTGAACATGGCTAAGAGGGAGTTGTTTGTAATTCAGGCGAGGGGGCAGGAGAGTAGGCGGAAGGGGTTGCCGTTCAGGCTAGTGGGGGAGAGTTTCCCATATTTGGGGACTCAGGTGGCACGGGACTGGGGCAGGTTGCATAAGCTCAACCTGTCCCGACTGGTGGAACAAGTGAGGGAAGAGGTCCGGAAGTAGGAAGCGCTCCCGCTGTCATTGGCGGGGAGGGTGCAGACTGTTAAGATGACGATTCTCCTGCGGTTCTTGTTTGTTTTTCAGTGTCTCCCCATCTTTATCCCACGGTACTTCTTTAAGAGGCTGAATAAAACTATTCTGGGATTTGTATGGGCCGGGAAGCCCCCGCAGGTGAAGAGGGTGATGCTTGAAAGGAGCAGAGGGGAAAGGGGGCTGTGTTGCCGAACTTCAGCAACTATTACTGGGCAGCCAACATAGCGATGATAAGGAAATGGATGGTGGGTGCAGGGTCGGTTTGGGAACGGATGGAGGCTGCTTCGTGTAGGGGCACTAGCCTAGCAGCCCTGGTCACGGCGCCTCTGCCGCTCTCGCCGACACGGTACTCCACCAGCCCGATAGTGGTGGCGGCTCTTCGGATCTGGGGCCAGTGGAGGAGTCATGTAGGGGAGGTAAGAACATCGGTGTGGACCCCAATCTGCGGCAACCACCAACTTGCCCCGGGGAACATGGACGGGGGGTATCGACTGTGGGGGAGGGCAGGGATTGTGAGGATGGGGGATCTGTTCCTGGATGGAAGCTTTCCGAGCATGAGGGCGCTGGAGGAGAAGTTTGGGCTGGCGAGAGGGAACGACTTTAGATACTTACAGGTGAGGGATTTTGTACGCAGACTGGTGCCGTCCTTCCCACGTCTCCCGCCGAAGGGGAGGCAGGACAGGGTAGTTTCTAGGGGAGAGGTGGGAGAGGGTAGAGTTTCAGACGTCTACAAGGAGTAATGAGAGCTGAGGATACGCAGACCGAGGACCTGAAGCTTAAGTGGGAGGAGGAGCTTTGGGGGGAGCTGGAGGACAGTATTTGGGCAGAAGGCTTTAGCAGAGTAAACATGACCGCAACATGCGCCAGGCTCAGCCTGATCCAATTTAAGGTCGTGCACCGGCCCACATGACGGTGGCCCGGATGAGCAGATTCTTCGGGCTGGAGGACAAGTGTGCCAGATGCGCCGGAGGGCCGGCTAACCATGTACACATGTTCTGGTCGTGTCCTAAACTCAGGAGGTATTGGCAGGGACTCGCAGATGTAAGGCAGCACGGTAGCACGGTGGTTAGCACAATTGCTTCACAGCTCCAGGGTCCCAGGTTCGATTCCCAGCTTGGGTCACTGTCTGTGCAGTGTCGAGAATGTGAAGGAATAGGAATAATGAGGAGAGGCAATTTAAAATATAAGGGGTGGTGGAAAAGAGATACTTTGGGTCATATGCACACAAATTATTGAAGGTGGCAGGGCAGGTTGAGACAATGGTTCAAAAGGCATGCAAGATCCTGGACAATTTCAAATAGGGTCAGAGCCATTTCCTCACTGTGCAAACATGATGCCACATTAAGGAACATCAAGGCTAGCCCACGAGCTAATGGCTAACCGGTCAGATAATTTGCTTCCAATATACCCTGCATATTCACAAACAGATGTAAGGACTCCACTTTCAGACTCGAAGCTAGACATTCCATGCTGTTACTATACAGCAGCAACGCAAGTGGTATTTTCCACTGACAGAATGCTGCCATCAAGTCAAAAAGGCATTCTGCCTACCTATGTGGCAAATGAACTACAGTGCCAGTGCAATGCCAAGTGCACAGCTGTATGCCCAACAACTGGCAGATCAAATCAGTTTGCAACAGGCAGAGTACTGACCAACCTCCACCAGCCCGTGCTTGCAAAAATAGCGATTCCGCAATTGGGCAGTACTTTATGAACAAGCCTGAGTGTGCTAAGAATTACGCAGACAACTGATGTATCAGTTGGGCTCACAATGTGGCTCACTCATACTTCATAGAAATCAAAGGGACCTGTTTTCTGCACATGAAAGGTACATGTTCAGGCATTGCAACTTTTTTGAATTAAAATGTGAGGGACAATAGTTCCCTGGTGTCTTCTCCGTGACAATGCCTCGACCAGAGCCCATTTGTCAATTAATCAGCACCCTCTGATAAATTGTTGCTCCCTATCAAATTTAGCAATCTTGCACATCTCCTGGTGAATGCAAGATGAAAAGTTTAGCCAGCGCATATTTTTTCAGTAATACTTAATATTTATGCATTACTTTAAATAATTGTGCAAACAATGCTCAAGTACTCTTCAAATAATCCCTAGAAATGCCAAATTCATACATTTTGTCTTTGAGAGCCAATTCTGCCTTTACGCCACTCCGCTGTGGACAATGAGCCATATATGATGCTTAAATGATTATCCATATTAATGTGTACAGCAAGCTGCCAACTTCAACATCTTGGTGTTGCTGTTTGAGGGAGCAGTGACTGAAATAGACTTTTTTAACCTTTAGCCAAGTAAAATTTAAGTTGCGGGAACCTGACAAAGAATAAAGGCAAAAAAGACACTAAATGGTTGGGTTTTCATGCACAGATTAACTAGGGCTGATGTAGGTCAGATCTCAATCCCCACCACTTCCCCAAAAGACAAATCATCTTAGATTCAATATAACATAGGTATCGTGAGTACATGTCAAAGTTAAATCATTCTACATTGAATCTTACATCTTTGCACTAGAACACTAACAGATAAATTGGAAACACTAGGATTCTGGATAGCTATATTTGCATCTATCGTGTTATTTTGAGTTTAGTTTTTCTTTTAAAGAGGGGCAGTACCACTGTTTACTCTGTAAGCGTAATTGACTGTCTTCTTCCTAGCACAAGGATTTTTCTCCCATTTGTTCTGTATCTAAATTCGGGCTTTCATTTTGATTGGCAAAACCTGCTCAGTTCAAATTCTACTCAGTGTTTGTCAAGAGCGGTCGTCACTTCTGCGAGAGTGCAAATGTAAGTTAAAGTGGTGCACAAGGTGCATATGACTCGGGCGAGAATGAGTGGGTTCTTTCAGGGGAAGCAGATGAGTGTGAGAGGTGTGGGCGGGGGCCAGCAAATCATGCGAAGGTAATAAAAGAGGTGGAGGAGCAGCATTGTTAATCAAGGATAGTTTAACGGCTGCAGAAAGGCAGTTCGAAGGGGATCTGCCTACTGAGGTAATATGGGCCAAAGTTAGAAATAGGAAAGGAGTGGTCACATTGTTAGGAGTTTTCTACAGGCCCCCAAATAGTAATAGAGATGTGGAGGAAGAAATTGCAAAACAGATTATGGATAGGTGTGGAGGTCTCAGGGTAGTTGTCATGGGTGGCTTTAACTTTCCGAATATTGATTGGAACCTCTATAGGTCGAACAGTTCGGATGGGGCAGTTTTTGTACAGTGCGTGCAGGAGAGTTTCCTGACACAATATGTGGATAAGCCGACAAGAGGGGGGGGGGGGGGGGGGGCACATTTGATTTGGTACTGGGTAATGAACCGGGCCAAGTGTTAGATTTGTTTGTGGGAGAGCACTTTGGAGATAGTGACCACAATGCGGTGTCTTTCACTATTGCAATGGAGAGGGATAGGGCCATACAGCAGGGCAAGGTTTAGAATTGGGGGACAAATAATTATGATGTGATTAGGCAAGAATTAGGGAGCATAAAATGGGAACAGAAACTGTCAGGGAAAGGAACAAATGAAAAGTGGAGCTTGTTCAAGGAACAAATACTGCGTGTCCTTGATAGGTATGTCCCTGTCAGGCAAGGAGGAAATGGCCGTGTGAGGGAACCATGGTTCACAAAAGAGGTTGAACGTCTTGTCAAGAGGCAAAAGGAAGAGTATGTAAGGATGAGAAAACAAGGTTCAATTGGGTCGCTTGAGGGTTACAAGGTAGCAAGGAATGAGCTAAAAAAAAAGGACTTAGGAGAGCTAGGAGGGGGCATGAGAAGTCCTTGGTGGGTCAGATCAAGGAAAACCCCAAGGCTTTTTACTCTCATGTGAGAAATAAAAGAATGAACAGGGTGAGGTTAGGGCCGGTCAAGGGCAGTAGTGGGAACCTGGGCATCGAGTCAGAAGAAATAGGAGAGGCATTGAATTAATACTTTTCTTCAGTATTCACCAAGGAGAGGGGCCATGTTTTTGAGGATGAGTGTGAGATACAGGTGGGTAGGCTGGAGGAGGTAGATGTTCTGAGGAAGGATGTATTAGCAATTTTGAAAAACCTGAGGGTCAACAAGACCCCTGGGCCAGATGGGATATATCAAAGGATTCTTTGGGAGGCAAGGGATGAGATTGCAGAGCCTTTGGCTTTGATCTTTGGGTCCTCACTGTCCACGGGAATAGTGCCAGAGAACTGGAGAGTGGCGAATATTGTTCCTCTGTTCAAGAAAGGGAATAGGAATGACCCTGGTAATTATAGGCCAGTTAGTCTTACTTTGGTGGTCGGTAAGTTAATAGAAAAGGTCCTGAAGGATAGGATTTATGACCATTTGGAAAGATGCAGCTTAATCCGGGATAGTCAACACGGATTTGTGAAGGGCAAGTCTTGCCTCACAAATTTGATTGAATTCTTTGAGGTGGTAACTAAGTGTGTAGATGAAGGTAGAGCAGTTGATGTCGTATACATGAATTTTAGTAAGGCGTTTGATGAAGTTCCCCATGGTCGGCTCATGAAGAAAGTAAGGAGGTGTGGGATAGAGGGAAATTTGGCCAATTGGATAAGTAACTGGCTATCACATAGAAAACAGAGGGTGGATGGAAATTTTTCAGACTGGAGACCAGTTACCAGCGGTGTACCACAGGGATCAGTGCTGGGTCCTCTGCTATTTGTGATTTTTATCAATCACTTGGAGGAGGGGGCTGAAGGGTGGGTCAGTAAATATGCTGATGACACCAAGATTGGTGGAGTAGTGGATGAGGTGGAGGGCTGTAGTAGGCTGCAAAGAGACATTGATAGGATGCAGTGCTAGGCTGGAAAATGGCAGATGATGTTTAACCCTGATAAGTGCGAGGTGATTCATTTTGGTAGAAAAAATTTGAATGCAGATTACAGGGTCAACGGCTGGGTTCTGAGGAATGTGGAGGAACAGAGAGATCTTGGGGTTCATGTCCACAGATCTCTGAAGGTTGCCACTCAAGTGGGTAGAGCCGTGAAGAAGGCTTATAGTGTGTTAGCGTTTATTAACAGGGGGCTTGAGTTTAAGAGCCGTGGGGTTATGCTGCTGTGAGACCACATTTGGAGTAGTGTGTGCAGTTCTGGTCATTTCATTCTAGGAAGGACGTGGAAGCATTGGAAAGGGTGCAAAGGAGATTTACCAGGATGCTGCCTGGTTTGCAGGATAGGTCTTATGAGGAAAGGTTGAGGGAGCTAGGGCTTTTCTCTTTGGAGCAGAGGAGGATGAGAGGCGACTTAATAGAGGTTTATAAGATGATGAGGGGGATAGATAGACTGGACGTTCAGAGACTATTTCCTCGGGTGGATGTAGCTGTTACAAGGGGGCATAACTATAAGATTCAGGGTGGGAGATATAGGAGGGATGTCCGAGGTAGGTTCTTTACTCAGAGAGTGGTTAGGGTGTGGAATGGACTGCCTGCTGTGATAGTGGAGTCGGACACTTTAGGAACTTTCAAGCGGTTATTGGATAGGCACATGGAGCACACCAGAATGACAGGGAGTGGGATAGCTCGATCTTGGTTTCGGACAATGCTCGGCACAACATCAAGGGCTGAAGGGCCTGTTCTGTGCTATGTTCTATGTTTTGGGGTTGTGAAAAGTTGGAAAGATTCTGGGCGGGAGTGTTTGCGGTCTTAGCCAGGATAGTGGAGGAGGGAGTGGAGCCGGACCCTTTGGTGGCGATATTTGGGGTTTCAGAGAAGCCGGAGCTCATGGAGAGGAGGAAGGCCGATGTGTTGGCCTTCGCCTCTCTGATTGCACGGCGACAAATTTTGCTAGAGTGGCGGTCAGCATCGCTACTGGGGTTAGCAGCATGGTTGGGTGAACTGTACGACTTCCTGCGATTAGAGAAGATAAAGTATGAGTTAAGGGGCTCAGCAGGGGAGTTTGAGAAAAGGCGGGGTATGTTTGTGACCGTGTTTGAGGAGCTGTTAGTTGCAGGGGGTGGGTGATGGGGAGGGGGGGATGAAAAAGGAGAAAAATCTGTACAAACTGTATCCTTGATTGTAGGGAAGAATATTTGCCAGGGTGTTTATTTGCTGTAACCTACTTTGCTACAAGTTTGAATAAAATGCGTTTTTTTTAAAAAGTTAGTCACAATAATTTTATAGCGTAAATTAGGACAAGAGAATAATTGAGCACATAAAACATAGCAATTACTTCAAGGTATAGACACTAAAAGGTAGTAAACCGTGTTGTCCATTTTATAAAACAAACAATTCCCACTTTCTAAGCCACTCTTCACCTTAATCCTGCCAGTGAGCTTCCCTTTCTCTCACAAGTCAGCATTGACATTTACCTACTCAGGACCCGCCCCCCCCCCCCCACCCCCCCAATCTAGCAAACTAATCCCAAATGTAATCTTGCTCGTTTCACTCAGAGTATATGAATGGAATGTCATGGACTGTATTCGCACAGTTCTCCAAAAAGAAATTCAACCTCCAAGTACCCAACATTTTTGATGGATCTCTCAAAATGCATTCGTTCTTTAGTTAAAAATACAGTTTGTTCTCTCTCCTTTTTGCAATGGGAATTATGACTCTCTGCATAAAAAAAGGTGCCACTGGATTGAAAAGTAAAGAAAGAAGAACAGTGCCTCAAAAGTCACTTCCTTCATAATTGGTCAGAAGGGAGAAAGCAGAGTGTAGCAATTAAGGCAAATTTTTCAGCTTGGTTGCAAGTGGGTCACGTTGTCCCGTAGGGTCCAATTCTTGAGGCATTTCTGTTCATACATCAATGATTTGGATAAAGGCCGAGAGAGAAACCTGCTATTGATACCAGAATAGGAGGTATAGTTAATTCTTTAAATAAAGTAAAGGAAGCTGCAAAGGGATATTATTTTTTTTTAATAAATTTAGAGTATCCAATTCAGTTTTTCCTATTAAGAGGCAATTTAGCATGGCCAATCCACCTACCCTGCACATCTTTGGGTTGTGGGGGTAAAGCCCACGTAGACACGGGGAGAATGTGCAAACTCCACACGGACAGTGACCCGGGGCCGGGATTGAACCTGGGACCTCAGCGCCGTAGGCAGCAATGCTAACCACTGCGCCACCGTGCTGCCCCGCAAAGGAATATTAAAAAAAGGAAAAAAGTGATTTTTAAGAAATTGGTGACAGTGAATTCTGTCCAACAAGAGTGGTGGAGACACAAATGGAATAGCTGTATGGAATACAAAAGACCTAACAGGGATCTTTAGGGGAGTGTTTTTTTTTAAAGTAGTATTTCTACAGAATGGAAGTAGGATCAATACTGTGGAACAGCAGAAGAATTTGGGGGGGTTGGTTATGTTTTCCAGGCAGCACCACGGGTTGTTATGTAACATAAATTAATAAAATTCTAGGCTTTCCGCAAGATTTTTTCCATTTATCCATTCTGTCAATTTTGGCATCACTGACAAGGGCAACATTTATTGACCGTCGTTGACCTGGAGAAGTTGGAGGGAGCTGCCTGCTTGAACCACTGTGGTCCACAGTAAGGGTAGGCAATTCCAGGATTTTGAGCCAGTGAAGGAACATTCGCCAAGTCAACATGTGTGACTGGGAGCTGATGTTGTCCTCGGGAATTCAACGAGACAGTAGAGGGTCCAGATTTGTGAGGTGCTGTCACAAGACTTGGAAAATTGTTACATTGCATCTTGTAGATGGTACGCATTGTGCAGGGAGTGAATGTTTGGTTGGGATGCCAATCAAGTGTGCGGATTTAACCAGGATTGTGTTGAGCTTGAAGTGTTAACTAAGCTGCACTTATCCAGCAAGTGGAAAGTACGCCACACTCCTGACTTTACCTGATAGTTAGCAGAAAGGCTTTGGAGAGTCAGAAGCTGAATTACTCGCCCAGCATTCGACCTGTTGTAGCTGCAGCGTGTGTGTGACTGGTCCAGTTAAATTTTTAGTTCTGATGTTGATGGTTGGGGATCAGATGATAATACTGAATGTCATGGGGAGGTGGGTAGACTTTGGAGATGGCCTTTGTCTGACACATGAACATTACTTTCCACTCATCCAACTTGGATTTGTCTAGTTCTTATCCTTCATTATCTGAAGAACAGCAAATTGCAAATGGAATAGCTGTATGGAATACAAAAGACCTAACAGGGATGTTTATCGAGGGTTTTCACAGAATGTTTCCTCTTGTGGGTAAGACCAGGACTAGAAGCCGTTAATATAAGATAGTCACCAAAAAACCCAATAGGGAGTTCGAAGGAACTTCTTTACCTAAAGAGAGGTGATAATGTGGAACTTGCTCCCACAGGGAGTGGCTGAAGTTAAATGTATTTAAGGGGAAATTAGACAGCCATGAGGAGGGATCAGAATAATAGAATTTACAGTGCAGAAGGAGACCATTTGGCCCATCGTGTCTGCACCGGCTCTTGGAAAGAGCATCCTCCCTAGGCCCACACCCCAACCCTATCCCCATAACCCAGTAACCCCACCCAACACTAAGGGACATTTTGGACACTAAGGGCAATTTAGCATGGACAATTCACCTAACCTGCACATCTTTGGACTGTGGGAGGAAACCGGAGCACCTGGAGGAAACCCACTCACACACAAGGAGAATGTGCAGACTCCGCACGTTCCCCAAGCTGGGAATCAAACCTGGGACCCCTGGAGCTGTTAAGCAACTGTGCTAACCACTGTGCTACTGTGCTGCCCAAATCCTTGAAACTGCCCCATAATTTCACAAAACTGGCAGGGTAATAGATGTTAATCAGAGAGACGACATGTGAAAAGCGGTGATTTTGTACAATTAAGAGTGTTCTCTTAAGAGCATCCAAATCTTCATGGTGTATTTGCAATTGAGCTAACCACTATGTTACCATGCTAACCCCACTATGTTACCGTGCTAACCCCACTATGTTACCGTGCTAACCCCACTATGCCACCGTGCTAACCCCACTATGTTACCGTGCTAACCCCACTATGTTACCGTGCTAACCCCACTATGTTACCGTGCTAACCCCACTATGTTACCGTGCTAACCCCACTATGTTACCGTGCTAACCCCACTATGTTACCGTGCTAACCCCACTATGTTACCGTGCTAACCCCACTATGCCACCGTGCTAACCCCACTATGTTACCGTGCTAACCCCACTATGTTACCGTGCTAACCCCACTATGTTACCGTGCTAACCCCACTATGCCACCGTGCTAACCCCACTATGTTACCGTGCTAACCCCACTATGTTACCGTGCTAACCCCACTATGCCACCATGCTAACCCCACTATGTTACCGTGCTAACCCCACTATGCCACCGTGCTAACCCCACTATGCCACCGTGCTAACCCCACTATGTTACCCTGCTAACCCCACTATGTTACCGTGCTAACCCCACTATGTTACCGTGCTAACCCCACTATGTTACCGTGCTAACCCCACTATGCCACCGTGCTAACCCCACTATGTTACCGTGCTAACCCCACTATGTTACCGTGCTAACCCCACTATGCCACCGTGCTAACCCCACTATGTTACCGTGCTAACCCCACTATGTTACCGTGCTAACCCCACTATGTTACCGTGCTAACCCCGCTATGTTACCGTGCTAACCCCACTATGTTACCGTGCTAACCCCACTATGTTACCGTGCTAACCCCACTATGTTACCGTGCTAACCCCACTATGTTACCGTGCTAACCCCACTATGTTACCGTGCTAACCCCACTATGTTACCGTGCTAACCCCACTATGTTGCCGTGCTAACCCCACTATGTTGCCGTGCTAACCCCACTATGTTACCGTGCTAACCCCACTATGTTACCGTGCTAACCCCACTATGTTACCGTGCTAACCCCACTACGTTACCGTGCTAACCCCACTATGTTACCGCGCTAACCCCGCTATGTTACCGTGCTAACCCCACTATGTTGCCGTGCTAACCCCACTATGTTACCGTGCTAACCCCACTACGTTACCGTGCTAACCCCACTATGTTACCGCGCTAACCCCACTACGTTACCGTGCTAACCCCACTATGTTACCGTGCTAACCCCGCTATGTTACCGTGCTAACCCCACTACGTTACCGTGCTAACCCCACTATGCCACCGTGCTAACCCCACTACGTTACAGTGCTGCCCCCACTACGTTACCGTGCTAACCCCACTATGTTACCGTGCTAACCCCACTATGTTACCGTGCTAACCCCACTATGTTACCGTGCTAACCCCACTATGTTACCGTTCTAACCCCACTATGTTACCGTGCTAACCCCGCTATGTCACCGTGCTAACCCCACTATGTTACCGTGCTAACCCCACTATGTTACCGTGCTAACCCCACTATGTTACCGTGCTAACCCCACTACGTTACCGTGCTAACCCCACTACGTTACCGTGCTAACCCCACTATGTTACCGTGCTAACCCCACTATGTTGCCGTGCTAACCCCACTATGTTACCGTGCTAACCCCACTATGCCACCGTGCTAACCCCACTACGTTACAGTGCTAACCCCACTATGTTACCATGCTAACCCCACTATGTTACCGTGCTAACCCCACTATGTTACCGTGCTAACCCCACTATGTTACCGTGCTAACCCCACTATGTTACCGTGCTAACCCCACTATGCCACCGTACTAACCCCACTATGCCACCGTGCTAACCCCACTATGTTACCGTGCTAACCCCACTATGTTACCGTGCTAACCCCACTATGTTACCGTGCTAACCCCACTATGTTACCGTGCTAACCCCACTATGTTACCGTGCTAACCCCACTATGTTACCGTGCTAACCCCACTATGTTACCGTGCTAACCCCACTATGTTACCGTGCTAACCCCACTATGTTACCGTGCTAACCCCACTATGTTACCGTGCTAACCCCACTACGTTACCGTGCTAACCCCACCTATGTTACCGTGCTAACCCCACTATGCCACCATGCTAACCCCACTATGTTACCGTGCTAACCCCACTATGCCACCATGCTAACCCCACTATGTTACCGTGCTAACCCCACTATGTTACCGTGCTAACCCCACTATGTTACCGTGCTAACCCCACTATGTTACCGTGCTAACCCCACTAGGTTACCGTGCTAACCCCACTATGTTACCGTGCTAACCCCACTATGTTACCGTGCTAACCCCACTATGTTACCGTGCTAACCCCACTATGTTACCGTGCTAACCCCACTATGTTACCGTGCTAACCCCACTATGTTACCGTGCTAACCCCACTATGCCACCATGCTAACCCCACTATGTTACCGTGCTAACCCCACTATGTTGCCGTGCTAACCCCACTATGTTACCGTGCTAACCCCACTATGCCACCGTGCTAACCCCACTATGCCACCGTGCTAACCCCACTATGTTACCGTGCTAACCACACTATGTTACCGTGCTAACCCCACTATGTTACCGTGCTAACCCCACTATGTTACCGCGCTAACCCCACTATGTTACCGCGCTAACCCCACTATGTTACCGTGCTAACCCCACTATGTTACCGTGCTAACCCCACTATGTTACCGTGCTAACCCCACTATGTTACCGTGCTAACCCCACTAGGTTACCGTGCTAACCCCACTAGGTTACCGTGCTAACCCCACTACGTTACCGTGCTAACCCCACTACGTTGCCGTGCTAACCCCACTACGTTACCGTGCTAACCCCACTACGTTACCGTGCTAACCCCACTACGTTACCGTGCTAACCCCACTACGTTACCGTGCTAACCCCACTACGTTACCGTGCTAACCCCACTACGTTACCGTGCTAACCCCACTACGTTACCGTGCTAACCCCACTACGTTACCGTGCTAACCCCACTACGTTACCGTGCTAACCCCACTACGTTACCGTGCTAACCCCACTACGTTACCGTGCTAACCCCACTACGTTACCGTGCTAACCCCACTAGGTTACCGTGCTAACCCCACTAGGTTACCGTGCTAACCCCACTACGTTACCGTGCTAACCCCACTACGTTGCCGTGCTAACCCCACTACGTTACCGTGCTAACCCCACTACGTTACCGTGCTAACCCCACTACGTTACCGTGCTAACCCCACTATGCCACCGTGCTAACCCCACTATGTTACCGTGCTAACCCCACTATGTTACCGTGCTAACCCCACTATGTTACCGTGCTAACCCCACTATGTTACCGTGCTAACCCCACTATGTTACCCTGCTAACCCCACTATGTTACCGTGCTAACCCCACTATGTTACCGTGCTAACCCCACTATGCCACCGTGCTAACCCCACTATGCCACCGTGCTAACCCCACTATGTTACCGTGCTAACCCCACTACGTTACCGTGCTAACCCCACTATGTTACCGTGCTAACCCCACTATGTTACCGTGCTAACCCCACTATGTTACCGTGCTAACCCCACTATGTTACCGTGTTAACCCCACTATGTTACCGTGCTAACCCCACTATGTTACCGTGCTAACCCCACTATGTTACCGTGCTAACTCCACTATGTTACCCTGCTAACCCCACTATGTTACCGTGCTAACCCCACTATGTTACCGTGCTAACCCCACTATGTTACCGTGCTAACCCCACTATGTTACCGTACTAACCCCACTATGTTACCGTGCTAACCCCACTACGTTACCGTGCTAACCCCACTATGTTACCGTGCTAACCCCACTATGCCACCATGCTAACCCCACTATGTTACCGTGCTAACCCCACTATGTTACCGTGCTAACACCACTACATTACCGTGCTAACCCCACTATGGTACCGTGCTAACCCCACTATGTTACCGTTCTAACCCCACTATGTTACCGTGCTAACCCCACTATGTTACCGCGCTAACCCCACTATGTTACCGTGCTAACCCCACTATGTTACCGTGCTAACCCCACTATGTTACCGTGCTAACCCCACTATGTTACCGTGCTAACCCCACTATGTTACCGTGCTAACCCCACTATGGTACCGTGCTAACCCCACTATGTTACCGTGCTAACCCCACTATGGTACCGTGCTAACCCCACTATGTTACCCTGCTAACCCCACTATGTTACCGTGCTAACCCCACTATGCCACCGTGCTAACCCCACTATGTTACCGTGCTAACCCCACTATGTTGCCGTGCTAACCCCACTATGTTACCGTGCTAACCCCACTATGCCACCATGCTAACCCCACTATGTTACCGTGCTAACCCCACTATGTTACCGTGCTAACCCCACTATGTTACCGTGCTAACCCCACTATGCCACCGTGCTAACCCCACTATGTTACCGTGCTGCCCCCACTACGTTACCGTGCTAACCCCACTACGTTACCGTGCTAACCCCACTATGCCACCGTGCTAACCCCACTATGTTACCGTGCTGCCCCCACTACGTTACCGTGCTAACCCCACTACGTTACCGTGCTAACCCCACTATGCCACCGTGCTAACCCCGCTATGTTACCGTGCTAACCCCATTATGTTACCGTGCTAACCCCACTACGTTACCGTGCTAACCCCACTACGTTACCGTGCTAACCCCACTACGTTACCGTGCTAACCCCACTACGTTACCGTGCTAACCCCACTATGTTACCGTGCTAACCCCACTATGTTACCGTGCTAACCCCGCTATGTTACCGCGCTAACCCCGCTATGTTACCGTGCTAACCCCACTATTTTACCGTTCTAACCCCACTATGTTACCGTGCTAACCCCACTATGTTACCGTGCTAACCCCACTATGTTACCGTGCTAACCCCACTATGTTACCCTGCTAACCCCACTATGTTACCCTGCTAACCCCGCTATGTTACCGTGCTAACCCCACTATGTTACCCTGCTAACCCCACTATGTTACCCTGCTAACCCCGCTATGTTACCCTGCTAACCCCGCTATGTTACCGTGCTAACCCCACTATTTTACCGTTCTAACCCCACTATGTTACCGTGCTAACCCCACTATGTTACCGTGCTAACCCCACTATGTTACCGTGCTAACCCCACTATGTTACCGTGCTAACCCCACTATGTTACCGTGCTAACCCCACTATGCCACCGTGCTAACCCCACTATGTTACCGTGCTAACCCCACTATGTTGCCGTGCTAACCCCACTACGTTACCGTGCTAACCCCACTATGTTACCGTGCTAACCCCACTATGTTACCGTGCTAACCCCACTACGTTACCGTGCTAACCCCACTACGTTACCGTGCTAACCCCACTATGTTACCGTGCTAACCCCACTATGCCACCGTGCTAACCCCACTATGTTACCGTGCTAACCCCACTATGTTGCCGTGCTAACCCCACTACGTTACCGTGCTAACCCCACTACGTTACCGTGCTAACCCCACTATGTTACCGTGCTAACCCCACTATGTTACCGTGCTAACCCCACTATGTTACCGTGCTAACCCCACTATGCCACCGTGCTAACCCCACTATGTTACCGTGCTAACCCCACTATGTTACCGTGCTAACCCCACTATTCCACCGTGCTAACCCCACTACGTTACCGTGCTAACCCCACTATGCCACCGTGCTAACCCCACTACGTTACAGTGCTGCCCCCACTATGTTGCCGTGCTAACCCCACTACGTTACCGTGCTAACCCCACTACGTTACCGTGCTAACCCCACTACGTTACCGTGCTAACCCCACTATGTTGCCGTGCTAACACCACTACATTACCGTGCTAACCCCACTATGTTACCGTGCTAACCCCGCTATGTTACCGTGCTAACCCCACTACGTTACCGTGCTAACCCCACTATGTTACCGTGCTAACCCCACTATGCCACCGTACTAACCCCACTATGCCACCGTGCTAACCCCACTATGTTACCGTGCTAACCCCACTATGTTACCGTGCTAACCCCACTATGTTACCGTGCTAACCCCACTATGTTACCGTGCTAACCCCACTACGTTACCGTGCTAACCCCACTACGTTACAGTGCTGCCCCCACTATGTTACCGTGCTAACCCCACTATGTTACCGTGCTAACCCCACTATGTTACCGTGCTAACCCCACTATGTTACCGTGCTAACCCCACTATGTTACCGTGCTAACCCCACTATGCCACCGTGCTAACCCCACTATGCCACCGTGCTAACCCCACTATGTTACCGTGCTAACCCCACTATGCCACCATGCTAACCCCACTATGTTACCGTGCTAACCCCACTATGTTGCCGTGCTAACCACACTATGTTACCGTGCTAACCCCACTATGTTACCGTGCTAACCCCACTATGTTACCGTGCTAACCCCACTATGTTACCGTGCTAACCCCACCTATGTTACCGTGCTAACCCCACTATGCCACCATGCTAACCCCACTATGTTACCGTGCTAACCCCACTATGTTACCGTGCTAACCCCACTATGTTGCCGTGCTAACCACACTATGTTACCGTGCTAACCCCACTATGTTACCGTGCTAACCCCACTATGTTACCGTGCTAACCCCACTATGTTACCGTGCTAACCCCACTATGTTACCGTGTTAACCCCACTATGCCACCATGCTAACCCCACTATATTACCGTGCTAACCCCACTATGTTGCCGTGCTAACCACGCTATGTTACCGTGCTAACCCCACTATGTTACCGCGCTAACCCCACTATGTTACCGTGCTAACCCCACTATGTTACCGTGCTAACCCCACTATGTTACCGTGCTAACCCCACTATGTTACCGTGCTAACCCCACTAGGTTACCGTGCTAACCCCACTAGGTTACCGTGCTAACCCCACTACGTTACCGTGCTAACCCCACTACGTTGCCGTGCTAACCCCACTACGTTACCGTGCTAACCCCACTACGTTACTGTGCTAACCCCACTACGTTACCGTGCTAACCCCACTACGTTACCGTGCTAACCCCACTACGTTACCGTGCTAACCCCACTATGTTACCGTACTAACCCCACTATGTTACCGCGCTAACCCCGCTATGTTAGCGTGCTAACCCCACTATGTTACCGTGCTAACCCCACTAGGTTACCGTGCTAACCCCACTAGGTTACCGTGCTAACCCCACTACGTTACCGTGCTAACCCCACTACATTGCCGTGCTAACCCCACTACGTTACCGTGCTAACCCCACTACGTTACCGTGCTAACCCCACTACGTTACCGTGCTAACCCCACTATGCCACCGTGCTAACCCCACTATGTTACCGTGCTAACCCCACTATGTTACCGTGCTAACCCCACTATGTTACCGTGCTAACCCCACTATGTTACCGTGCTAACCCCACTATGTTACCGTGCTAACCCCACTATGGTACCGTGCTAACCCCACTATGTTACCGTGCTAACCCCACTATGGTACCGTGCTAACCCCACTATGTTACCGCGCTAACCCCACTATGTTACCGTGCTAACCCCACTATGTTACCCTGCTAACCCCACTATGTTACCGTGCTAACCCCACTATGTTACCCTGCTAACCCCACTATGTTACCGTGCTAACCCCACTATGCCACCGTGCTAACCCCACTATGTTACCGTGCTAACCCCACTATGTTACCGTGCTAACCCCACTATGTTACCGTGCTAACCCCACTATGTTACCGTGCTAACCCCACTATGCCACCGTGCTAACCCCACTACGTTACAGTGCTGCCCCCACTACGTTACCGTGCTAACCCCACTACGTTACCGTGCTAACCCCACTACGTTACCGTGCTAACCCCACTATGTTACCGTGCTAACCCCACTATGCCACCGTGCTAACCCCACTATGTTACCGTGCTAACCCCACTATGTTACAGTGCTGCCCCCACTATGTTACCGTGCTAACCCCACTATGTTACCGTGCTAACCCCACTACGTTACCGTGCTAACCCCACCTATGTTACCGTGCTAACCCCACTATGTTACCGTGCTAACCCCACTATGCCACCGTGCTAACCCCACTATGCCACCGTGCTAACCCCACTACGTTACAGTGCTGCCCCCACTACGTTACCGTGCTAACCCCACTACGTTACCGTGCTAACCCCACTACGTTACCGTGCTAACCCCACTATGTTACCGTGCTAACCCCACTACGTTACCGTGCTAACCCCACTACGTTACCGTGCTAACCCCACTATGTTACCGTGCTAACCCCACTATGTTACCGTGCTAACCCCACTACGTTACCGTGCTAACCCCACCTATGTTACCGTGCTAACCCCACTATGCCACCGTGCTAACCCCACTATGTTACCGTGCTAACCCCACTATGTTACCGTGCTAACCCCACTATGCCACCGTGCTAACCCCACTATGCCACCGTGCTAACCCCACTATGCCACCGTGCTAACCCCACTACGTTACAGTGCTGCCCCCACTATGTTACCGTGCTAACCCCACTATGTTACCGTGCTAACCCCACTATGTTACCGTGCTAACCCCACTATGTTACCGTGCTAACCCCACTATGTTACCGTGCTAACCCCACTATGTTACCGTGCTAACCCCACTATTTTACCGTTCTAACCCCACTATGTTACCGTGCTAACCCCACTATGTTACCGTGCTAACCCCACTATGCCACCATGCTAACCCCACTATGTTACCGTGCTAACCCCACTATGTTACCGTGCTAACCCCACTATGTTACCGTGCTAACCCCACTATGTTACCGTGCTAACCCCACTATGTTACCGTGCTAACCCCACTATGTTGCCGTGCTAACCCCACTATGTTACCCTGCTAACCCCACTATGTTACCGTGCTAACCCCACTATGTTACCCTGCTAACCCCACTATGTTACCGTTCTAACCCCACTATGTTACCCTGCTAACCCCACTATGTTACCGTGCTAACCCCACTATGTTACCCTGCTAACCCCACTATGTTACCGTTCTAACCCCACTATGTTACCGTGCTAACCCCACTATGTTACCCTGCTAACCCCACTATGTTACCGTGCTAACCCCACTATGTTACCGTGCTAACCCCACTATGTTACCGTGCTAACCCCACTATGTTACCGTGCTAACCCCACTATGTTACCGTGCTAACCCCACTATGCCACCATGCTAACCCCACTATGTTACCGTGCTAACCCCACTATGTTACCGTGCTAACCCCACTATGTTACCGTGCTAACCCCACTATGTTGCCGTGCTAACCCCACTACATTACCGTTCTAACCCCGCTATGTTACCGTGCTAACCCCGCTATGTTACCGTGCTAACCCCACTATGTTACCGTGCTAACCCCACTATGTTACCCTGCTAACCCCACTATGTTACCGTGCTAACCCCACTATGTTACCCTGCTAACCCCACTATGTTACCGTTCTAACCCCACTATGTTACCCTGCTAACCCCACTATGTTACCGTGCTAACCCCACTATGTTACCCTGCTAACCCCACTATGTTACCGTTCTAACCCCACTATGTTACCGTGCTAACCCCACTATGTTACCCTGCTAACCCCACTATGTTACCGTGCTAACCCCACTATGTTACCGTGCTAACCCCACTATGTTACCGTTCTAACCCCACTATGTTACCCTGCTAACCCCACTATGTTACCGTGCTAACCCCACTATGTTACCCTGCTAACCCCACTACGTTACCGTGCTAACCCCACTATGTTACCGTGCTAACCCCACTATGTTACCGTGCTAACCCCACTATGTTACCCTGCTAACCCCACTATGTTACCGTGCTAACCCCACTATGTTACCCTGCTAACCCCACTATGTTACCGTTCTAACCCCACTATGTTACCCTGCTAACCCCACTATGTTACCCTGCTAACCCCACTATGTTACCGTTCTAACCCCACTATGAGGAAAGTAGCAACTGTAAGAGGGGAACGAATGAACACAGTTTAATTACAACGATTTATTAGGGCAGACAATAATTATAGTCTATTAAAGGGTCTTTGAGCTTTTTTAAAAAACTTATATTATATTTCAGAAAGGTTAAAGAAAATTCCACACTCCAGTTAAAGACATCACCCAACAACATGTTGATGTGCTGAAGGACACAGACCTGCAGGACCCATAAGAGTAAATTATTCTTCTGTGATCTCTGCAACTTGTTTTTTGACATTCTAAATTAGCAAACACAGCTAGCAGTGCAAGATCGAGCCAGTTAGCAACAAGGGAAGAGATTAGAGAGAAGCCATATAGGGATAAGGATGAAAAATACTTACTCTGTCTTGTGAACACCGACAAGGTTGTTCAATGTAAAAGTCTGATGTTCAAAAGGAAATAATGCCTGACCTATATGACATACAATGTATTTCAATACAATGATTTCTCAAACGGGCAGAGTTGGCTTCAGATACCTTTCTTTGAAGTTGGGCTTTCCCAACATGTTGACTAATAAACAATCTTTTTGTTCCTGGGTCCCCTGAGGTTATTTTGTGTAATAATCTTCCCAGAAAATGTAGCATGGGCTGATTGTTCAAATGGCCAGTTTCTGTGTTGCATCCAACATCAAAGCAAGAGGTAATCATCAGCCTAAATAAAAGGTAAAGACCATCATGAAAAAGGATGAGAAAGATGAGCATAGCATTAGGTTCCACACTGTAGGATACGGAGGAGGTACAATGCAGATTGACTAAGATGCTGTCCCAGAGCGTGTTATGAGGAAATACAAATATGTAGACCTGAAAAATTAATGCTGTTTATGTTAGTACAGAGAGAAACTATAAATGTTGCTTTAATTTTATGGTAGAATGAGAAAGGGCAGAGACATGCAGTTCCCAGTAGTTGGGTGGTCAAAAATGAGGGCTACTGATAGAAGGTCAAATGCAAGGGATTTAGAATAGAGCGAAATCTACAGTTAGTATAAAATACAATATAGAATTCCTACAGTGCATAAATAGGCCATTTGGCCCAGTGGGTTTGACCAACCTTCTGAAAGATCACCCTACCTAGGCCCACTCCCCACCCTATTCCTGTAACCAATAACCCCACCAAATCTCAGGACAGTAAGGGGCAATTTAGCATGACAAATCAGCCTAACCTGCACATCTTTCGATTGGGGGAGGAAACCAGTACACCCAAACATGGGGAGAACGTGCAAACTCCACGCGGTCACCCAAGGCGGGATTTGAACCCAGGTCTCTGGCACTGTGAGACATCATTGCTAACCACTGTGCCACCGTGCTGCCCTAATAGGTTGAATGGCTTCCAGCATTGGTGGTGAGACAAATGTCAACACCTAATAGGTTGGATTAGTGGATGAAGAAAAGTGTTGAAGAGATATAGATACAGGGCTAGTAAATGTGATTGGAATTGATTACTCACTTTGAGGTTAAATGCCAATATGGACTGGTTGTCAGAATCGCCTGCCTTCTTCGCTGTAACTGATGTATTTCTATTTACCAACTTCAGAGAACAAAAAGACATTTGGGCATGCAAGGTTTGTTCTCTATCTAACATGTACTGACTTTGCAAGTTACTTCCTTAATGAGACTCTAAACAGTTAAGAGTGAAATTAAATTTTGATGGAAATGGAAAACACGTCACAATGCCTTGACTCTCTGCAATATGCCACAGAAAATTGGGGGACATATAACAGGCAGTCAATTCCGTATTGTTGCTTTACATCCTTTTGATTTGATCCCCTGCAAACCACTATGGTAGAGATATTCCTAGAAAGTATTCTATATTACATAAAAAATGTTACTCAAACTTAGTGCACCATATTTTCTTCCCTTTGTTATTTATTTTTTACCCTTTGTTATTTATTTTTACTTAATCAGTATAACATTTCCATATTCCATGGCATATCCATCATGGTAGATATTCAGAATGTAATTTTAGCTACAGCAATTACAGATATTGTGCTGCAAACTTGCACCCATTAGGAATTTTAAACACATGCTCACCTCCGTGTATATAAAACCCAGAAGTTGCCCTATTTCATGTAATCATTCAAGTTAACAGTCATCAAATTTGTGTGTCAGCGGAGGCAGTTGTACAGCTGAAACTGGAATGATTTTATATATATATATATATATATAGAACAGAACAGCGCAGGCCTATAGGTAATGAAGAAAATAAATAAATAGGAATGGCATGATCTGAAAATAAAATGGAGAATATTACAGGCAATAAAGAATGAGAGATAATCGAGTGGTAATGGTGCGAAAGAATGAAGTAAAATAGGCCCTATTTTAGGAACTAGATGAAATTAATTTTAATGCCTCAAAATAATTCATTCAAATGCAACAGCTGAAATTTGATGAAGGAAAGGAATTCAAACTGGAGCTCTTCATTGGAATACCAGCAGTGAGCGGACTTGCTCAATGACTCAAAAAGAATAGGGTCCGAAAAATATTAGGATTAGAGGTTCAGTTGAACCATTTTAGCTTTGGAAAGGGATCAGACAGCAAACCTTGGATCTGAGTGACAGGATAATCATGTTTTAAGCAATGGAAGATGAATCAGGTCATATTTTGGTTTTTAAAGTATTAATTGCCTCAGTATAGTTTTGAAGTGTCATATATATTGAGCTTATGGGGAAACAACATGATAAATTAATTGATTTCAGGAGGCAAAAAGCGCATTCCAGGATTTATACTGAATTCTTCCACAATGCAAGTCTGTCTCACTGAAGCAAAATCTGAGCAAATATGTTCCTTCTGCAAATGTTGGTTGGTTTAACATCACCATCAATATGACTGGGTTCCAGCGACCGGCAGAGATGTGACTGCTTTTCACGGTTTACCATATGGGCCATTGCACTGCAGGGAGCTTGAAAAGGAAAAAAAGGGCACTTTGACACAAAAAAAGCTCTTTCCTCTGCAGCTTGATGAACTAACTTGGTGGTTTGACAATGTGTCTACCACAGTTACTAACACTGATAAGGATTGGATTGGATTTGTTTATTGTCACGTGTACCGAGGTACAGTGAAAAGTATTTTTCTGCAAGCAGCTCAACAGATCATTCAGTACATGGGAAGAAAAGGGAATTAAACAAAATTCAAGAAAATACATGAGAATACATAATAGGGCAACACAAGATATACAATCTAACTACATAAGCATTGGCATCGGATGAAGCATGCAGGGTGTAGTGTTAATGAGGTTAGTCAATAAGAGGGTCATTTAGGAGTCTGGTGACAGTGGGGAAGAAGCTGTTTTTGAGTCTGTTCATACGTGTTCTCAGACTTCTGAATCTCCTGCCCGATGGAAGAAGTTGGAAAAGTGAGTAAGCCGGGTGGGAGGGATCCTTGATTATGCTGCCCGCTTTCCCCCGGCAGCGGGAGGTGTAGATGGAATCAATGGATGGGAGGCAGGTTCGTGTGATGGACTGGGCAGTATTCACAACTCTGAAGTTCCTTGCGGTCCTGGGCCGAGCAGTTGCCATATCA
Organism: Scyliorhinus canicula; assembly: GCF_902713615.1. Lineage (NCBI taxonomy): Eukaryota > Metazoa > Chordata > Chondrichthyes > Carcharhiniformes > Scyliorhinidae > Scyliorhinus > Scyliorhinus canicula. Next base: position 197,940,860 of record NC_052154.1, on the reverse strand, counting down.
GGCTGTGATGCAGCCCGATAGGATGCTTTCTGTAGTGCATCTGTAAAAGTTGGTAAGGGTTAATGTGGACATGCCGAATTTCCTTAGTTTCCTGAGGAAGTATAGGCGCTGTTGTACTTTCTTGGTGATAGCGTCGACGTGAGTGGACCATGATAGATTTTTGGTGATGTGCACCCCTAGGAATCCCCTAGGGGATGCCAGCAATAAATATACTTCCCAAGCAATACCTCAGGCTTAGGATGGGTGCATCCAAATGGTACCACACACATTGGAGGAAGAGAAAGCACAAGCAAAATAAATCAAATTAATCGCTTAGAATTGAAGGCTGCTTTATTTGCTTTGCAAGCTTTTTGTACACAACAAGCCATGTAGAGATTGCTATGCAACTAGACTGCACAACTGCAGTGGCGTACCTAAACTATATGGGAGGAACAAAACCACAGGCATGAAATAAACTAGTCAAGATTTTCTGGAAATGGTGCATATCTAGACATTTCGATCACCGCAAAGCATTCGCCTGGTGTCTTGAAATAGATGCTAAAACAAGAAATTTCAATGACCAGCTTGAATGTCAAGTAGATGGGACTGTTTTCTGACAGCTATGTTTATGGGAAATCAGATGTTGATCTTTTTACATCACGTTTAAATGCAGATAAAGAAAATGTTATTTGGCTAATAGACCTTGGTGCCATGGCAACAGATGCTTTTTCAAGCAGCTGGCAATGCTAATTTTCGATGCATTTCCTCCATTTTTCCCGTTAAGTAGATGCTTAGAGCAAATTGAAAGCTGTTGCTTTCATGAGAGTACGGAGACAGCCATGGTTTGCAGCGTTTTTAAATTTACCACCAGCGATACTCCCAACAATAAACCATTCAATTTTTCAACCTACTTATGAGCATCTTAACCTTAACCCCCACTGGTTATCAAGAAAAACCTACAATACAAGACCTACTCAGCAGAAACTGCTGACATCCTCCTATCTGCCTGGAGGACATCAACCAGGAAGCTGTACAATACTTCAAGTAGTGGATGGGATTTTGTTGCAGCAACTGGATTAGTAATCCAGAAACCCAGGATAATGCTCTCAGGACCAGGGTTAGAATTTGATTAAACCAAGAGTGGAATTTGAATTCAGTAAGGATTGTAGGAATTGAAAGTCTAATGACGACCATTGTCAATCATCGTAAAAACATGCACCAAGTTCACCAGTGCGCTTTAGGGAAGGAATTCTTCCGACCTTGCCTGGTCTGGCCTATATGTGACTCCGGCCCCACAGCAATGTGGTTGATGCTTAAATACCCTCTGAAATGGCCGAGCATGTCAACAGTTGTATCAAACCACTGCAAAGTATCAAAGGAATAAAGCTGAATGGACCACCCAGCATCGAGCTAGACACTAGAAATGACAATGGCAAACCCAACCCTGTCGACCCTGAAAAGTCCTTCTTACCAACATCTAAGGGCTTGTGACAAAATTGGAAGAGCTGTCGCTCAGACAAGTCAAGCAACAGCCTGACATAGTCATACTCACAGAATCATAGATTACAGATAATGTCCCAGACACCACGATCACCATTCCTGGATATGTGCTGTCTCACCGGCAGGATAGACCCAGCAGAGGTGATGGCACAGTGGGAGACAGTTAGGAGGAAGTTCCCTGGGAGTTCCCAACATCGACTCTGGACCCCATGAACTTGCATGGCATCAGGTGAAGCATGGACAAGGAGATCTTCTGAATCAGTACTCCTCCATGTTGAACACTTGGAGGAAGTACTGACGGTGGCAATGACACAGAGGAACTCTGAGTGCGGGTCTTCAATGCCCATCACCAATCGTGGTTCAGCAGCAGCACTACTGAGTGAACTGGCCGAGTCCTAATAATAATAATCTGTATTGTCACAAGTCGGCTTACATTAACACGGCAATGAAATCATGCTCAACATATCTTCTGGAATTTATGTGACCAGAAGAGCGGGCAAGGGTGAACCAGTGGATGTTGTGTATCTGGACTTTCAAAAGGCGTTTGACCAGGTCCCACACAACAGATTTGTGAGCAAAATTAAAGCTCATGGTATTGGGGTTAATGTATTGGCATGGATGGAGAATTAGTTGGCAGTGGGAATAAATGGGTCCTTTTCAGAGTGGCAGGCAGTGACTCGTGGGGTACCGCACGGTTCAGTGCTGGTACCCCAGCTGTTCACAATATACATTAATGATTTGGACGAAGGAATTGCAATATCTCCAAATTTGCAGATGACACTAAGCTGGGTGGCAGTGTGCGCTGTGAGGAGGATGCAGAGAGGCTACAGGGTGACTTGGACAGGCTGGCTGAGTGGGCAAATACTTGGCAAATGCACTATAATGTGGGTAAATGTGAGGTTATCCACTTTGGTGGCAAAAAGGAAGGCAGATTATTATCGAATGGTGGCAGTTTAGGAAAAGGGGAAGTGTAATGACACCTGGATGTCATGGTGGGACAGTGGCTGAAGTTTGGCATGCAACAGCCGGCATTGAGGAAAGCTAATGGCATCCAAAGAGAAAATGCTGGAAAATCTGATCAGATCTGGCAGCATCTGTAGGGAGAGAAATGAGCTAACGTTTCAAGTCTAGATGACCCCAGCTGAGTGGGTGGCGACCCAGGGGAGCCTGAAGAGGGAAGTTTAAAACCGATTGAGGCGCCAAAACCTTAAAATAGTGGGGCTGCCGGAGGGGACTGAAGGCTAAAACTCTACAGGCCACGTGGCCCAGATGCTGGGAAACATGTTGGGAATGGACAGCTTCCCCAACCCACCAGAGATAGACAGGGCACACAGGTCGCTCCGATCCAAACCAGGGCCGGACAGAAACAAAGGGCAATAATTGCAAAGATGCACCGGTACCAAGATAGGGACAGAATCCTGAGATGGGCCAGACAGACGGAAACTTACCACTGAGAGGAACGTCAGATAAGAATTGATCAAGATTTTGGGGCAGACCTGGCCAAGCGCTGGGCCGAATTGAACATAGCGAAGGCAGCCTGGTTCCAAAGTGGGGGAATGTTTGAGATCTTTCCCCAGCCAAGCTGTGGGTAACTTATCAGCACAAGGGGCTACTTTACAGACCCCGGCAGAAGCGGACAGGTTCGTCCAACGGAACGGACAGGGAAAGCAGCAGAAGCAGAGGTGAAGCCAGCACCCTAAAAGGATTGAAAACAGCGACAATTTTCCTGGGACTGTATCTCCACGGTCCAAAACCGAAAGCAAAGGCACGGGGCAAAGGGGCAAGAACAGCACGGCGCACAAATAGGGGAGAGAGAGGAAGAAGTGAACGGGAAGGAAAACAGCGGGCAGGGGAAACCTAGACCAACCCGGGGGGGGGCACCACACGATGGGACAGCTAGCGCCAGAAGGTATAAGATAGAAGGGAAGCATGGCGCATCTCAGTGAGGGAGAGAGCACCTGGTGAAGGGCGGGGGGGGGGGGGGGATCACAAAAAGGGACAAACAGGGGAACGGGGACACTAGCAGAATGGAAGGGGGGGGGGGGGGAGTACAGAACCATCGGGGGAATGGGGGAGACGGCAGCGTAGTGGTATTGTCACGGGACTAGTAACCCAGAGACACAGGGTAATGCTCTGGAACCCTGGTTCAAATCCCGCCACAGAAGATGGTGAAATTTAAATTCAATAAAAATCTGGAATTAAAAAGTCAGTGATGACAATGAAACCATTGTCGATTGTCGTAAAAACCCATCTGGTTCACTAATGCCCTTTAGGAGAGGAAATCGACCGTCCTTACCAGGTCTGGCCTACATGCGACTCCAGACTCACAGCAACGTGGTTGTCTCTTCACTGCCCCAGTGGAGGATGTAAGAAAGGGCCTGCCGAGGTGGAACACACTCCCATTCTCCCTCGCGGGGAGGGTGCCAACGATCAAGATGAACGTACTGCCTAGGTTCCTCTTCTTTGGGCCTGGCCCTCCCAAATTTGCAATATTAACACTGGGCAGCAACAGTGGAAAGAGTAAAGGGTTGGATAAAGGAACAAGAAGTCGAATGGGTCAAAATGGAGGAGATTTCCTGCACAGGAACATCCCTCGAAGCCCTGGCTGTAGCCACGTTCCCATCCCCCAATGGATAAGCCAGGGCAACTACTGGAAAGGCACACTCCCCACTGGACGAGGCAAGAGAAAAATGGGAGGAAGAGCTCGGGTTTGAAGCAAAGCACTGTACAGGGTCAACTCCCCCTCCACTTGTGCAAGGCTAAGCCTAATGCAGCTGAAAGTGGTACATAACAAACCCGAAGGAGCATGTTGTTCCCAGAGGTGGACAAAAATGAACAGTGCCAGTGAGGCCCAGCCAACCACGCCCACATGTAGACTTGTCAGGTTCTGGATAGCCTGCTTCGAGGCAAGTGGCAGTCTTCCGGGTATCAGACCACCAGAACTCTTCATGGGGAGGAATGCCGACACCCGAGCTTTAGCCTCCCCAATCACCCGTAGAAGAATCCTGCTCGGCCGGCTATCAGCAGCACCACCTAAAGCTGCAGACGGGCTGGCCGGTCTCTCGGAATTTGTCCAAATGGAGAAAATCAATTTACCATCTGGGGGTCAGAAGAGGACTTCCACAAGATGTGGAGAGCATTCACCAATCTGTTCCAGGCCTGTTTGCAGAGCCCAACCACACCCCACACCGGGTTGTTATTATAAACTCGGTTTAAAGCTGCAATTAAGGTGTCATAAATCATTGTTTCTAACCGTTTACAGACAGAGAAGACTAATGGAACTTTGTTTTGGTACCAGGCGATTCTCTGGGTATACGTTATTTGATGAATTGCATTTAGTCCTTGGCTAATAAGGTGATCAATGTCTCAGTGGGATACAAATGGTGTAAGTAATGGGAGGAGCCAGGTCTGCCTGTCGCTTTTCAGTTTTGCCAAATAGGTTAAGCAGAGGGGTCTGAAGTGTCCTGGACCTGCTCTTGAAAGGAACTCTCTCCAAAAGTCTGCATACAGAAAATGACAAATAAGCCTGTTGTGTTAACTTTATTTATAAACGGCATTGGAACTGTATTGGAGTTGCTTGGTTGGAATATTTAGAGGGAAGGTGTACAGCTTAAGTTAAAGTTCTTTCCCTTTATTTAAGAACTGTTTAACTAATAAGCGTAAAGCTATTTTCTTTGATGTCAATGTGGTTAATTCGGTATTTAAATTAAAGTTTATTTTAACATAAAACATACCTATTGGTCAGAGTCTTACTCCAGGGGTGAAGTATCCTTTCCTCACAGGTTTACAAATTTAAAATTGTTTAGTGTTCTTGTCCTGTATCCTAACATAAATTGGGGTCAGGTCAGATATCCTAGCAACCTCAAAATTAAGATCAAACAACGGACAGGTAAGTTCTTGTTTAATCTTTTACCACAGTCAAACTAAACCAAGACAAGTTTAAAAATTACAGATGCTGTAAAATACATATATATGTTAATGAATGTCACTGTTTTCCATTTGAATTAGATTCTAAATCAGTTAATAAAAAACAAGTTGATTCAATTTACTTTTATTAAATGTTCCATTTCACCAGTTTCTTCGTGCCTCAGGGCATCAAGAAATAACACAAGAAGCCTGTTGAGTTCAGAAAAAAGTGTGAATAAATTATTGGTTATAAGGTGCTGTTACTAAGCTGCAATATCAAAGAACTGTTTGCAGGTTTCATGAAAAATTCTATAAACAAACTGCACATTGGTGCAGTGTGTGGCTGAAGATCTCTACCCTGAGCTCCACAATGGCTCGTAGGACAGGAAACGTTATCAGGACACTATGAAGCCTCCCTAAATAAATTAAACATCCCATCGAAACCTGGGAATCGCTTGCCTTAGAACGCACAAACCGGAGAAAAAGCATCTGCCTTGAGCATCACCGGGTGGAGGACACGGAGGCCAAGCAGAAAGAGAGCGTAGAATCCAGAGTGTCCCACCTCAGCCAACACCACTTGCCAAGCCGGTGGCCGAGTCTGCAGTTCCAGGATTGGGCTGTTCAGCCACTGCAGAATCCATCGCCTCGGAGTGCGAGCAAGTCATCCTCGACCCCAAACTGTTTGTACCAAACTGCACATTAAATCATAGCACCTTGGGATTACAACAAACGCAATGCATAAAGATTTGCATGCCACAGAAATAAAATGAGTGCACAGAAGGTACTGGAGCAGTACATTAAAGATATATCTTACAACACCAAGAATGCCAAAGCTGGAGGCTAATCAACATCTACAGGGTGGTTTTAAAAATATTTCGCATCAATACTCTCACCAGAAACTGATGTCTCTCTCACAGGCATACGATTTCATAGAATTTCTCATTTTCATGAAAGCCTGCAAGCTCAACTTTGTGAACAATGGCCATCATTTCAACATTCAGATGCATCAGTTCATTTCCTCATTTGTCATCTTGCATAGTTTTCTCATTAGACACCAGAAGCACAACACACTTTGCTAATGACTCTGCACATCCTGTCATGGGTGATCAAGCTCTCTCTATACCTTCTTTTCCCCTGGTGTATCAGTATGGCTCTGACATTCCAAACCACATGTTTCATCGAGGACTTTGATCTCCAGGTAATTAAGCTTGGTGCTGAAAATTTCCAACTGTTATTACAAAAATGTCATTCTGCAAAATTGATAGTCGTCCTCCTTATAATTTCCTATATAATGCAGCACAAAAGCAAAATTAATGAACTGTCATAATTTCCCAATTCATCCAGATGGCAGAGATGTTTTAAACTGATCTGTCACTGTTTAACAGCAATCACGGAGCTCAAACCACTTTTCTGAATTCATCTGTTTTGATTGTAGAGATTATTCAAATCTGTCATATTCAGCAGGGAAATGGAGGATTCTCTGCCACCTTTTCCGAGACAAGCTCCAACTGAGTAATAGCTAGCATGACATGTTTGGCTACAAAGTTACTTAATAATACGCTGAAGCTGGCATGAATAATCTATCACAGTTGAATATTAAGGGGAAAATTAGTCTTCATCCAAGATAAAAATGCATGAAATGAAATCTAACTCTGTAAGGGGAACCATCACTGAGTAAAGTGAATGAAGTGATTGACTTCCATAGTTTTGCTCATGAGAATTTAAACAGGAGCTGTGAGATGAAGGGAGTTTAGAGGGCAGGGCACAACCGAAACACGGCATTGTTTTAATCCCCATTTCATCAGACACTGTGGTCCTACTGCTACATTTCTATTGTTAATTCCTGTGTCAACATTTAAGTGGAAACTGCCAGGAATAAAGTTGCATTATTAATGGTGGTGAATGTATTTACAGCTTAACAAGTTCAGAGAGTTTCCTTTACCAACATGAACACAGGGATTTATCACGCTGAATGCGGATGGGAATTTCAGGTAAATCTAAGATGAATACAAGCCTGGCAGAGACATACTTCTTATCCATAGGACCATTAGTCACAAATTTATGTCATGTTGCTCGAATCAATATTTCACAAACTGCCAGAACTTAAATTTTATGACAAAATGCTGTGTCAACACCCTGCAGATTTCTGCTCCCTGACGGTGCTGCATCCCGCACTCCGCAATTCGAAAATCATGTTTACTGGAACTGAACCGAAGGGGTCGAGCGAGGGAACCGTGGTTTACCAAAGAAGTGGAATCTCTTGTTAAGAGGAAGAAGGAGGCCTATGTGAAGATGAGGCATGAAGTTTCAGTTGGGGCGCTTGATAGTTACAAGGAAGCGAGGAAGGATCTAAAGAGAGAGCTGAGACGAGCAAGGAGGGGACATGAGAAGTCTTTGGCAGGTAGGATCAAGGAAAACCCAAAAGCTTTCTATAGGTATGTCAGGAATAAAAGAATGACTAGGGTAAGAGTAGGGCCAGTCAAGGACAGTGGTGGGAAGTTGTGTGTGGAGGCTGAGGAGATAAGCGAGATACTAAATGAATACTTTTCGTCAGTATTCACTCAAGAAAAAGATAATATTGTGGAGGAGAATGCTGAGACCCAGGCTATTAGAATAGATGGCATTGAGGTGAGTAGAGAAGAAGTGTTGGCAATTCTGGACAAGGTGAAAATAGATAAGTCCCCGGGGCCGGATGGGATTTATCCTAGGATTCTCTGGGAAGCCAGGGAAGAGATTGCTGAGCCTTTGGCTTTGATTTTTAGGTCATCATTGGCTACAGGAATAGTGCCAGAGGACTGGAGGATAGCAAATGTGGTCCCTTTGTTCAAGAAGGGGAGTAGAGATAACCCCGGTAACTATAGGCCGGTGAGCCTAACATCTGTGGTGGGTAAGGTCTTGGAGAGGATTATAAAAGATACGATTTATAATCATCCAGATAGGAATAATATGATTAGGGATAGTCAGCATGGTTTTGTGAAAGGTAGGTCATGCCTCACAAACCTTATCGAGTTCTTTGAGAAGGTGAATGAACAGGTAGACGAGGGTAGAGCAGTTGATGTAGTGTATATGGATTTCAGTAAAGCGTTTGATAAGGTTCCCCACGGTCGGCTATTGCAGAAAATACGGAGGCTGGAGATCGAGGGTGATTTAGAGATGTGGATCAGAAATTGGTTAGTTGAAAGAAGACAGAGAGTGGTAGTTGATGGGAAATGTTCAGAATGGAGTTCAGTTACGAGTGGCGTACCACAAGGATCTGTTCTGGGGCCGTTGCTGTTTGTCATTTTTATAAATGACCTAGAGGAGGGCGCAGAAGGATGGGTGAGTAAATTTGCAGACGACACTAAAGTCGGTGGAGTTGTAGACAGTGCAGAAGGATGTTGCAGGTTACAGAGGGACATAGATAAGCTGCAGAGCTGGGCTGAGAGGTGGCAAATGGAGTTTAATGTGGAGAAGTGTGAGGTGATTCACTTTGCAAAGAATAACAGGAATGCGGAATATTTGGCTAATGGTAAAATTCTTGGTAGTGTGGATGAGCAGAGGGATCTCGGTGTCCATGTACATAGATCCCTGAAAGTTGCCACCCAGGTTGATAGGGTTGTGAAGAAGGCCTATGGTGTGTTGGCCTTTATTGGTAGAGGGATTGAGTTCCGGAGCCATGAGGTCATGTTGCAGTTGTACAAAACTCTAGTACGGCCGCATTTGGAGTATTGCGTACAGTTCTGGTCGCCTCATTATAGGAAGGACGTGGAAGCTTTGGAACGGGTGCAGAGGAGATTTACCAGGATGTTGCCTGGTATGGAGGGAAAATCTTATGAGGAAAGGCTGATGGACTTGAGGTTGTTTTCGTTAGAGAGAAGAAGGTTAAGAGGTGACTTAATAGAGGCATACAAAATGATCAGAGGGTTAGATAGGGTGGACAGCGAGAGCCTTCTCCCGCGGATGGGGGTGGCTAGCACGAGGGGACATAGCCTTAAATTGAGGGGTAATAGATATAGGACAGAGGTCAGAGGTGGGTTTTTTACGCAAAGAGTGGTGAGGCCGTGGAATGCCCTACCTGCAACAGTAGTGAACTCGCCAACACTGAGGGCATTTAAAAGTTTATTGGATAAGCATATGGATGATAAGGGCATAGTGTAGGTTAGATGGCCTTTAGTTTTTTTTTTCCATGTCGGTGCAACATCGAGGGCCGAAGGGCCTGTACTGCGCTGTATCGTTCTATGTTCTATGTTCTATGAACCCCAGGGCAAAAATTAGTTCACAAAAATTACAGAGCTAAACTCACAAACACATAATTGCCGATTTCCCCACTACTCTCTCCACGCATCCCCCCCACCACCAGCTCCACCAGCTCCACCCCACCCCCCCCCCCCACCCCCCCCACTCCCCCCCCCCACACACACACACCCCTCCTCCACCATCCCCCATCTTCTCAACTCTCGAGGTTTACAGGCCTGGTGCCCAGGCCATGACTCACTTCACACTCCTGATACGCCTACCACACCTCAAAACCAACCTGGAGGGCAGCAGACCTCCACATGTTAAATACAGCCCAGCCCCTCACTGCCATGTACCTACCCATCCCCTCACTGCCATGTACCTGCCCATCCCCTCACTGCCATGTACCTACCCATCCCCTCACTGCCATGTACATGTCCAGTCCCTCACTGCCATGTACCTGTCCAGTCCCTCACTGCCATGTACCTGTCCAGTCCCTCACTGCCATGTACCTGTCCAGTCCCTCACTGCCATCCACCTGCCCAGTCCCTCACTGCCATGCACCTGCCCAGTCCCTCACTGCCATGCACCTGCCCAGTCCCTCACTGCCATGCACCAGCCCAGTCCCTCACTGCCATCCACCTGCCCAGTCCCTCACTGCCATGCACCTGCCCAGTCCCTCACTGCCATGTACCAGCCCATTCCCTCACAGCCATGTACCTGCCCATTCCCTCAATCTCATGTACCTGCCCAGTCCCTCACTGCCATGTACCTGTCCAGCCCCTCACTGCCATGTACCTGCCCAGTCCCTCACTGCCATGCACCTGCCCAGTCCCTCACTGCCATGCACCAGCCCAGTCCCTCACTGCCATGTACCTGCCCAGTCCCTCACTGCCATGTACCTGCCCATTCCCTCACTGCCATGCACCTGCCCATCCCCTCACTGCCATGTACCTGCCCAGTCCCTCGCTGCCATGCACCTGCCCATTCCCTCACTGCCATGCACCTGCCCATCCCCTCACTGCCATGTACCTGCCCAGTCCCTCGCTGCCATGCACCTGCCCAGTCCCTCACTGCCATCCACCTGCCCAGTCCCTCACTGCCATCTACCTGCCCATCCCCTCACTGCCATGCACCTGCCCAGTCTCTCACTGCCATGTACCTGTCCAGCCCCTCACTGCCATGCACCTGCCCAGTCCCTCACTGCCATGCACCTGCCCAGTCCCTCACTGCCATCCACCTGCCCGGTCCCTCACTGCCATCCACCTGCCCGGTCCCTCACTGCCATGTACCTGCCCAGTCCCTCACTGCCATCCACCTGCCCATCCCCTCACTGCCATGCACCTGCCCAGTCCCTCACTGCCATGCACCTGCCCAGTCCCTCACTGCCATGCACCTGCCCATTCCCTCAATCCCATGTACCTGCCCAGTCCCTCACTGCCATGTACCTGCCCAGTCCCTCACTGCCATGTATCTGCCCATTCCCTCACTGCCATGCACCTGCCCATTCCCTCACTGCCATGTACCTGCCCAGTCCCTCACTGCCATGCACCTGCCCATCCCCTCACTGCCATGTACCTGCCCAGTCCCTCAATGCCATGCACCTGCCCATCCCCTCACTGCCATGCACCCGCCCATTTCCTCACTGCCATGCACCTGCCCAGTCCCTCACAGCCATCCACCTGCCCAGTCCCCTCACTCCCATCCACCTGCCCAGTCCCTCACTGCCATTCACCTGCCCATTTCCTCACTGCCATGTACCTGCCCATCCCCTCACTGCCATCCACCTGCCCAGTCCCTCACTGCCATTCACCCGCCCATTTCCTCACTGCCATCCACCTGCCCAGTCCCTCACTGCCATGCACCTTCCCATCCCCTCACTGCCATGCACCTGCCCAGTCCCTCACTGCCATGTACCTGCCCATTCCCTCACGGCCATGCACCTGCCCATTCCCTCACTGCCATGCACCTTCCCATCCCCTCACTGCCATGCACCTGCCCAGTCCCTCAATCCCATGTACCTGCCCAGTCCCTCACTGCCATGTACCTGCTCATTCCCTCATTGCCATGTATCTGCCCATCCCCTCACTGCCATGCACCTGCCCAGTCCCTCACTGCCATGCACTTGCCCAGTCCCTCACTGCCATCCATCTGCCCAGTCCCTCACTGCCATGCACCTGCCCAGTCCCTCATTGCCATGTACCTGCCCAGTCCCTCACTGCCATGTACCTGCCCAGTCCCTCACTGCCATGCACCTGCCCAGTCCCTCACTGCCATGAACCTGCCCATTCCCTCATTGCCATGCACCTGCCCAGCCCCTCACTGCCATGTACCTGCCCAGTCCCTCACTGCCATGCACCTGCCCATTCTCTCACTGCCATGTACCTGCCCAGTCCCTCACTGCCATGTATCTGCCCGGTCCCTCAATGCCATGCACCCGCCGATTTCCTCACTGCCATGCACCAGCCCGGTCCCTCACTGCCATCCACCTGCCCAGTCCCTCACTGCCATCCACCTGCCCATTCCCTCACTGCCATGCCCCTGCCCAGTCCCTCACTGCCATCCACCTGCCCATTCCCTCCCTGCCATGTACCTGCCCAGTCCCTCACTGCCATCCACCTGCCCAGTCCCTCCCTGCCATGCACCTGCCCATCCCCTCACTGCCATGTATCTGCCCAGTCCCTCACTGCCATCCACCTGCCCAGACCCTCACTGCCATGTACCTGCCCATTCCCCTCACTGCCATGTACCTGCCCATTCCCTAACGGCCATGTACCTGCCCATCCCCTTACTGCCATCCACCTGCCGAGTCCCTCACTGCCATTCACCCGCCCATTTCCTCACTGCCATGTACCTGCCCATTCCCTCACGGCCATGCACCTGCCCATTCCCTCACTGCCATGCACCTGCCCATTCCCTCACGGCCATGCACCTGCCCATTCCCTCACTGCCATCTACCTGCCCATTCCCTCACGGCCATGCACCTGCACAGTCCCTCACTGCCATGCACCTGCCCAGTCCCTCACTGCCATGCACCTGCCCATTCCCTCACTGCCATGTATCTGCCCATCCCCTCACTGCCATGTACCTGCCCATTCCCTCGCTGCCATCCACCTGCCCAGCCCCTCACTGCCATGCACCTGCCCATTCCCTCGCTGCCATCCACCTGCCCAGTCCCTCATTGCCATGCACCTGCCCAGTTCCTCGCTGCCATCCACCTGCCCATTCCCTCGCTGCCATCCACCTGCCCAGTTCCTCACTGCCATCCACCTGTCCAGCCCCTCACTGCCATGTACCTGCCCATTCCCTCACTGCCATCCACCTGCCCATTCCCTCACTGCCATCCACCTGCCCATTCCCTCACTTCCATGTTCCTGCCCAGTCCCTCACTGCCATGTACCTGCCCATTCCCTCACTGCCATGTACCTGCCCATTCCCTCACTGCCATCCACCTGCCCAGTCCCTCACTGCCCAGCAAAAAGGAAGGACGGAAGAAAGGGGGAAAATCGACTGTGGATATCTAAGGAAATAAGGGAGAGTATCAAATTGAAGTAAAAAGCATATAAAGTGGCAAAGATTGCTGGGAGATTAGAGGACTGGGAAATCTTTAGGGGGCAACAGAAAGCTACTAAAAAAGCTATAAAGAAGAGTAAAATAGAGTATGAGAGTAAACTTGCTCAGAATATAAAAACAGACAGTAAAAGTTTTTACAAATATATAAGGCAAAAAAAAGTGGCTAAGGTAAATATTGGTCCTTTAGAGGATGAGAAGGGAGTTTTAATAATGGGAGATGAGGAAATGGCTGAGGAACTGAACAGGTTTTTTGGGTCGGTCTTCACAGTGGAAGACACAAATAACATGCCAGTGACTGATAGAAATGAGGCTATGACAGGTGAGGACCTTGAGACGATTGTTATCACTAAGGAGGGAGTGATGGGCAAGCTAATGGGGCTAAAGGTAGACAAGTCTCCTGGCCCTGTTGGAATGCATCCCAGAGTGTTAAAAGAGATGGCTAGGGAAATTGCAGATGCACTGGTGATAATTTACCGAAATTCACTAGACTCTGGGGTGGTCCCGGTGGATTGGAAATTAGCAAACGTGACGCCACTGTTTAAAAAAGGAGGTAGGCAGAAAGCAGGAAATTATAGGCCAGTGAGTTTAACTTCGGTAATAGGGAAGATGCTGGAATCTATCATCAAGGAAGAAATTGCGAGGCATCTGGATAGAAATTGTCCCATTGGGCAGACGCAGCATGGGTTCGTAAAAGGCAGGTCGTGCCTAATTTAGTGGAATTTTTTGAGGACATTACCAGTGCAGTAGATAACGGGGAGCCGATGGATGTGGTATATCTGGATTTCCAGAAAGCCTTTGACAAGGTGCCACACAAAAGGTTGCTGCAAAAGATAAAGATGCATGGCATTAAGGGTAAAGTAGTAGCATGGATAGAGGATTGGTTAATTAATAGAAAGCAAAGAGTTGGGATAAATGGGTGTTTCTCTGGTTGGCAATCAGTAGCTAGTGGTGTCCCTCAGGGATCCGTGTTGGGCCCACAATTGTTCACAATTTACATTGATGATTTGGAGTTGGGGACCAAGGGCAATGTGTCCAAGTTTGCAGATGACACTAAGATGAGTGGTAAAGCGAAAAGTGCAGAGGATACTGGGAGTCTGCAGAGGGATTTGGATAGGTTAAGTGAATGGGCTCGGGTCTGGCAGATGGAATACAATGTTGACAAATGTGAGGTTATCCATTTTGGTAGGAATAACAGCAAACGGGATTATTATTTAAACGATAAAATATTAAAGCATGCCGCTGTTCAGAGAGACTTGGGTGTGCTAGTGCATGAGTCACAGAAGGTTGGTTTACAAGTGCAACAGGTGATTAAGAAGGCAAATGGAATTTTGTCCTTCATTGCTAGAGGGATGGAGTTTAAGACTAGGGAGGTTATGTTGCAATTGTATAAGGTGTTAGTGCGGCCACACCTGGAGTATTGTGTTCAGTTTTGGTCTCCTTACTTGAGAAAGGACGTACTGGCGCTGGAGGGTGTGCAGAGGAGATTCACTAGGTTAATCCCAGAGCTGAAGGGGTTGGATTATGAGGAGAGGTTGAGTAGACTGGGACTGTACTCGTTGGAATTTAGAAGGATGAGGGGGGATCTTATAGAAACATTTAAAATTATGAAGGGAATAGATAGGATAGATGCGGGCAGGTTGTTTCCACTGGCGGGTGACAGCAGAACTAGGGGGCATAGCCTCAAAATAAGGGGAAGTAGATTTAGAAGTAGATTTAGGCAGCAGGGTAGCATGGTGGTTAGCATAAATGCTTCACAGCTCCAGGGTCCCAGGTTCGATTCCCGGCTGGGTCACTGTCTGTGTGGAGTCTGCACGTCCTCCCCCTGTGTGCGTGGGTTTCCTCCGGGTGCTCCGGTTTCCTCCCACAGTCCAAAGATGTGCGGGTTAGGTGGATTGGCCATGCTAAATTGCCCGTAGTGTCCTAATAAAAGTAAGGTTAGGGGGGGGGGGGGGGTTGTTGGGTTACGGGTAGAGGGTGGATACGTGGGTTTGAGTAGGGTGATCATGGCTCGGCACAACATTGAGGGCCGAAGGGCCTGTTCTGTGCTGTACTGTTCTATGTTCTATGTTCTATGTTCTAACTGAGTTTAGGAGGAACTTCTTCACCCAAAGGGTTGTGAATCTATGGAATTCCTTGCCCAGTGAAGCAGTTGAGGCTCCTTCATTACATGTTTTTAAGGTAAAGATAGATAGTTTTTTGAAGAATAAAGGGATTAAGGGTTATGGTGTTCGGGCCGGAAAGTGGAGCTGAGTCCACAAAAGATCAGCCATGATCTCATTGAATGGCGGAGCAGGCTCGAGGGGCCAGATGGCCTACTCCTGCTCCTAGTTCTTATGTTCTTATGTTCTTATGTTCTCACTGCCATGTACCTGCCCAGCCCGTCACTGCCATGTACCTGCCCACTCCCTCACTGCCATGTACCTGCCCAGTCCCTCACTGCCAAGTGCCTGCCCAGTCCCTCACTGCCATCCACCTGCCCATCCCCCCACTGCCATCCACCTGCCCAGTCCCTCACTGCCATGCACCAGCCCAGTCCCTCACTGCCATCCACCTGCCCAGTCCCTCACTGCCATCCACCTGCCCAGTCCCTCACTGCCATCCACCTGCCCAGTCCCTCACTGCCATGCACCAGCCCAGTCCCCTCACTGACATCCACCTGCCCAGTCCCTCACTGCCATCCACCTGCCCAGTCCCTCACTGCCATGCACCAGCCCAGTCCCCTCACTGACATCCACCTGCCCATTCCCTCACTGCCATCCACCTGCCCATTCCCTTACTGCCATGTATCTGCCCAGACCCTCACTGCCATCCACCTGCCCAGTCCCTCACTGCCATTCACCTGCCCATCCCCTCACTGCCATGTACCTGGCCAGTCCCCTCACTGCCATCCACCTGCCCAGTCCCTCACTGCCATTCACCCGCCCATTTCCTCACTGCCATGTACCTGCCCATTCCCTCACGGCCATGCACCTGCCCATTCCCTCACTGCCATGCACCTGCCCATTCTCTCACGGCCATGCACCTGCCCATTCCCTCACGGCCATGCACCTGCCCAGTCCCTCACTGCCATGTACCTGCCCATTCCCTCACGGCCATGCACCTGCCCAGTCGCTCACTGCCATGCACCTGCCCAGTCCCTCACTGCCATGCACCTGCCCATTCCCTCACTGATATGTATCTGCCCATCCCCGCACTGCCATGTACCTGCCCATCCCCTCACTGCCATGTACCTGCCCATTCCCTCGCTGCCATCCACCTGCCCAGCCCCTCACTGCCATGCACCTGCCCATTCCCTCACTGCCATGCACCTGCCCATCCCCTCATTGCCATGCACCTGCCCAGTTCCTCGCTGCCATCCACCTGCCCATTCCCTCGCTGCCATCCACCTGTCCAGCCCCTCACTGCCATGTACCTGCCCATCCCCTCACTGCCATCCACCTGCCCATTCCCTCACTGCCATGTACCTGCCCATTCCCTCACTGCCATGTACCTGCCCAGTCCCTCACTGCCATCCACCTGCCCATTCCCTCACTGCCATGTACCTGCCCATTCCCTCACTGCCATCCACCTGCCCAGTCCCTCATTGCCATCCACCTGCCCAGTCCCTCACTGCCATCCACCTGCCCATTCCCTCACTGCCATGTACCTGCCCAGTCCCTCACTGCCATGTACCTGCCCATCCCCTCACTGCCATCTACCTGCCCATCCCCTCACTGCCATGTACCTACCCAGTCCCTCACTGCCATGCACCTGCCCGGTCCCTCACTGCCATGCACCTGCCCGGTCCCTCACTGCCATGCACCTGCCCAGTCCCTCACTGTCATGTACCTGCCCAGTCCCTCACTGCCATGTACCTGCCCATTCCCTCACTGCCATCCACCTGCCCAGTCCCTCACTGCCCAGCCCCTCACTGCCATGTACCTGCCCAGCCCGTCACTGCCATGTACCTGCCCAGTCCCTCACTGCCATGTACCTGCCCAGTCCCTCACTGCCATGTACCTGCCCAGTCCCTCACTGCCAAGTGCCTGCCCAGTCCCTCACTGCCATCCACCTGCCCATCCCCCCACTGCCATCCACCTGCCCAGTCCCTCACTGCCATGCACCAGCCCAGTCCCTCACTGCCATCCACCTGCCCAGTCCCTCACTGCCATCCACCTGCCCAGTCCCTCACTGCCATCCACCTGCCCAGTCCGTCACTGCCATGTACCTGCCCAGTCCCTCACTGCCAAGTACCTGCCCAGTCCCTCACTGCCATGTACCTGCCCAGTCCCTCACTGCCATCCACCTGCCCATCCCCCCACTGCCATCCACCTGCCCAGTCCCTCACTGCCATGCACCTGCCTATTCCCTCACTGCCATGTACCTGCCCAGTCCCTCACTGCCATGTACCTGCCCATCCCCTCACTGCCATGCACCTGCCCAGTCCCTCACTGCCATGCACCTGCCCATTCCCTCACTGCCATGTACCTGCCCATCCCCTCACTGCCATCTACCTGCCCATCCCCTCACTGCCATGTACCTACCCAGTCCCTCACTGCCATGCACCTGCCCGGTCCCTCACTGCCATGCACCTGCCCAGTCCCTCACTGTCATGTACCTGCCCAGTCCCTCACTGCCATGCACCTGCCCAGTCCCTCACTGCCATGCACCTGCCCATCCCCCCATTGCCATGTACCTGCCCATTCCCTCACTGCCATGCACCTGCCCATTCCCTCACTGCCATGCACCTGCCCATCCCCTCACTGCCATGCACCTGCCCAGTCCCTCACTGCCATCCACCTGCCCATTCCCTCACTGCCATGTACCTGCCCATCCCCTCACTGCCATGCACCTGCCCAGTCCCTCACTGCCATCCACCTGCCCATTCCCTCACTGCCATGTACCTGCCCATCCCCTCACTGCCATGCACCTGCCCAGTCCCTCACTGCCATGCACCTGCAGCAATTCCTGCTCCTACCATCCCCAAATTGAGTGCAGCCCTGCTTCCTGCCCAGTTCACATTGCAAACGTTTCAGCTCCCAGACTCCTCTCCCAGCAGCTTGGGTTCTGTGACAAAATAAAACAACTCTGGCGAGCTCAACTTCTGCCTCGCCTCACTCCCCAGCCGTGTGGCTGAATCCACATTTGTTGCTCCTAAAAGTTCTCCTTCTCTGGATCTTCTACCCTGGATCTCACTTCACGATTTCACTCTCCCTAGTCCTCTATTCTTCGACCTTTCCGTTTGGTTCTGTCTTGAACTCAACATCAGCACCAACTCCCAAATAGCTGCACAAGCAAATTCAAAAGGTCGGTAACAGCTATACCATTAATTTGTTCACTTTCCAATGTCCTGCTCTATTAAGTTATTAAGCCTCTGCTGTATTAATGTTTTGATTTGCTGGTTAACAGTTCCTCTGTTTGTCCATTAATTCCCTGGCGTCTACTTTTGCATTAATTTGCTTGTTGTCTCATGCAACTGTTACTCCATTAATCAAATTAACCTGATGTTTCTTGCATAATTATTAATTCATCACTGCCCATAACATGCTTAAATTTAATAGTGCCATGTTAATCTGTTAGTGTCCACTGCTGCACTGATTTATTGTGTAATCTACTTTTCTATAAATGTATTAATTTCCTGCATTGAATATTTTCCATGACCCTCTTGCAGTATGGTTCCTGCTGTTTCTTTAATTCACTGATTGCTGGCATAGTCACATACTGCTTTTCCAGTTAATGTATTTAATGGAGCCTGTGCTCCATTAGGTTATTGATTCAAAGATGACCAGTGACTGATTACTACATTAATTGACTAGCACTGTCGATAGGTTGCCAGGTTTTTCGGAACCCTTCATTGTTGCAGTGGATGGTCATATGTGTCATTTGTTTTGATTGAATTAGTTAAATTGTCTTGCTGAGATTGTACAACAACATTCACATTTTAGTTCATTATAAACTCTCCACTTTATTCAGCTAGTTGCACTATCATATAAAAAGTGATGAATCGGGTTTGAGGGCACAGAAAACCTCCAGAATAATTCAAAAGGTAGTTAAATAGGAACTGGAGGCAAGAATAGTGGGTCTACACCTTGAATTTATATGGAAGGTGAGCTAAATGGCATGAGCTAGATGAGAAGTTAAACAAAGACTTTGTTTGCACTGAGTGCTGAATTTGGTGCATTTGAGTGCTATAGTGAGAGTTTGGTGACTGAGGGAGTTCGGTGAGGAGGGAGCAAAGTGCTCCTTTCATTTAATTTCCGCAAAGAGCAAGAAGGGAGCCAGGAGTTTATAGAGAGTGCAGCTGACTGGGAGCAGAGTCAGAGGGCGGAGGTCCAGTTGGTCCACAGGGCTGCTATATTCTGTAAGGTAAGAGGGGATGGAGGCTAGGGCAGTTGCATGCTCCTCCTGTAGGAAGTGGGTGGTGAGGAATACCACCGGTGTCCCCGCAGACTATACCTGCGGGAAGTGCACCCAACTCCAGATCCTCAGAGACCGTGTTAGGGAACTGGAGCTGGGGCTGGATGAACTTCGGATCATCCGGGAGGCAGAGGGGGTAATAGACAAGAGTTACAGGGAGGTAGCCACACCCAAGGTACAGGACAAGGTTACGAACAGGCAGACAGTGCAGGGATCCCTCGTGGCCGTTCCCCTTCAAAACAAGTATACGGTTTTGGATGCTGTTGGGGGGGGGGGGGGGGGGGGGGGGGGGGGGTGACCTACCGGGGGAAGGCCCAAGCGGCCAGGTCTCTGGCACTGAGTCTGGCTCTGGGGCTCAGAAGGGAAGGGGGAAGAATAGAAAAGTAATAGTAATAGGAGATTGAATGGTTAGGGGAATAGATAGGAGATTCTGTGCTCACGAGCGAGACTCCCGGCAGGTATGTTGCCTCCCGGGTGCAAGGGCCAGGGATGTCTCGGATCGTGTCTTCAGGATCCTGAAGGGGGAGGGTGAGCAGCCAGAAGTCGTGGTGCACATTGGTACCAACGACGTAGGTAGGAAAGGGGGTGTGGAGGTAATAAACGAGTTTAGGGAGTTGGGCTGGAAGTTAAAAGCCAGGACAGACAGAGTTGTCATCTCTGGTTTATTGCCGGTGCCACGTGATAGCGAGGCTAGGAATAGGGAGAGAGTGCAGTTGAACACGTGGCTGCAGGAATGGTGCAGGAGGTTCAGGTATTTGGATAATTGGAGCGCATTCTGGGGAAGGTGGGACCTGTACAAGCAGGACGGGTTGCATCTGAACCAGAGGGGCACCAATATCCTGGGAGGGAGGTTTTCGAGTACTCTTCGGGAGGGTTTAAACTAATTTGGCAGGGGAATGGGAACTGGATTTGTAGTCCAGCAACTAAGGTAGCCGATATTCAGGACGCCAAAGCGTGTAGTGATGCAGTGGGGAAGGTAACACTGACAAAGGAGAGTACTTGCAGGCACGGAGATGGGTTGATGTGTGTATACTTCAATGCAAGAAGCATCAGGAATAAGGTGGGTGAACTTAAGGCATGGATCGGTACTTGGGACTACGATGTGGTGACCATCATGGAAACTTGGATAGAAGAGGGGCAGAAATGGTTGTTGGATGTCCCTGGTTATAGATGTTTCAATAAGATTAGGGAGGGTGGTAAAAGAGGTGGGGGCGTGGCATTGTTAATTAGAGATAGTATAACAGCTGCAGAAAGGCAGTTTGAGGACTAAGGTAGAATGGGTTGAAGTCAGAAATGGGAAAGCAGCGTCACCTTGTTGGGAGTTTTCTATAGGCCCCCCCAATAGCAGCAGAGATGAGGAGGAACAGATTTGGAAATAGGTTTTGGAAAGGCGCAGAAGTCACAGGGTAGTAGTCAAGGGTGATTTCAACTTCTCAAACATTGAATGGAAACTCGTTAGATCAAATAGTTTGGATGGGGTGGTGTTTGTGCAGTGTGTCCAGGAAGCTTTTCTAACACAACATGTAGATTGTCCAACCAGAGGGGAGGCCATATTGGATTTGGTACTTGGTAATGAACCAGGGCAGGTGATAGATTTGTTAGTGCGGGATCATTTTGGAGATAGTGACCACAATTATGTGACTTTCACTTTAGTAATGGAGAGGGATAGGTGCGTGCAACAGGGCAAGGTTTACAATTGGGGGAAGGGTAAATACGATGCTGTCAGACAAGAATTGAAGTGCATAACTTGGGAAGAAGGAGACTTATGCAAGGCTGAGGAAACAAGGTTCAGACAGGGTGCTGGAGAGACACAAGATAGCCAGGAGGGAACTGAAGAAAGGGATTAGGAGAGCTAAGCGAGGGCATGAAAAATCTTTGGCGGTTGGATCAAGGAAAACCCCAAGGCCTTTTACACATATGTGAGAAATATGAGAATGACTAGAGCGAGGGTAGGTCTGATCAAGGACAGTAGCGGGAGATTGTGTATTGAGTCTGAAGAGATAGGAGAGGTCTTGAACGAGTACTTTTCTTCAGTATTTACAAACGAGAGGGGCCATATTGTTGGAGAGGACAGTGTGAAACAGACTGATAAGCTCGAGGAGATACTTGTTAGGAAGGAAGATGTGTTGGGTGTTTTGAAAAACTTGAGGATAGACAAGTCCCCTGGGCCTGACGGGATATATCCAAGGATTCTATGGGAAGTAAGTCAGGGTGGCAATGATCTTTTCTTCCTCACTGTCAACAGGGGTGGTACCAAGGGATTGGAGAGTGGTGAATGTCGTGCCCCTGTTCAAAAAAAGGAATATGGATAACCCTGGGAATCACAGGCCAGTTAGTCTTACTTCGGTGGTAGGCAAAGTAATGGAAAGGGTACTGAGGGATAGGATTTTTGAGCATCTGGAAAGACACTGCTTGATTAGGGATAGTCAGCATAGATTTGTGAGGGGTAGGTCTTGTCTTACAAGTTTTATTGAATTCTTTGAGGAGGTGGCCAAGCATGTGGCTGAAGGTCAAGCAGTGGATGTAGTGTACATGGATTTTGTAAGGCATTTGATAAGGTTCCCCATGGGAGGCTTATGCAGAAATTAAGGAGGCACGGGATAGTGGGAAATTTGGCCAGTTGGATAACGAACTGGCTAACCGATAGAAGTCAGAGAGTGGTGGTGGATGGCAAATATTCAGCTGGAGCCCAGTTATCAGCGGCGTACCACAGGGATCAGTTCTGGGTCCTCTGCTGCTTGTGATTTTCATTAATGACTTGGATGAGGGAGTTGAAGGGTGGGTCAGTAAATTTGCACACGATATGAAGATTGGTGGAGTTGTGGATAGTGAGGAGGTCTGTTGTCGGCTGCAAAGAGACATAGATAGGATGCAGAGCTGGGCTGAGAAGTGGCAGATGGAGTTTAACCCTGAAAAGTGTGAGGTTGTCCATTTTGGAAGGACAAATATGAATGCGGAATACAGGGTTAACGGTAGGGTTCTTGGCAATGTGGAGGAGCAGAGAGATCTTGGGGTCTATGTTCATAGATCTTTGAAAGTTGCCACTCAGGTGGAGATAGAGCTGTGAAGAAGGCCTATGGTGTGCTAGCGTTCATTAGCTGAGGGATTGAATTTAAGAGCCGTGAGGTGTAGATGCAGCTGTACAAAACCTTGGTAAGGCCACATTTGGAGTACTGTGTGCAGTTCTGGTCACCTCATTCTAGGAAGGATGTGGAAGCTTTGGAAAATGTGCAAAGGAGATTTACCAGGTTGTTGCCTGGAATGGAGAGTAGGTCTTACGAGGAAAGGTTGAGGGTGCTAGGCCTTTTCTCATTAGAAAGGAAAAGGATGAGGGGTGACTTGATTGAGGTTTATAAGATGATCAGGTGAATAGATAGAGTAGACAGTCAGAGACTTTTTCCCTGGGTGGAACAAACCATTACAAGGGGACATAAATTTCAGATGAATGGTGGAAGATATAGGGGGGATGTCAGAGGTAGGTTCTTTACCCAGAGAGTAGTGGGGGCATGGAATGCACTGCCTGTGGAAGTAGTTGAGTCGGAACATTAGGGACCTTCAAGCAGCTATTGGATAGGTACATGGACTACGGTAGAGTAATGGAGTGTACATTCATTTGTTCTTAAGGGCAGCACGGTAGCATTGTGGATAGCACAATTGCTTCACAGCTCCAGGGTTTCAGGTTCGATTCCGGCTTGGGTCACTGTGTGTGCGGAGTCTGTACATCCTCCCCGTGTGTGCGTGGGTTTCCTCCGGGTGCTCTGGTTTCCTCCCACAGTCCAAAGATGCGTAGGTTAGGTGGATTGGCCATGATAAATTGCCCTTAGTATGCAAAATTGCCCTTAGTGTTGGGTTGGGGTGTTGACCTTGTGTAGGGTGCTCTTTCCAAGAGCCGGTGCAGACTCGATGGGCCGAATGGCCTCCTTCTGCACTGTAAATTCTGTGATAATCTATGATTAATCTAGGACAAAGGTTCAGCACAACATCGTGGGCCAAAGGGCCTGTTCTGTGCTGTATTTTCTATGTTTTAAAGGTCCTGTCTGCCGTCTCAGGTAGACATCAAAAATCCAACGACAGTATTTGGTGAAGGAGAAGGGAGTTCCCCCTCTGCTCTAGCCAACAGTTACCACTCAACCACCAGAAAAATATTTCCACAACATGACACAGAATATGCTTCCAAGTATTGTGTTGACTTTGAAGCACTTTGGCACATTCTGATGCCTGGAAAGGAAATTATTTATTTATCTGAATGTTGTCTCTCATTATTTGTCTTCTCTTTTTCAGATGTACAATCCTTTATCTTTTACAAGCTTAAAATGAAGACAGAGGAAGTAACTAAACGGCAAAGACCAATCCAAGATTCAGATACTTCAGATATAAAGAAAGGCTCAATGGCAAATATTTTTTTAAGTTGAGGAAAAATAGGAACCAAGTTTTAATGCAATTAATAAAGTAATGATCCAGCAACAAAGGTCCAGTTAATTTTTGTAAAACCTGAATCGGAGAACCAGGACAAATAATCAATCTTAAATAATCAGAAACTACAAACAGAGGTAATCACAATTCACTGCTACAGCATTTGTAAAAATGTTTTGAAATGCTTGGTGTCACACTTAGTTAGAGCACTGCGGGTCACCAGCCTTGTTCTTCACGTCCAGATTCAGTTCCAAAGTTACTTCTACCTTGAAACGGAGCACAAAACTGTCTCATGTTCTGATCTAACATGTTGCTCACATTTCCGTAGTGAGCATCAGTACATATTACAGGTTACTACATGGCCAGAGTATATTTTTGGTAACTTACTTTTGGATAGTATCTCAGCCCCATGGGCCTTTTCACTGTGAAGGACAATAACAATATTAAGCAATACCCATCAACGCTATTCGCACACCATTCTGATTTGAACGCACGGTCAGTCCTTCATCACTTTGTGAAAACTCTGTAATTTCCTAAACAGTAATGTTGTGGAAGAAACATCACAAGGAATGCAGGTCAAGACAACCTGTTACTATCTTTGCAAAGCAACAAGGGAGGTTCCCGCGCCTTGAACAAATTGCAAATGTAATTGCTATTAGTTTGTTCAACAAGAAATGTAGTCTGTTTTGTTATAAAAGTGCAGTTATATAGCCACTCACATTAAATCCAGGTTATTAGGTTGTAAACCAATAGAAGTGATAGTAAATTACAGTCAAATCCTATTCACTGTCACATCTCACTGAAGACCGCACTGTAAAAATACCAAAAAAAATCAACTCAGCACAGCCAACGGCATTTTATACAAACTTTCAATGGCTGAGCAAAACGAGGTGCGTTAGCGTCAGGAAAGATGCAGGTTTGTATTGAAGCATCGATATACATAGCTCATTTCTGACTAATGCAACGCAAAGCAATAAGAATAGCAACTTTCCAGCTGCTTACTTCAGTTTACAAATGTGATCCATGACCAGTCACTTCAGAACAAATGCACTCAACAGTTTACAAATAATAGCAAGACTGGTTCCTAATTTTAAATGGCTAGTGACTTGCAAATATCTGAAGCTCACATCAGACACTAATATTTAAATTACAACAACATACACTGATCCTGAACAGGAAAAACAAAAAATAATGCACTTAGATTTTCTCCCACTCATTTTTCTTTTATAAATGTGGCAAGTTACATTTGTGCCACGCAAGTGCCAGGCAATGACCATCTCCTATAAGAGAGGATCCAACCATCGCCCTTGACATTATTATCGCTGAATTCCCCCATAATCAACATCCTGGGGATTACCATTGATCAGAAACTGAACATGACTAGCCATATTAACACCTTGGCAAGCACAGCAGGTCAAAGGCTAGGGATCCTACAGCGAGTAACTCACCTCCTGGCCCCCAAATCCTGTCCACTCTACAAGGCACAAATCAGGAGTGCAATGGAATATTTTCCACTTGCATGGATGAGTGCAGCTCCAACAACACTCAAGAAGCTCAACATGATCCAAGACAAAGCAGTCCGCTGGTTTGCTACCCTTCCACAAAAATTCATTCCCTCCACCACTGACGAACAGTGGCAGCCGTGTGTACCATCTTGAAGATGCACTGAAGGAACTCACCAAGGTTCCTTAGGCAGCACCTTCCAAACCCACGACCAATACAATCTAGAAGGACAAGAGCAGCAGATACCAGGGAACACCACTATCTGGAGGTTCCCCTCCAGGTCACTCACCACCCTGACTTGGAAATATATCTACTCTTTCACTGGGGTGAAAATCCTGGATCTCCCTCCCTAACAGCACTGTGGGTTTCCCTACACCTCAGGGACTGCAGCGTTCAAGAAGGAAACTCACCACCATCTTCTTGACTTGATTTACATTAATTGTCACATGTACCGAGGAACAGTGAAAATTACTGTTCTGCGTACAGTCCAGACAGATCGTTCCATACATGAAAAATATAGGACATACGATAAATACACAATATAAATACATAGACTTAGGGGAAGCATACCGAGTGTAGTGCTACTCAGTAGAACAGAAGTGTGGAGAGATCAGCTCAGTCCATAAGAGGGTAATTTAGGAGTCTGGTAACAGCAGGGAAGAAGTTGTTTTTGAATCGGTTAGTGCGTGTTCTCAGACCTTTGTACCTCCTGCCAGATGGAAGAAGTTGCAGCAGGAGGTGTAGACAGAGTCAATGGATGGGAGGCGGGTTCACGTGATGATCAGGGCTATGTTCTGAAGGGATGGCCTAACCAGCGACCCCCACATCCTGTAAATTAATTTTTTTAAATATTGCAAATGTCTAATGCACATGGTTACACATCAAATTGGTAGGTACTCGGGCTATGTGAAGGTTAATACATCTGAAATATAAATCAATTATTTTAGATTTCAATGTTTAAACTGTGAAATTACTCGGCTGCTTTAGTGTGTCAGTTCAGTTCAGCTGGTTGCACTCTTGCTTCTGCATCAAAAGGTTGAAAACTTGACGCGCATGCCAAGATTTGCATTTTTAATCTAGACTGATACTGCTCTACTGAGTGTTCTGCATTCTTAGAAGAGTTTCCCATCAGATTAGGTGTCCCATTTGTCTATTCTGACGGTTCAGTAGCTGTCCCAGAAAGCACAGCACTATTCTCCTAGTGCGCAGTCCAACACTCCTCTGCAAGCACAGTAAGACAGGTTAACTTGCCTGCTGTCTTGCTGTTGTTTGTGAACTAATTCAGACAAGAAATGGTTGCTACATTGTTTAAACAGGCAGCGCACTTCAAAAACCTCAATGTGAATCAGATATTTTGTTGGAACAGAAATCATAAAAACATGCATAAATAAAAATCTACCTTTTATACACCAGTTGCAGCGAAAGCATCCAGGGATACAGCCAGCATGTATATGGCTGCTTCACCGTTACACATGCAGAATTATAAATTACGTGCTTAAATAAAAAGCAAACTTTTTCGTATTATTGGTAAATCAATTTACCAAGGGAAATTGCTGCTTATGTGCACTGTCCCTTTTCAAGCCCCCGCTGTGAAGTTGCATTTGCAGGTAAGAGAAATGGATTAGCTTCACCAACTGAGAATTTCTTACAGCAGTTCAGAATTCTAATCAACAATTGTTCAGAGTCTTAAGGGTGAAACGGTGACTTGTCAGGGTAAGCCAGCTTTGATGGAAAAATTAGAAAATCATTATAAAAACAAGAACAGATTTAATAATGGGAAAGTCAGCTCATCTGAAATTACCTGAACACTTTAGAGGTGTACCATTCTCAGAAAATATTTTCAATTCTTCCTCTAGGGTTTTTGCTCAGAGGACATACATCATCCTCGGGCATCAATTTGTCAAACTGATATGCACTTAAACTGTCAAAATGATGGACCATTCCAAATGAAGGCCTGTTTGAGCATTGGGAGGGGGCGGATGAAAACAATGAAATTATAATTTGTACAGTAGACAGTGATTACTTTTAGGAAAGAAAGCTTTTCATTGCTTTTAAATCAACTGCAACTGTACTAATTTCCTCAGAAAATGACTGCAAGATTCACAATGCCCCTAAATTTGTTCTCTCCAAATCACAAGGCAGTCTAGATAATCATACCTAATTGCACAGCTTTACCGATTAAAAACTTCAGGCATCAGTCTGCCACAGAATGAAAGCTAAGGACGGTAAACAAAGACTTATTTCCAGCCTTGGTGATATTAAGCCGCAGAGTAAAGTGCACAAGGCCCATTCTCCTTCTCATTTCTAGTTACTGCATTATATGGGTAAGCATTCTCAAGCTTCCAATGCAATTCACCTGCAACATACAACCCCATATCGTGGGGTGGTACAGTGATTAGCACTGCTGCCTCCCAGCGCTGGGGACCTGGGTCCGATTCTGTGTGAAGCTTGTACGATTCCTCCGGGTGCTCCGGTTTCCTCCCATGGTCCAAAGATATGCTTGTTAGCTGGACTGGCCCCTTAGTGTCCAAACGTTAGGATAGGTGGGGTTACAGGGCTATGGGGATCGGGTGGGGATTCAGAGGGCTGGTGCAGACTTGATGGGCGAATGGCCTCCTTGGGCACTGTAAGGATTCTAAGACCATAAACATTACCTCATGTATTTGTGCCACACACCAAGGGCAGTGCTTTTTGCACATGTGGAGTGTCAGTATCTCCAACAGTGACTGTTTAAAGTGAGATGTCTTTAAGAGCAGCTGTGCCTTCTCGTGCTGAATTCTGCAATTTTGGAAGTTGGTGTCCCATAACTGCCTCCTTTACAATAAAATCAGTTACTGAGAGAAAAATACAACTACTCAGACAACAACAATCTTAATGGACAGTTTCCGGAAATGGCAAAAAAAATTATTTAAAAAAAAATAATTTCGAGTACCCAATTCATTTTTTCCAATTAAGGGGCAATTTAGCGTGGCCAAACCACCTAGCCTGCACATCTTTGGGTTGTGGAGGCGAAACCCATTTAAACAGGGGGAGGATGTGCAAGCTCCACATGGACAGTGACCCAGAGCCGGGATCGAACCTGGGACCTCTCCGCTGTGAGGCAGCAATGCTAATCACTGCATACCGCGCTGCCAAAATGGCTAACTTAATAACAACTTTTTAAAAATGGTTTGTTTCAACCTTGGCTCACAGAATCCCTACAGTGCAGAAGGAGGCCATTCGGCCCATCAAGTCTGCACCGACCCTCTGAAAGAGAACCCTACCTAGGGCCAGTCTGCGCCCTATCCCCACCTAAGCAGTCCCTGGCACTGTGAAGCAGCTGTACTAACCACTTGCCAATGTGCAACCCCCCACCCCCGACACGCCCCATCTCGCATTAAGATTATGTACTCTGGAATATTGAGCTGCCAGTCCTGCCCCTCCCTCCCCATGTCTCTGTTAGTAATATAATTTCCCCACGTGTTTATCAACACCCTCAGTTCATCTGTCTCACTTACAGGACTCCTTATATTAAAACAAATGCTATCCAGCCTAGCCATTGTGCCTTAGCTTCTCAATAATTTCTCTGCACTACAGACTTAGGGCGCGATTCTCCGCTCCCCAGGTCGGGTGGGAGAATCGCGGGAGGGCCGCTCTGGCACCCCCCCGTGATTCCCCCCCCACCAAATGGCGTGTCGCGTTTTGCGACACTCCACTCGGAGAATCGGCGGTCACCGTTTTTCATGACGACCGGCGATTCTCCGGCCCAGATGGGCCGAGCGGCCTGACGATCCCGACCGGTTCGTGCCGGCGGCAACCACACCTGGTCACTGCCGGCGTGAACAGCGCGCGACAGGTAAGTGTGGGGCCTGTGGGGGGCGGAGAGGAGAACGAGCACCATGGGTGTGCTCGGGAGGGGACTGGCCCGCGATTGGTGCCCACCGATCGTCGGGCCGGCGTCTCTAAGAGACGCACTCTTCCCCCTCCGCCGCCCCGCAAGATCAAGCCGCCACGTCTTGCAAGGCAGCGGAGGGGCAGACGGCAACCGCACATGCGCGGGTCGGCACAATCCAATCTGCGCATGCGCGGCTGACGTCACTTAGGCGCCGCCGGCCGCGTCATTCTTGGCGCGCCGCCTTGACGTGGCCGGTGGCCGAGTTTCTCCCAACGCCGCTCCTAGCCCCCCGGGGGGGGGAATAGAGGGCGAGGAGCGGCCTCCGACGCCGGCGTGAAACGCTCCGGGTTTCACGCCGGCGTCGGCCGTTGCGGAGAATTTTGCCCTTCGTTTTTCTTCTGTATTTGGCTGAGAATCACCCCCATACTCTACCTCCAATTTATATTCCATTGTCCCCGTCCCCCCCTCACGCCCACCCCCCCAACAGCACTCGCAAAACACCCCGCAAGGATGTTAGGTGCAAAGTGTCCAACTTATACAGATCCCATCATCCCCAGAAACGGAGTTAGTGATCCAGGAATCTAACGCCCTCCCTCCTGCAACATAAGCCACAAATTGATCGGCTCTATCCTCCTATCCCTATACTCACTGTCGCGTCGCATTGGGAGTAATCCAGAGATTACTCTTGCTTTTCAATCTGCCATCTAGCATCCTAAATTCTTGTTGCAGGACCTCCACCCTCTTACGGATCTACTCATAATTTAGAAATAATTAGAATTCGAATTTAAAATATTTAGAAATACTACATTGAATGGGCCAAGTGCAGATCCGCAACTATTCCTGACACCTTTCTGGCCGGCAGCAGAGTTGGAGTGCTTGAACATACCTTTGGGTGACATGGAGCGCACTAACTAATTTGTCAACAAAATATGTATTGAAAATGAAAGAAGTGACTAAATGAGGAGGATGTGTCATTCAGGGATCAGAGCTACGCAGGAAGGGATTGAGACTGAATGGAAATTAAATGGAGCTCCCGAAGGTAAAGCACTTAAAAGAAATGATTGAATACAAGAAATAAAGGCACATGGAAACAGAGCCTGTAAAGTTTCAACAACCCTCAGTAAATTGGGATGAGATAGTTCAGGCCGCTGTTCAAAAATAAGCAGCAACAATTGGTGATGGGTAGATCCAGACAGCTGTGGGCCTATTCAAGAGGGAATTCAAGCCTGGGATGGTGACAGATAATGGGCACGATTACCGACCACCCTGCTGTGTACTTTTCCGTGGGGGAGGCAGCCCACCAGTGGGGTCTACGGGATCCTCGTCACCGGGTAACCAATGCGCCGGGCCAGTAAATCACACCCTATAAGTCAGAGTCCAGATGATTTGGGGTAGGAATTGGCTGACAAAGTATCTGAGTAGGAGAAACGGAAGGGAGCATGGCAAAGTGACATGGAAAGGAAGAGACAAGACAGAGTGGCTGGCCAGGAGAAATAAAAGTTAGGAGTAATGGGCTCAAGTCTGGATAAGGATCAAAAATGTGTACATGAATGAATTTACATTACATAACCATGGCAAAGTTCAGGAAAAATGTTTTGGGGGCCACAATGCGAAGAAGTACATTAGTGTCTGAGATCCTGTGGTTGCAAAACATTGACCTGTGGAGAGCTTGAGTCAATAATGTGATCAAACTCAAGCACCTAATGCAATGAGGGCTGTACATTATATTTTCTCCCAAATGCACACAGTCAATTCTTCCCAATTAATAAATATGCGTCAAGTCTCCAAAGATAAAATGTTGGATTGGCAAGATATTCCTTTGCCAAATAGCATTCCCAGCCACGTCCTTCTGTAATATCTGCCAATTCAACTCCATAACTAAGCATCTACATAGAACATACATACAGTGCAGAAGGAGGCCATTCAGCCCATCGAGTCTGCACCGACCCACTTAAACCCTCACTTCCACCCTCTCCCCGCAACTCCTCCCAACCTTTTTGGTCACTAAAGGCAATTTATCATGGCCAATCTATCGCACCTCCACGTCTTTGGGCTGTGGGAGGAAACCGGAGCACCCGGAGGAAACACACGCAGACACGGGGAGAACGTGCAGACTCCGCACAGTGACCCAGCGGGGAATCGAACCTGGGACCCTGGTGCTGTGAAGCCACAGTGCTATCCACTTGTGCTACCGTGCTATGTTATGGAGTTGGCCTCCAATTAACAGAGTTTGGTTGAAGGGTTCAGGACTGTGGCCCAAATTGCTCCGACTCACATCTTTCCCACTCAGTAATGCTAACTGAAATATCTGCCCTGCAATTGTCCTTTCCTGCAGTTCACTTCTTGCAAACCAAGATCAGCAGTTGTACAACTAGACAGTTCTTTGGAAATGTACCAATGTTTTTCAACACTGCACTGCTCAAAAAAACAAATGATTTTAACTGCTGTAATTTAGGGTTTTATCTTGATCTTTAGAGCCAGAATTAAACAACATCAGATGTTGTTTTATTATTTTACAACATTAGCAAAATCTTCCAGCTAGTGCTCCAAATCCCAATCATCATCAATGGGAAACAATAGCAAGGAACATTTTTTTAAAATACAGTGTTGAATACAACTGAAAAAATAGCACCAGTTGAATCATAGTCTCCAGGTAGTGTGATCATTTCCACCAATCTTTTTAAGTGGGAGGGCAGTATCACAGTGCCAGGCAGGGTGCCTCAACAACTACCATCCGGTGGCCTAGACATCTATCATTGTGAAGTGCTTGCACAGGTTCGTCATGAGACACATCAACTCCATACTCCCAGAATGTCTTGATCCACTGCAATTCGCATATCGCCACAACCTGTCCACAGCAGACGTCATGCTCCTGGCCCTACACTCATCCCTGGAGCATCTTGACACAAAGGATTCCTACGTCAGACTCACAATCATTGACGACAGCTCTGCCTTCAACACCATGATCCCAGCCAAGCTCATATCAAAACTCCAAAACCTAGGACTTGACTCCTTCCTCAACCTCCTGACCCATAGACCACAATCAGTAAGGATAAACAATGACATCTCCATGATAGTCCTCAATACCAGGGCCATGCAAGGCTTTGTACATAGCCCCCTACTATACTCCCTATACACACACAACTGTGTCATAAAATTTGGATCCAACTCCATCTACAAGTTTGCTGATGACACGACTGTAGTGGGTCAGATCTCAAACAATGAAGAATCACAATACAGGAAGGAGACAGAGAACCTAGTGGAGTGGTGTAACAACAACAATCTCTCTCAATGTCAGCAAAACTAAAGAGCTGATCATTTACTTCAGGAAGCGAAGTGTCATACACACCCCTGTCTGCACCAATGGTGCCATCGAGATCATAAAATCCTAGACGTTACAGTGCAGAAGGAGGCCTTTCGGCCCATCGAGTCTGTAGCTGCCCTTGGAAACAGCACCCCACGAAAGCCATGGTTGACAGCTTCCATTCCATTGGTGCACATCACCAATAATCTGTCCTGGTCCACCCACATCAACGCTACCACCAAGAAAGCACAACAGCGCCTATACTTCCTCAGGAAACTTAGGAAATCTGGCATGTCCACATTGACTCTTACCAATTTTTACAGATGCACATAGAAAGTATCCGATCTGGTTGCATCACAGCCTGGTATGGCAACTGCTTGGTCCAAGACCGCAAAAAACTTCAGAGTCGTGAACACAGCCCAGTCCATCACGGCATGGACAAGCTTTGCCCAAGGGCCTGTTTCCATGCTGTAAACATCTATGTAAACATCTATGACACGAACCCGCCTCCCACCCATTGACTGTCTACACCTCCCGCTGCCTCAGGAAAGTAGGCAGCAAAATCAAACACCCCGCCCACCTGGTTATTCTCTCTTCCAACCTTTTCCACCGGGCACGAGATACAAAAGTCTGAGAATACGCACGAACAGACTCAAAAACAGCTTCTTCCCCAAAGTTACCAGACTCCTGAATGACCCTCTTATGGACCGAACTGATCTCTTCACACATCTTCTCAACTGAGTAGTACAACACTCCGTATGCTTCACCCGATGTGTGTGACTATGTATTTACATTGTATATTTATCATAAGTCCTATGCTTTTCATATATGGAATGATCTGCGTGGACTGTACGCAGAACAATACTTTTCACTGTACCTCGGAACACGTGACAATAAATCCAAATTCAATGCAAATTTCTCCAAGTTCACTTAACTGCTTTTAAAGTGTTTTTCACTATTTCAATTCTCTGCCAGATTATGGGCGCAGATTACCGGCCCACTTGGCATTGCCAGCCTGGTACCCTGGTGGTGCCACACTGGCACTGCCATGTTGGAAGGGGCAGTGCCATGGTGCAAGGCTTCATACTGCCTGAGCCAGGATCAGAACCGGGGGTGCCCTGCCCCTGTGAGACGAGGTGCGAGGGGAGGAGGAGCTGGAGGACCTCCTATTGGTGAGCTGGATCTTGGGAGGGATCCAGGGTTGCGAAGGGGGTGGGGCGGCCAAGACCATGACACTTATGAAAGCCTCAATGCAGAAAGAAAGATGAGGCCAATCACTTACAGAAAAACATGCCACCGTCAGATTAGACTCCTTGACTCCTGTGCCTGGTCTCAAAACCATCCATTCAACAATTGCCACTTGCTTATTAACTCCAGGCCATTGTCCCAAATCTGGATACTGATTTTTTTCATACTATATCAACTTGAAAGGTTACCTGAACTCACAAATAAATCTTCATCGTGGAGTAGTCACTGTTGTAAAGATTTCTTGTTGGCCAATGAGCCAGCTCGCCACATACTGCCTTCCTCAGTGTCCTGGGGAGGTTTCAGAACCTCATTCTTCCACCATATATATTACATAATGTACATTGTATGTAATACATATAACCTCGGCATCAAACTGGAAATAATACATTTAGAAGTCATAGGGCCTAGCTGATTGCATTATCATAAACTTGACTGGGTTTATATATTAAATTTTAAATCATTCTTATAATAATAATCTTTATCAATGTCACAAGTCAGCTTACACTAACACCGCAATGAAGTAACTGTGAAAAGCCCCTAGTCGCCAAATTCCGGCACCTGTTTGGGTACACAGAGGGAGAATTCAGAATGTCCAAATTACCTGACAGCCGGGGCGGGACTCTCCGATGGCGAGGCAGAGTGTCGCGTTTCACGACGGCGCGAACGGGCCGCCGGGAGCATCGATTCAGACCCTGAAAAGGGGCCAGCAGCGGGACCGCGAGTAACGCGGTGGGCGTGGCGCCAGAGCAGCGACGCTCGGATGACGCTGCGCCACGTTATTTAATGTGCGTGATCCGCGCACAGGCCCTGACAGAGAGCGATGGCTGAGCCCGGCCGTGTCGTTCCCAGGTTCTGGAAGCATTGCCAGACGCAGTTGAAGAGCGCAGGGCGATCCTGTGCCCAAGACATGGCCACCGGTACCCGGCCAGCACAGTCAGACACAGCTGTGGGGCATCGCCGTCAGCGCTGTGGGGCACATCGCCCGCTCTGGAGACCAGTGCTGCAAGAAGCTCCACAACCTCACAGGGGGCTGCCAGAGTAAGTACCCTGAGAGTGTTCCCCCGGGCCACACACCACCCGTCCCCCGCTCCCCCCAACCACGTGTCACAGCCCCCCCCCCCCCTCCCGCCGGAGGGGGGGGCACCATGTTACACCCGAGCCACATGGGCACCACACCCCCCCCCCCCCCCCCCCAGCAGGATAAAACAGGTCACAACCATCGTGAGCGTGCAAGAACTGGAGGGGAATCACCTGTTCTGCACCCCCTCACCGTCCACGTGCAGAGGGTATTGGAGCTCGCTGGGGGAGCCGCCACCCGGGAGCTGGCGCCATGCCAGATCGGAGACACAGTACCAAGTGAACCTCCCCTGCCTGGCTACACTGCCTCAGCCCCTCACCTCCCCCACCCCCCCTCACACTCCAACCCTCACACTGCCCCCTCAACCCCCTCACACCCGACTCCGCGAATCTAACGCTTTATTGTGTATTCCAGGGCCAGCAGCCGATTGTCCCGGGACGTCTCGGAGAAGCCCCCGCCATTCAGGTCCACGTCCATCCGCCCACGGGGACGCACGCCAGGGAGGGGAAGGAAGATGGACAAAAGGGCCCTCTTCCGAGGCCAGGCCACAGGAGACAGATGCACAGAGGACCGACTGAAACGACACTGACGAACACAGGACGGACAGTCAGGACACTGACGGCCATGAGCCGGACGATGAGAGGACGGGGACTCTGGACAGCGACGGACAGCGGACGGGGACTCTGGGCAGCGACGGACAGAGGACGGGGACTCTGGACAGCGACGGACAGAGGACGGGGACTCTGGACAGCGACGGACAGAGGACGGGGACTCTGGACAGCGACGGACAGAGGACGGGGACTCTGGACAGCGACGGACAGAGGACGGGGACTCTGGACAGCGACAGGGACTCTGGGCAGTGACGCACAGAGGACGGGGACTCTGGACAGCGACGGACAGAGGACGGGGTCTCTGGACAGCGACGCACAGAGGACGGGGACTCTGGGCAGCGACGGACAGAGGACGGGGACTCTGGACAGCGACAGGGACTCTGGGCAGTGACGCACAGAGGACGGGGACTCTGGACAGCGACGGACAGAGGACGGGGTCTCTGGACAGCGATGCACAGAGGACGGGGACTCTGGACAGCGACGGACAGAGGACGGGGACTCTGGACAGCGACGGACAGAGGACGGGGACTCTGGACAGCGACGGACAGAGGACGGGGACTCTGGACAGCGACGGACAGAGGACGGGGACTCTGGACAGCGACGGGGACTCTGGGCAGTGACGCACAGAGGACGGGGACTCTGGACAGCGACGGACAGAGGACGGGGTCTCTGGACAGTGACGCACAGAGGACGGGGACTCTGGACAGTGACGCACAGAGGACGGGGACTCTGGACAGCGACAGGGACTCTGGGCAGTGACGCACAGAGGACGGGGACTCTGGACAGCGACGGACAGAGGACGGGGTCTCTGGACAGCGACGCACAGAGGACGGGGACTCTGGACAGCGACGGACAGAGGACGGGGACTCTGGACAGCGACGGACAGAGGACGGGGACTCTGGACAGCGACGGACAGAGGACGGGGACTCTGGACAGCGACGGACAGAGGACGGGGACTCTGGACAGCGACGGACAGAGGACGGGGACTCTGGACAGCGACGGACAGAGGACGGGGACTCTGGACAGCGACGGGGACTCTGGGCAGTGACGCACAGAGGACGGGGACTCTGGACAGCGACGGACAGAGGACGGGGTCTCTGGACAGTGACGCACAGAGGACGGGGACTCTGGACAGTGACGCACAGAGGACGGGGACTCTGGACAGCGACGGACAGAGGAAGGGGACTCTGGGCAGCGACGGACAGAGGACGGGGACTCTGGGCAGCGACGGACAGAGGACGGGGACTCTGGACAGCGACGGGGACTCTGGGCAGCGACGGACAGAGGAAGGGGACTCTGGGCAGTGACGCACAGAGGACGGCCAGACAGATGTTGGCCCCTCACATGGGCCAGAGACAACCTCCATCGGTCCAAGGCTCGACCCAGGCGACTCCAGACCTGGGGTCCAATGAGGACATGGACCTTGCGTCACTGCTGTCACCCACACTCTCCACCATCGCAGATACTCTCACCTCGGTTGCGCATGTTAGTGATGAGGCTTCTGGGACACTAACTGGTGCGCACCACACAGCCGAACCGGTACAGCAGGTGGATGTAGGAGCAGCCGAGGGGCCGGACGGTCGGAGGGCATGCCAGGACCAGCACCCAGCTGCCGCCCAGACAGTTCCCGGGTTGCTGGACCTACCAGACCCACCCACAGACCCGATGCATTTGGAAACCCAGGGTGTGGACAACTGGATGACGGCCGTCTTCCAGCATCTGCAGACACAGTTGGAGGAGTCCATCCGTGTCCAGGAGCAGAGAGTGATGCCGGTCATGGCTGCCACCTAGGCCGACACCGCACGGGTGGCATCCGCGGTGAAGGCAATGGAGGCAACGGTTTCGGCCATGGGTCAGGTTCTGCAAGGCACGGGGCTTCATGGACATGCGTCATCCGTGGTCCAGGACAGGGCTGCCCTCTCACAGGCAGCCATGTCCCAGAGCCAGCTGGACATTGCCTCCGCGCTCCGGGGTTTGGCCGAGTCCCAGCAGGCCGTGGCCCAGTCCCAGCAGGCCGTGGCCCAGTCCCAGCAGGCCGTGGCCCAGTCCCAGCAGGCCGTAGCCCAGTCCCAGCAGGCCATCGTTGAGAGCATCGGCGGTCTTGCGCACGTGCTGGATGGTGTCGCACAAGCCCAGCGGGACGTTGCACAGTCCCTGACAGGGATGGCGCACTCCCTGAGCTCCATCGCTGCGAAGGTTCAGACCCTGGTCGATGCCACAGTGGGCCTCGAGGACTGGCAGCGCCAGGTGTCGGTAGTGCCACGGCACTTGTCTCCGCTCGCACCACCGTCCCATAGTAAGGCTCAGGGGCTACCGGGCTCCCCAAGGTGGTTCTGGGGCCCGTCCTGGTGACTTCTGCAAGGGAGGTCCCGGAACACTCGGATTCCCCCCGTTCCGTCCCTGGTGCATCTGGTGGGCAGCGGGCAGAACAGGGTGGCACCATGCCATCCGGCACGCCCGCTGAGCAGCCTAGCCTATTCAAGCCGGGATGCCCCAGGAAACGCGCGCTGACAGGGAGCCACGTCGCAGGGCAGGAGTCTCAGCAGTCCGCCTCCACTCATGCTGTACCGTCTGGGGAAACAACAAGGCGTAGTGGTAGGGCCCGTAAGGCAAAGAAGTTAGGCATGTAGTAAGTTGGCAGTGGTGCAGGGCGCAGCTTAGTTATAGGGGCTAGGGCACTTGTATGTGAATGTCACGATTAAAGTCACTGTTACACCAAACCTAGATGCCTCTGTGCTATGTCCGGTGCCTGAGGGGTCGTGAAGGGGACCGAGTGGCGCTGGGGTCGAAGTTCGGTAGAACGGTGAGGCCGGGTGTGTGTGTCTCCCCCCCCCGGTGGCATCGTGCAGCCTCCCGGCCTCCATGTCGTATCTGTGCCCCCCCCCCCCCCCCATCCTCCTCCTCCGCATGTGCAGATGCATCGCCCTCATTGGGCTCCCCCTGTGCCTCCTCCTCCAGGACATCGCCCCTCTGCTGGGCTATGCTGTGCAACACGCAGCAGACAACAACTGTGCGGCCGACCCTCTCTGAATGGTACTGGAGGGGCCCTCCAGAGTGGTCCAGGCATCTGAAGCGAGGCCAAAGCATCTCTCGACAACACCCATAGTTGCTGCATGGGCCACATTGCAGCGGGTTTCTGCATTGGTCTGTGGCCTCCGTATAGGCGCCATCAGCCACGACCGCAACGGGTAACCCCTGTCGCCCGGCAACCAGCCCCTCAGCCGGGGTGGGGGGGTCCCTCAAACATGGAGGGGATGTACGGTTGCGCCAGTATAAAGGCATCATGCACACTGCCGGGGTACTGGGTGCACACGTGCATGATCTGCATGCCGTAGTCACAGACCACCTGAATGTTCATGGAGTAGGTCCCCTTACCGTACATGAACACGTCGCTGTTCTCCGATGGTGGACGCATGGCGATGTGCAGCCCATCAATCACCCCCTGGACCATCAGTATCCTGGCCACGGAGGCGAATCCCGCTTGCACCCGCTTGCATCGAATGCACCGGTGCACCGATGCCTGGGAGATACAGACAGGTCCACACTCGGCGTCTGGAACGACCCCGTCATTTAGAAGTTGCGAGCTACCGTCACCTTGACGGTCACCGGGATAGCATGTCCTCCCCCAGTTCCATGTGGTGCCAGGTGTGCCATGAGGTGGCATATATGTGCGACGGACTACCTACTCATTCGGACTCGCCTCCTGCATGCCCTGTCCGGCAGGTCCTCGAAAGAAATGCAGTGACGGTACACTCAACCCTTCCTTCCTCCTCCACCCCTCTCTCCTCCCTCCTCTTTCTCCCCCCCCCCCCCCCCCCCCCTCCCCCGAGCATGGCGGCATCCTTCCCCCCGCCACCCCACCCCCCCCCAAGCCTCCGGCACCTTGGCACCACCACCACTTGCTCCTCCTCCCCCTGCACCCCATGAAGATCAGAATCCTTGCCCTGTGCACCCTGACGATGTGGTGTCATCGTCCCCCTCCACCGCCTCCTGCACCTGTCGGGCGGGCAGGCCTGCAGCCTGAGCGGGTGGCACGGGGCCCTCTGCAGCCTGAGCGGGTGGCACGGGGCCCTCTGCAGCCTGAGCGGGTGGCACGGGGCCCTCTGCAGCCTGAGCGGGTGGCACGGGGCCCTCTGCAGCCTGAGCGGGTGGCACGGGGCCCTCTGCAGCCTGAGCGGGTGGCATGGGGCCCTCTGCAGCCTGAGCGGGTGGCACGGGGCCCTCTGCAGCCTGAGCGGGTGGCACGGGGCCCTCTGCAGCCTGAGCGGGTGGCACGGGGCCCTCTGCAGCCTGAGCGGGTGGCACGGGGCCCTCTGCAGCCTGAGCGGGTGGCACGGGGCCCCCTGCAGCCTGAGCGGGTGGCAAGGCGGCCCCCTGCAGCCTGAGCGGGTGGCAAGGGGCCCTCTGAAGCCTGAGCGGGTGGCACTGGGCCCTCTGCAGCCTGAGCGGGTTGGCACGGGGCCCTCTGCAGCCTGAGCGGGTGGCAAGGGGGCCCCCTGCAGCCTGAGCGGGTGGCAAGGGGGCCCTCTGCAGCCTGAGCGGGTTGACACGGGGCCCTCTGCAGCCTGAGCGGGTGGCAAGGGGGCCCCCTGCAGCCAGTCCCTCTGAGCCGCCTGCGTCAACGCTGCCGAAGGGCCACCTGCAGGGCAGCAGCTCCCGCCACGGTGGCAAATATCGCTGGCTGGTGCCAGCGGAGTGGGGGGGGGAGATACAACATGTTTAACAATGGCGCTTTGATACCTCGACAGCCAGGTGCCATGGGGTACATGTGTACTCCGGTTGCCTGGTCTCGCTACAGACATGCCGGAACACTGACCCCTGCTCCCAGTCTCCACCCACCTCCCAGTTCACCCCATCCCTCCTCATTGCATCACCGTGGGCTGGCCATGCCCTCACGGGGGCTGGGCATTGCAGCTCATGTGGGGGGCTGGGCTTGGTGCACCCAAAGTCAAGGCCCGCGCGGGATGGTGGCGCCAGTGGCCTTTGCCTATCAGCATGACCTCAACTTGCAAGCGTGTCTGCCGCCTGGAGGTCGGTGACCAGTGGTGTCCCTCAAGGATCTATTCTGGGACCTCTGCTCTTTGTGGTTTTTATAAATGACTTGGATGAGGAAGTGGAAGGGTGGGTTAGTAAGTTTGCCGATGACACGAAGGTTGGGGAGTTGTAGATAGTGTTGAGGGTTGCTGCAGGTTACATCAGGACATTGACAGGATGCAGAGCTGGGCTGAGAAGTGGCAGATGGAGTTCAACCTTGATAAATGTAAAGTGATTCATTTTGAATATGAAATGAAATGAAAATCACTTATTGTCACCAGTAGGCTTCAAATAAAGTTACTGTGAAAAGCCCCTAATCGCCACATTCCGGCACCTGTTCGGGGAGGCTGGTACAGGAATTGAACCGTGCTGCTGGCCAGCCTTGGTCTGCTTTCTAACCCAGCGATTTAGCACTGTGCTAAACCAGCCCCGGAAGGTTGAATTTGAATGCTGATTACAGGGTTAAAGGCAGGTTTCTTGGAAGTGTGGAGGAACTTGGGGTCCATGTACATAGATCCCTTAAAGTTGCCACCCAGGTTGATAGGGTTGTTAAGAAGGCTTATGGTGTGTTGGCTTTCATTAACAGGGGGATTGAGTTTAAGAGCCGCAAGGTTTTGCTGCAGCTTTATAAAACTCTAGTTCGACCAGATTTGGAATATTGTGTCCAGTTCTGGTCGCCTCATTATAGGAAGGATGTGGATGCTTTGGAGAGGGTACAGAGGAAATTTAGCAGGATGCTGCCTGGACTGGAGGGCATGTCTTATGAAGAAAGTAAGAAGTCTTACAACACCAGGTTAAAGTCCAACAGGTTTGTTTCAAACACGAGCTTTCGGAGCACGGCTCCTTCTTCAGGTGAATGGAAGGTTCCATTCACCTGAAGAAGGAGCCGTGCTCCGAAAGCTCGTGTTTGAAACAAACCTGTTGGACTTTAACCTGGTGTTGTAAGACTTCTTACTGTGCTCACCCCAGTCCAACGCCGGCATCTCCACATCATCCTTATGAAGAAAGGTTGAGGGAGCTAGGGCTTTTCTCACTGAAGCGAAGAAGGCAGAGAGGTGACTTGATAGAGGTGTACAAGGTGATGAGAGGCATGGATAGAGTGGATAGCCAGAGACTTTTCCCCAGGGTGGAAATGGCTGTCATGAGGGGACATAATTTTAAGGGGATTGGAGGAAGGTATAGGGTAGATGTCAGAGGTAGGTTCTTTACACAGAGAGTGGTGGGTGCGTGGAATGCACTGCCAGCAGAGGTGGTGGAGTCAGAGTCATTAGGGATATTTAAGCGACTGTTCGACAGGCACATGGACAGCAGTAAATTAAAGGGATGTAGGTTAGGTTGATCTTAGATTAGGATAAAAGTTGGTAAAGTCAGTGTGGACATGCCAAATTTCCTTAGTTTCCTGAGGAAGTATGGGCGCTGTGTGCTTTCTTGATGGAAGTGTCGACGTGGACCAGGACGTCGGAATTAAGTTTAGCAGTCTGTAGTTGCTGGACTTATCCGATTCAAAAAATGTCATTCAGTCCTCTGGCACCAGCCCTGCCTGAATCTGAGGGTGATTGAAAATTAGTGACCAGTGTCTCTGCAATTTCCATACTCACTGCCTTCACTGTCCTGGTGCCTTATTAATGTGCAGAGTGCCTATCCAATACCACCACCTGATCAATTTTAATGTCTGCATTACCTCCTCTTTGATGGCCTGGGCAACATCATTCTTCTCGGTAAAGTATTCATTTAATACCACAGCCCTGCCCCACCTCCACTCGAAAAAAACCCTTTTTTGATTCCTGTCAGCCTCACTTCTCCACATCACCCTTTTATAATTTACATGTCTCTGAGATTTTTGAGATTCGCTTTTATGTTATCTGCTCGGTTATTCTCAACCTTGCCCCTTGCCTGAGGTGTGTTGATCCTCAGGTTAAATCACCGCCAGTCAGCTCTCCCCCTCAAAGGAGAAAGCAGCCTGGGGTCATCCAGGATTATGGAGACTTTACCTTTACCTGCCTCTCACCGTACTCTTACAATTGCAACGCTCTAATCAGTTGAGAATTTAACAGAAGAAAAAAGTGGGCATGAAGCACCGTGTAGTCTTCATGGAGAACTTTTCTTCACACCCGCAAGGTACAATGGCAAAGGTTTTAGGCTGGAACAGAAACTGGCACTACAGTAACTCTGAACTGTCCTTTTCGAAGTCTCAAAGCATTTATTTTGCCTTCGGATACTTATACTGAATAGAGAATTGAATATAACTGCTATATATAGACTTAATAAGAAACTGCCACAGCAACATTTGTTAGAACAAATAATTATGTCCCACTTCATCAAACACTAATTACAGTGTCGTGTCCCTTTTCAAGAAATGTCATGAGTGCACAAAATTGTTGTGCACTTTTACTCTGCTGCCAGATTTGAGTGTTCAGTGGGGGAGATATAATGGATTTTTACTGTTAATATGTTGATTGATTGACATTTCTTTGCTGACTCAAAGGCAGACAGAATATATTGGACTTCTGATATATAATTTAATCTGTCTCATTCCCTGGCTGCTTATGACACATACAGAGATCCGCTTGGAAGCTAAGTCATTCCGGCACTTACCAAACAAAACTGGTGGAATTCAAATTGAATTACAAATTCCAAAGTGTATGTTCACTGAAAATGTTCTAATTGAGCAATTTTGTAACTCTAAATTATTGAAAAATTATGTTCACAGAAATTCACAGGCTGGAAATATTAAAGTGCAATATTGTCTTGTTATAATCCCCAAGAGGAAGTAATGAACCAAATTTAGTGAATGACCTCAACCCCCAAAGGGAGTAGTTAAACAATATTCCACTTTTTATAAAGTAGACAGTGAAGGCAGTGGGTGTGCAAATTGCAGAGACACTAGTCACTAATTTTCAATCGTCCCTTCAATTCAGGCTGGGCTGGTGCCAGAGGACCCAAGTAAAAATGTCAGACATTTTTGAATAATTCCAGCAACTACAGACTAAGTTTAATCATAATTTGTAGCAAATTAATAGTCGCTTGGGCAAATGCGGGTTAATTAAGGTGTTATGGGGCAATGCGTTCAACTAACTTGTAGGTTTTACATAGAATTTACAGTGCAGAAGGAGGCCATTCGGCCCATCGAGTCTGCACCGGCTCCTGGAAAGAGCACCTTACCCAAGGTTAACACCTCCACCCTATCCCCATAACCCAGTAACCCCACCCAACACTAAGGGCAATTTTGGACACTAAGGGCAATTTATCATGGCCAATTCACCTAACCTGCACATCTTTGGACTGTGGGAGGAAACCGGAGCACACGGAGGAAACCCACGCACACACGGGGAGGATGTGCAGACTCCGCACAGACAGTGACCCTAGCCGGAATCGAACCTGGGACCCTGGAGCTGTGAAGCGATTGTGCTATCCACAATGCTACCGTGCTGCCCCATACAAAGAACAACGAACAATACAGCACAGGAACAGCCTGTACCGGTCATGATACCAATCTTTGCCAAAACCCTCAGCACTTCCTTGTGCCGTATCCCTCTATACCCATCCTATCCATGTATTTGTCAAGATGCCTTTTGAACACCCATTAATGTATCTGCTTCCACAGCCTCCCCTGGCAACGCGTTCCAGGCACTCTCCAGGCCTCTGTGTAAAAAACCTTCCTCGCACATTTCCTCTAAACTTTTCCCCATGGACCTTAAACCTCTACCCCCTAGTGACTGACCCCTCCACCCTGGGAAAGAGTGAAATGAAATGAAAATCGCGTATTGTCACGAGTAGGCTTCAATGAAGTTACTGTGAAAAGCCCCTAGTCGCCACATTCCGGCGCCTGTTCGGGGAGGCTGGTACGGGAATTGAACCGTGCTGCTGGCCTGCCTTGGTCTGCTTTAAAAGCCAGCTATTTAGCCCAGTGTGCTAAACCAGCCCCTGTGCCTGCCCATCCATGCCCCGTCAATCTAGTAGAGCTCTATCATGTCACCCCTCAACCTCCATCTTTCTAATGAAAACAGTCCGAGTCTATTCAGCCTCCACAAAGCTAACACCCTCCAGACCAGGCAACAGCCTGGTAAATCTCCTCTGCATCCTCTCTGAAGCCTCCACATCCTTCTGGTAGTGTGGCGACCAGAATTGTGCGCAATATTCCAAATGCAGCCTTACCAAGGTT
The DNA here is from genome assembly GCF_902713615.1 of Scyliorhinus canicula. Lineage (NCBI taxonomy): Eukaryota > Metazoa > Chordata > Chondrichthyes > Carcharhiniformes > Scyliorhinidae > Scyliorhinus > Scyliorhinus canicula. The sequence goes on along the minus strand of NC_052154.1, from coordinate 197,896,064 downwards.
CTATACAACAGCAGCATGACTTGCCAGTTTTTATACTCGATGCCCCATCCATTGAAGGCAAGCATTCCGTATGCTTTCTACCTTGTCCACTTGTGTTGCTACCTTCAAAGATCTGTGGACCTGCACACCCAGATCTCTGTGACTTTCTATATTCCCAAGAGTTTTGCCGCTTACGGTATATTTCCCCTCTATGTTTAACATGGATCCAAATTAATTAGTGCAGATTACACATGAATTAACAGGCGAATAATACTTCAAAAAAAATCATAAATTTCACTTTAAGTAGTCAACACGACAAATATACATTTTACACAATCCATCTCATCACCTGCCATTGATATTTGGCACCATGTACAGTTCAAAAGTTGTCTCGTGGGACCTCCAATAAGTAGGTCTTTTCACTTTCCCACTCAATTGATTTACACAGAAACATGCATGGAAAATAGGAGGAGGCCATTCAGCCCTTTGAGCCTGCTCCAGTTATTGCTCAAGTTCAATACCTTGATCCCGCCTTCCCCCCATAACCCTTGATCCCTTTAGCCCCAAGAGCTGTATCTAATTCCTTCATGAAATTACACAACGTTTTGGCCTCAACTACTTTCTGTGGTAGTGAATTGCACAGATTCCCCGCTCTCTGGGTGAAGAAATGTCTCCTCACCTCAATCCCAAAAGGTTTACCCCTTATCCTCAAACTATGGCCCCCTAGTTCTGACCTCCCCCACCATCAGGAACATTCTTTCTGAATCTACCCTCCCTAATCCTGTGAGAATTTTGTAAGTTTCTGTGAGATCCCGTCTCACTCTTCTAAACTCCAATGAATATAATCCTAACCGATTTAGTCTCTCCTCATATGACAGTCCCGCCATCACAGGAATCAGCCTGGTAAACCTTTGCTGCTCTCCCTCCATAGCAAGAACATCCTTCCTCAGATAAGGACACCAAAACTGGGTTCAATATCAGCCTCACGTGACTGCCCCCCCCCCACCCACCCCCGTGTCTGTGTGGGTTTCCTCCGGGTGCTCCGGTTTCCTCCCACAGTTCAAAGATGTGCAGGTTAGGTGGATTAGCCATGTTATACTGTTCCTTAACGTCGAGGAATGTGCAGGTTAAGTGGGGTCACGGGGCTGCAGGGATAGCTTGGTCGGTGTCTTCTTTCAGAAGGTTGGTGCAGATTAGATGGGCCGAATGCCCCCCTTCTGCACTGTAGGGCATTCTATGAATTGAGGATTCCAAAAGGGAATTGGGTTGTTATCTGAAAAGGAAATATTTGCAGGGCTAAGGTAGAGGAGTGGCACCAGGTAAATTTCTCCTTCAAAGGGTCAGTACAGAAACGAACGGCCAAATGGCCTCCTCTGTGCTGGAGTCAGTCTATGATTGTGATTCTGAAACTTTGGTTTAAAAATTCAACTTTGCCAGAAGATGGCCCAGAACCATGTGCAGTTACGATGTTATTATTTACCTTGGGCTTGTGTTAACCAAACTGACATTTCAGAGGATAAAGTGTTTTGATGGGTTAAGTCACACAGGGCAGCCGACTGAAAGAATCTTTGACAAAGAATCATCCAGACTCAAAACATTAGCTCCATTCTGTCACCACAGAGGCTGCCAGACCTGCTGAGATTGTCCAGTCTTTTCTGTTTTTGTTACTGAAAGAGTAAGTGAGCTAGACTCGGCCTTGTGAACGATAAATTCCCTCTGGATTAATCAAGTTCCTTTCTCTCACTTTCAACAACCTTCCTTTACAACCCTTATTTCATTTTCTCATGCTTACTTAAATAAATAATAAATAAATAACTTTCATTGTCACAAGTAGGCTTACATTAACACTGCAATGAAGTTACTGTGAGAAGCCCCTCGTCGCCGCATTCTGGCGCCTGTTCGGGTACACTGAGGGAGAATTCAGAATTCTCAGCTGGTACGGGAATCGAGCTCGCGCTGCTGGCCTTGTTCTGCATCCCAAACCAGCTGTCTAGCCCACGGAGCTAAACCAGCTAAACTGTGCGGGAACGCTGGGGGGGGTGGCCTGTGAGGGTGGGAGGGGGGCTCCTTCAGGGGGGGCCTCCGATGGGGTCTGGCCCGCGATCGGAGCCCACCGATCAGCGGGCCAGCCTCTCTTTCCCCCCCCCCGCCCCCCCCGGCCCGGGCGGCGGCCAGCCCCAGAACACCAGCGCCATGTTGGTGAGGGGCCGGCGCGCGTAAGAAGTTCCCCGCGCATGCGCAGGATGCGCAGCCCAACTGCGCATGCGCAGGATTGAGCTGCCCCAACTACGCATGTACGGGTTGGCGCGGCGCCCATTTGGTGCCGTGTAGGGACGCTGGAGTGGCATGAACCACTCTAGCGCTGTGAGTAGGTCGTGCCCGGGACCTGTTCGTGCCGTCATGAAACACGACTGCGTTCACGATGGCGCGGGCACTTAGTCCCGGGAGCGGAGAATATCGCCCAATGACTTATTCAGAGTGAGCTGGAACAGGCGGTTGATCTCTTTGCCCTTGCTACCTGGAAACTGATGCAAGCTATCAGAGGACTAGCCAAACCATTTGTTAGTTCAATAATTCTTCATTTTACATTAAATCTTTTCCTACCATTTATCAACAGTACAATTAGCATGGCACTGCTGTTGGGCTCTGGAGCTATTTCACACCTTTTGCTCGTCAGTAACTGAACAACAGCAGAGGCACTAACCGTAACCCCATGAATAAGATTAAATACATTTAATGCACACCGAATATTTCAGAATGTTATGGAAAATGCTTAATCGTTAATAGAACTGCATCAACTTCAAATTCAAATCACAGGTCCAGGGAACTGGGTTCAATCCCAGCCTCGGGTCACTGTCTGTGTGGAGTTTGCACATTCTCCCCGTGTCTGTGTGGGTCTCAGCCCCACAACCCAAAGATGTGCAGGGTAGGTGGATTGGCCACGCTAAATTGCCCCTTAATTGGAAAAAATAATTGGGTAATCTAAATTTAAAAAAAATTAAAATTGAACCCGCGCTGCTGGCCCGCCATGGTCTGCTTTAAAAGCTACTGCTCCCAATAAGCTTTACTATGGCTATTATAAAATTATGAAAAAAACTTTAGTTACCAATAAACTCGACCAGTTTTTAATAAGATAAATGAGGCAAACAAGTAAAATATTCTCCAATCGAAAGCAAAGAGTTGGGATAAATGGGTGTTTCTCTGGTTGGCAATCAGTAGCTAGTGGTGTCCCTCAGGGATCAGTGTTGGGCCCACAATTGTTCACAATTTACATTGATGATTTGGAGTTGGGGACCAAGGGCAATGTGTCCAAGTTTGCAGATGACACTAAGATGAGTGGTAAAGCGAAAAGTGCAGAGGATACTGGAAGTCTGCGGAGGGATTTGGATAGGTTAAGTGAATGGGCTCGGGTCTGGCAGATGGAATACAATGTTGACAAATGTGAGGTTATCCATTTTGGTAGGAATAACAGCAAACGGGATTATTATTTAAATGATAAAATATTAAAATATGCTGCTATACAGAGGGACCTGGGTGACCTAGTGCATGAGTCGCAAAAAGTTGATTTACAGGTGATTAAGGAGGCGAATGGAGTTTTCTCCTTCATTGCTAGAGGGTTGGAGTTTAAGACTAGGGAGGTTATGCTGCAACTTTACAAGTTGAAATGAAAAAATGAAATGAAAATCGCTTATTGCCACAAGTTGGCTTCAAATGAAGTTACTGTGAAAAGCCCCTAGTCGCCACATTCCGGCGCCTGTTCGGAGAGCTGGAACGGGAATTGAACCCGCGCTGCTGGCCCGCCATGGTCTGCTTTAAAAGCCAGCAATTTAGCCCTGTGCTACACCAGCCCCTAGTGAGGCCACACCTGGAGTATTGTGTTCAGTTTTGGTCTCCTTACCTGAGAAAGGATGTACTGGCGCTGGAGGGTGTGCAGAGGAGATTCACGAGGTTAATCCCACAGTTGAAGGGGTTGGATTACGAGGAGAGGTTGAGTGGACTGGGACTGTACTCGTTGGAATTTAGAAGGATGAGGGGGATCTTATAGAAACATATAAAATTATGAAGGGAATAGATAGGATAGATGCGGGCAGGTTCTTTACACTGGCAGGTGACAGCAGAACTAGGGGACATAGCCTCAAAATAAGGGGAAGTAGATTTAAGACTGAGTTTAGAAGGAACTTCTTCACCCAAAGGGTTGTGAATCTATGGAATTCCTTGCCCAGTGAAGCAGTTGAGGCTCCTTCATTAAATGTTTTTAAGATAGAGATAGATAGTTTTTTGAAGAATAAAGGGATTAAGGGTTATGGTGTTCGGGTCGGAAAGTGGAGCTGAGTCCACAAAAGAATGGCGGAGCAGGCTCGAGGGGCCAGATGGCCTACTCCTGCTCCTAGTTCTGATATTCAATCAATCACTCCACTCTAAGTTTCGTGTTTTCTTGTGCTCTTTTACCGTTTAGGCTTCACACACAGTCTCACAAACTCCGCTCATACTCTCAACAAAATGTTTTGCTGGTCGCACTTTGAGCCCTGATGGACCACATGCAGCCCATGGGCCGCAGCTTGCCCACCAGTGTTCTGATGGCATGACATTTTACACGTCCATCTGACAATATAGCTGTGATTTACACAGGAAGATGTGAGTTAGAAGGAGCAGGTCACTCGGCCCCTCAAGCCTGCTCTGCCCTTCAATAAGGTCATGGCTGATCAGATTGAAAGCTCAACCCCTCATTATTCCTGTCGACCCTCGATAACCTTTCACCCCCTTTCTCATCAAGAATCTGTCCAGCACTGCCTTAAGAATACTCAAAGATTCTGCTTCCACTGCCTAGTGAGGAGGAGAGTTCCAGAGACTCGTCACCCTCTATATTTAGCTGTACAAATAATTGAAATGCTGCTGACCTCAGCGCAGTTGAGTGGATCACTGGTCACTGACACATCCTGCCTCCAGCATTCAGAACTCTGGATGAATGAATGCCTTGGAGGATGTTTCTGTGAGCCACATGGTTCAGCGATATCAAATACTCTGATGTGGGTCAGGCTGGAGTGTAAACTCGCCAGCAGCCTAGCCTGCACATCATCTGGTAGGTCAAATATGGAGGACAGCATTTTTAGGTTAATTTTGACCAGATCCCTCAGCCTTTCAAATCAGGACCCCATTATTTAATGCTGCTCCTGGAACATATTTTGAGACACACTATTCACTTCAATTCTGTTGGAAATTAAAGCAGAAGAGTCTATTCAGCATTCCCCACAGTGCAGGAGATCACTTTCAACTTGGTGTTGATCATCGGAACTGGCCATTCAGCCCTGTGGGTCTGTCCTACCATTCAGCTACGTACAAGTAATCTAATCCTCAAATTCATTTATCCATCTTTGATCCTATCACCAAACTTGCACTACCTAAAAATGTCTCAGTCTTGAAATATTCACTCAACCCGTATCCACAGACTGCCTACATATTAGACCATAAGACATAGGAACAGAATTAGGCCACTTGGCCCATCGAGTCTGCTCTGCCATTCAATCATAGCTCATATTTTCTCATCCCCATTCTCCTGCCTTCTCCCCATAACCCCTGATCCCCTTATTAATCAAGAACCTATCTATCTCTGTCTTAAAGACACTCAGTGAATTGGCCTCAAGAGTTCCACAGATTCACCACCCTCTGGCTGAAGAAATTCCTCCTCATCTCTGTTTTAAAGGATCGTCCCTTTAGTCTGAGATGGTGTCCTGTGGTTCTACTTTTTCCTACAAGTGGAAACATCCTCTCCACGTCCACTCTATCCAGGCCTCTCAGTATCCTGTAAGTTTCAATATGATCTCCCTCATCCTTCCAAGCTCCAACGAGTACAGACCCAGTGTCCTCAAACCATCCTCATACGACAAGCTCTTCATTCCAGGGATCATTCTTGTGAACCTCCTCTGGACCCTTTCCAAGGCCAGCACATCCTTCCTTAGATACGGGGCCCAAAACTGTTCACAATACTTCAAATGGGGTCTGACCAGAGCCTTATACAGCCTCAGAAGTACATCCCTGCTCTTGCATTCTAGCCCTCTTGACATGAATGCTAACATTGCACTTGCATTTGCCTTCTTAACTGCCGACTGAACCTGCCCATTAACCTTAAGAGAATTGTGAACAAGGACTCCCAAGTCCCTTTGTGCTTCTGCTTTCCGAAGCATTACCCATTTAGAGAATAGTCTATGCCTAAATTCCTCCTTCCAAAGTGCATAACCTCACACTTTTCCACATTATATTTCATTTGACACTTAATTGTCCACTCTCCTCGCTTGTTCAAGTCCTTCTGCAGCCCCCTTGCTTCCTCAATACTACCTGCCCCTCTACAGATCTTTGTATCATCTGCAAACTTAGCAACAGTGCCATCAGTTCCTTCTTCCAGATCATTAATGTATATTGTGAAAAGTTGTGGCCCCAGCACAGCCCCCTGAGGCACACCACTAGTCACCGGCTGCCATCCTGAAAAAGACTCCTTTATCCCCACTCTTTACCTTCTGCCAGTCAGCCAATCCTCTATCCATGCCAGGATCTTACCCTGAACACCATGAGCTCTTAACTTATTTAACAGTCTCCTATGCGGCACCTTGTCAAAGGCCTTCTGGAAATCTAAATAAATCACGTCCACTGGTTCTCCTTTGTCCAACTTCCTTGTTACCTCTTCAAAGAACTCTAACAGATTTGTCAGACACGACCTCCCTTTGACAAAGTCGTGCTGACTCAGTCCTATTTTACCATGCACTTCCAAGTGCTTCGCGATCTCATCTTTAATAACAGACACTAAAATCTTACCAATGACCGAAGTCAGGCTAACCAGCCCATAATTTCCCATCTTCTGCCTCCCTCCCTTCTTAAACAGCGATGTTACATTAGCCACTTTCCAGTCCTCTGGGACCCTTCCTGCCTCCAGTGATTCCTGAAAGATCATCACTAATGCCTCCACAATATCCTCAGCTATCTCTTTTAGGACCCTGGGGTGTAGTCCATCGGTCCAGGTGATTTATCCACCTTCAGACCTTTCAGTTTCTCCAGAACCTTCTCCTTAGTAATGGTCACTGCACTCACCTCTGCCCCCTGGTTCTCCTGGAGCTCTGGCATCCCACTGGTGTGTTCCACCGTGAAGACTGATGCAAAGCAACTATTCAGTTCCTCTGCTATTTCTTTGTTTTCTATTATTACTTCTCCAGGCACATTTTCTAGTGGTCCATGTCTATTTTTGCCTCTCTCTTACCTTTTATATACTGGAAAAAATCTCTTCCTGTCTTCTTTATATTACTCGGTAGTTTGCATTCATACTTCATCTTCTCCCCGCTGATTGTTTTTTTAGTTGTCTTCTGCTCACTTTTAAAGGCTTCCCAATCCTCTGGTTTCCCACTATTCCTCGCCACTTTGTATGCTTTTTCTTTAGCCTTTATGCTGTGGATGCCTTGTCCTCCCCTTAGCATGTTTCCTCCTCCTTGGGATGAATTTCTGTTGTGCCTCCCTAATAACCCCCAAAAACTCCTTCCATTGCTGTTCCACCGTCTTCCCTGCTAGGCTCCTTTTCCAATCAACTCTGGCCACCTCCTCCCTCATACAGCAAAGGAAAGGGCACTCTGCCCATCATGTCTGTGCCAGCCATCAAACACCTCGCAATTCTGATCCCATTTTCCAGTAATTGTCCTCATGTGCTGTGGTGTTAAGAGAATTCTGGATTTTGTGAAAAGTTTTTCCATGGTTTGAAAGGCTGTAGTTTCTGACTAAACACGGCGAATTTAATGGCAGTGGAGAAAGCCGATTATTGGAGATTAATTATAACATTTCGAGTGTTGTATATAAATTAACAAAGGCTATATCCATACAGGAAAAGCCATAAGGCTCTCAGTAACTCTGCAGTTATTGACTAAAACTTGACCCTGAACCACGTGATATTTTAGAAAATCACAACCTTCCTGAGTTCACGCTAAATGGACTCACGCACATTTTAAGATTTATGTCTTCTTGTGACGAATTCTCCACCAAAGGAAATAGTTCCTCTGCATCGTTTAAGGAACACTTGCTGCGAGTGCTGGATAGTTTTGTCCCACTGAGACGAGGAAGGAATGGTAAGGTGAAGGAGCCTTGGATGACAAGAGATGTGGAGCTTCTAGTCAAGAAGAAGAAGGAAGCTTACTTAATTCAGGAAGCAAGGATCTGTCACGACTCTAGAAGGTTACAAGGTAGCCAGGAAGGAACTCAAAAATGGACTTAGGAGAGCTAGAAGGGGACATGATAAAGCCCTGGCGGGAAGGATTAGGGAAAAACTCAAGGCTTATTTCTCCACTTATGTGAGAAATAAAACCAGAGCAATAGGTCAGAAGGTGAAAGCATTGAGGGATAATTAGGGAATAGGGCCAGTATGGCTCTGAGGAAGAGCAGACCGGGAGATGTTGCTGAACACAGCGGCTCTGGTGGCCTGAAGTGCAGATGTTTTAATGCAAGAAGTATAACAGGTAAGGCAGATGAACTTAGAGCTTGGATTAGTACTTGGAACTATGATGTTGTTGCCATTACAGAGACCTGGTTGAGGGAAGGACAGGATTGGCAGCTAAACGTTCCAGGATTTAGATGTTTCAGGCGGGATAGAGGGGGATGTAAAAGGGGTGACGGAGTTGCGCTACTGGTTAGGGAGAATATCACAGCTGTACTGCGGGAGGACACCTCAGAGGGCAGCGAGGCTATATGGGTGGAGATCAGGAATAAGAAGGGTGCAGTCACAATGTTGGGGGTTTACTGCAGGCCTCCCAACAGCCAGCGGGAGATAGAGGAGCAGATAGGTAGACAGATTTTGGAAATGAGTAAAAACAACAGGGTTGTTGTGATGGGAGACTTCAACTTCCCCAATACTGACTCGGACTCACTTAGGGCTAGGGGCCTGCATGGGGCAGAGTTTGTATGGAGCATCCAGGAGGGCTTCTTAAAACAATATGTAGATAATCCAACTGAGGAAGGGGCTGTACTGGACCTGGTATTGTGGAATGAGCCCGGCCAGGTGGTAGAAGTTTCAGTAGGGGAGCATTTCGGGAACAGTGACTGCAATTCATTAAGTTTTAAAGTGCTGGTGGACAAGGATAAGAGTTGTCCTTGGGTGAATGTGCTAAATTGAGGGAAGGCTAATTATAACAATATTAAGCTGGAATATAAGAACATAAGAACATAAGAACTAGGAGCAGGAGTAGGCTATCTGGCCCCTCGAGCCTGCTCCGCCATTCAATGAGATCATGGCTGATCTTTTGTGGACTCGGCTCCACTTTCCGGCCCGAACACCATAACCCTTAATACCTTTATTCTTCAAAAAACTATCTATCTCTATCTTAAAAACATGTAATGAAGGAGCCTCAACTGCTTCACTGGGCAAGGAATTCCACAGATTCACAACCCTTTGGGTGAAGAAGTTCCTCCTAAACTGAACTGAAGAACCTAGATTGGGGGAGGATGTTTGAGGGTAAATCAACATCTGACATGTGGGAGGATTTCAAATGTCAGTTGAAAGGAATTCAGGACCGGCATGTTCCTGTGAGGAAGAAGGATAAATACGGCAAATTTTGGGAGCCTTGGATAACGAGACATATTGTAGGCTTTGTCAAAAAGAAAAAAGGAGGCATTTGTCAGGGCTAGAAGGCTGGGAACAGACGAAGCCTGTGTGGAATAGAAGGAAAGTAGGAAGGAACATAAGCAAGGAGTCAGGAGGGCTCGAAAAGGTCACGAACAGTCATTGGCAAATAGGGTTAAGGAAAATCCCAAGGCTTTTTACACGTACATAAAAAGCAAAAGGGTAGCCAGGGAAAGGATAGGCAAGGGAATCTATGTGTGGAGCCAGAGGAAATGGGTGAGGTACGAAATGAATACTTTGCATCAGTATTCACCAAAGAGAAGGAATTAGTGGATGTTGAGTCTGGAGAAGGGTGTGTAGATAGCCTGGGTCACATTGAGATCCAAAAAAACGAGGTGTTGGGCGTCTTGAAAAATATTAAGGTAGATAAGTCCCCAGGGCCTGATGGGATCTACCCCAGAATACTGAAGGAGGATAGAGAGGAAATTGCTGAGGCCTTGACAGAAATCTTTGGATCCTCACTGTCTTCAGGTGATGTCCCGGAGGACTGGAGGATAGCCAATGTTGTTCCTTTGTTTAAGGGTAGCAGTGGGCGAGGGAGCAGCAGGAGCTGCTGCTGCTCTCCTTCCAGATCTCCTGGCAGAACGGTAAAAACAAAAGGGGGGGGGGGGGGTGTTGTCTCTTTGTTTTTGTTTTGGGTTGAATATCTGTTTTTTGCCAATGACGGGCGTTAATTTATTGTTTCTATTTTGTATTTACGGCTGGGGGGGGGGGGTCTGGTTTTTTTTGTTCTTAGAATTTTCTGATATTGTTCTCTTTTTTGTGAAAATGTGAAAATTTGAATAAAAATTATTTTTTTTTAAAAAGTCAAGGATCCAGTTGCAGAGTGGGGAGCCATGTCCTAGGTTTCGGAGCTTTGATACGAGCTTGGCTGGGATTATGGTGTTGAAGGCGGAGCTGTAGTCAATAAATAGGAGTCTGATGTAGGAGTCCTTGTTTTCGAGATGCTCTCGGGATGAGTGTAGGGCCAGGGAAATGGCGTCTGATGTGGACCGGTTGCGACGGTATGCAAATTGAAGTGGGTCAAGGCGATCCGGGAGTATGGAGGTGATGCGCTTCATGATCAGCCTCTCGAAGCACTTCATTACAACTGACGTCAGGGCCACCGGACGGTAGTCATTGAGGCACGTTGCCTGGTTCTTCTTTGGTACCGGTATGATGATGGTCTTCTTGAAGCAGGTGGGGACCTCGGAGTGGAGTAGGGATAGGTTAAAGATGTCTGTTTAATTAATGATTAAAATTCATAATTTTTATCACTTTAAACACCTCAATTAAACCATTCCGAAACCTTAAACACAAGCCGAGTTTCTGCAACTTGTCTTCAGAATGGAAGCCTTTAGGCCTCGGTATCCAGCTCAGATCAGGGGCTGTTCGCCCATCACCTTTATCCTCTGAGCTGGATTGTTCCTCATTTATATAACTGCTTCCAACCCGACAACCCTCAGCCATTTCTGTGCTCCTCCGGTTCTGGCCTTCTGTGCACGCTTAGCAGCCTCAGCTTCCTGGGCCCTCAAACTCTGGAATTTCTTCGCTAACCTTCTCTCCTACTTAAGGTGCTTGATCAAACCTATCCTTGACGAAGCATTTTGGTCACCTTTCCTAAATGCTCAGGGTCTAATTTTAGTCAATAATGCCCCTGTGGAGCATCAAGAACCAATTTCTCCTTGCAACTTGTGCTATTCAATATCCCAATAATGAATCACCAGTTACGATGAACAGAAATCTTCACACAAGTAGATGTTCCAGATCGGGACAAAGTGAATTCATTGTTTGAGTGTTTGGTGCAGATGGGTGTCCTGCAGCTTCTGATGCCATCGAGTGGGGGATGTGTGGAGCTGTCAACTGCTCAGAGGAATGTTCATCGTATGCAGCATATTTATTGATAGTTTTTTTTTAAATTTTAGAGTGCCCAATTCATTTTTTCCAATTAAGTGGCAATTTTAGCGTGGCCAATTCACCTACCCTGCACATCTTTGGGTTGTGGGGGCGAAACCCACGCAAACACGGGGAGAATGTGCAAACTCCACACGGACAGTGACCCAGAGCCGGGATCGAACCTGGGACCTCGGCGCCGTGAGGCATCAGGGCTAACCCACTGCTCCACCGTGCGGCCCCTATTTATTGATAGTTGAGCAAGAATTTTAAATCATAAGACAAATCATGTTGTTTCATTTTATTTTAATACACAAATGCTATAAACCTTATAATAATCTTTATTGTCACAAGTAGGCTTACATTAACACTGCAATGAAGTTACTGTAACATCAATGAAAGCTTGCAGCACAGGAATAAAACTTACCCATCTTTTAACTTTACAATGATTTGACATTTATTCTCTATAGTCACGAGTTGGAGGCCAGCAGCAAAGGAAGGATGCTTGGCACAGGCCTCGAGGGAAGGTTTACAGAGGTCTCTCATTGTGTGGCGAGAACATCACCTCCCTTCGATGTCCAGCGAAGAGCAGCATTCATTAACGGAACTCCAAGGGTGGAGCTGCAACGGTAACAAGCTGTCCGAGCAGCCAATCAAACTGAAGCATTCCTACAGACAGTTACTAATCAGAGAGCCAGCTACACCTGATTGAACAAAGCATAACTGACTGGGGGGGGGGGGGGGGGTGGGGGGGGGGGGGGGGAAGAGAGACAGGACACGACATAACACAACCTGAGGAAAGGCAGTAAATGAGAGACCGCAACTTCACCATCTCCGTATTAACCTGCACCTGAATTTCCCGTCAGTTCAGAGTAACCGTGACCAACATTGAATGGGTCTTTAAAACCCCTGCAGAATCTAGGCCTGTGTAATTACTGGAGGGAAAAAACAGCCATTTGCTCCATCCAATCTTCCACACAAACAATTGGCCCAATCCAATGTTTTCCTTTGCTATCCCTTTAATGTCCTGTCCTTCAACCACGCATCAAAGCGATTCTTGAATGTTGAAAGTGATTGAAGCAGAGACCAATGCATTACACAACCTGACCACCCTCCTGATAGAAAAGCTGCTGATCACCGCCCTAAATCTCTTCCATCTAATCTGATATCCACATTCCCTTGGTCAAGACGCCTTACACCCAGTTGATTTGAATGAACTGAGTCCTCCAGAACCACCCATTTTACGCCTCTATTCTATTAAAGGCCTACTTTGCCAGGTATTTCCATAGTTAAACTTCATCAGAGGAAGCAGCACCCGAATAAATCAATAATGTACATTTTCTGTTTCCTTCCTTACAATTTGGAGAGGTGTCAAGTGCTTTTTCAGTGAAGCATACCTTTGGAACTTCCGGGTCAGCTGAAGGCTTTTGCATACAGCAGTCATTGACACTCCCATAAACATTCTGAGCACCTCATATTCATGTGTGCTCACACTGTCTCATATCTAATTATATGACTTCACAGTCCAATAGGGTGTAACAATGGGGCTCTGCTGTGGTCTGTACTGGATATTCTTTCCTCTTGTATATTTCGCTAATCTTTCGAGGGACAGGCTGAGGAACACTTGGTGAAATGAAATCAAATACGAAATCAGCTGTTTTAGCGAGTGAAATGGACAGAGTGGCAAACAAAGCAAACTCCATTTTATCTCATCTTTCTGCTTATGGAGGATGCACATTGTCGCAGTCTGGTTTACTGGCAGAAGTTGTGCCCATGCTGGAAGCAATCAGCCTTCTGCTAAAACTGGCATGATGAACTCACCAGAGGAAGATTCAAGGGAGGATCAGATTAGACCAGTTCCTGCATGAAGCACAGATCAAGCCCTTCCATCAGCTCGTGAGGTGAAGTTTGCAAGCAAGCTCTTCAAAACATACACTAGAATATTGTTTAGTATATCAACTTTAGCACAAGGATTTTCTTGCATCACTGCAAATATTATTGCAGCATTTATAAATCGTAGTGAATCAACTGGGCAAACGTTTTTTCCAAAATATCGCAAATTATCATATTTATTATTTAAGCATTCAAATATCTTCATTCAAATATCCTCCATTTGTACAGCAACATATTTAACTCTGAAAGTACATCCTCACAATTACAATTCTGTGTTTAACAACAGATTTGACCAAAAAGCAGAAACCCTAACCTTTCACATTACCAAGCTGGATTTTAAAAGCTGAAGTCAGCCATTGAGGTACAGATGGTTCAAACAGGCAGTGGGGATGATCCAAGCTACAGGAGCAACAATTCTGACAAGATATTGCAATGTCAGGTCTCTGGAGCCATCTGGTGGATATACAATGTAATTTCATTCTAAAGCAAGACAATCGCATGCAAAAACAACAGCCTGGATCGCAACAGCAACAAACGTCAATGGGCCGGTGCAGACTCAATGGGCTGAATGGCCCCCTTCTATACTGTAAATTCTATGATCCTGCCGGGACATGTCAGCAAATAAACCAGTGCTGTTGCCCAGTGTTCACACAAGTATTTACTTTGGTTTATTATGGTTTCTATTAGAAGGTGTGCAGCCGCTCATAAACACAGACTTTTAAAATCAGGAGTATTAAAACACCCCAATCCAGGACACCCCCCCCCCGCCTTTTCCACGCTCCTACCCTTGTTAAAGTGCTGGGGTGTGAGCATAAACTATGAAAGAGAAGATTGAAAATTATTCAGAGGACTTGCCTGTTATTGAACTGAAGGCAAACCCATGGACATGGCTTTGCTGGAATTGCACCCTGCCACCAATCTTCCCCATTCACCTTCCCAGTGGATCCACATTACAGTCCTGAGCAAGTTTTTTTTTTAAATATAATTTTTATTGGAATTTTTTACAGAAAATATAAAACATGACAAACAATGAAATGCAACAAAATAACCCTTAATAACTGTGACACCCCCAGACCGTATCGGCGCATGTATCACATCCCCCCCACCCCCCAACCCCAATGAACAAAAGAACTTAAAAATATATTAAAATTAAATAAACAAACATAGTCATTGTCGCCCCCCCCTTTTCCCTCCCCCCCTTTTCCCTCCCCCCCCCCCTTTCCCTCCCCCCCCTTTTCCCTCCCCCCCCTTTTCCCTCCCCCCCCTCCTTTTCCCTCCTCCCCCCCCCTTTCCCTCCTCCCCCCCCCCCTTTTTCCCTCCTCCCCCCCCCCCTTTTCCCTCCTCCCCCCCCCCCTTTCCCTCCTCCCCCCCCCCCTTTTCCCTCCTCCCCCCCCCCCTTTTCCCTTCCTCCCCCCCCCTTTTCCCTCCTCCCCCCCCCCTTTTCCCTCCTCCCCCCCCCCCTTTTCCCTCCTCCCCCCCCTTTTCCCTCCTCCCCCCCCCCTTTTCCCTCCTCCCCCCCCCTTTTCCCTCCTCCCCCCCCCCTTTTCCCTCCTCCCCCCCCCCTTTTCCCTCCTCCCCCCCCCCCTTTTCCCTCCTCCCCCCCCCCTTTTCCCTCCTCCCCCCCCCCCCTTTTCCCTCCTCCCCCCCCCCTTTTCCCTCCTCCCCCCCCCCTTTTCCCTCCTCCCCCCCCCCCTTTTCCCTCCTCCCCCCCCCCTTTTCCCTCCCCCCCCCCCCCTTTTCCCTCCTCCCCCCCCTTTTCCCTCCCCCCCCCCCTTTTCCCTCCTCCCCCCCCCCCCCCTTTTCCCTCCTCCCCCCCCCTTTTCCCTCCTCCCCCCCCCCCCCTTTTCCCTCCCCCCCCCGGGTTGCTGCTGCTGCTGTCCCCGTACCCTATCGTTGAGCCAAAAAGTCGAGAAAAGGCTGCCACCGCCTAAAGAACCCTTGTACCGACCCTCTCAGGGCGAATTTGACCTTCTCTAGCTTAATGAAACCCGCCATGTCATTGATCCAGGTCTCCACGCTTGGGGGCCTCGCATCCTTCCATTGTAGCAAGATCCTTCGCCGGGCTACTAGGGACGCAAAGGCCAGCACACCGGCCTCTTTCGCCTCCTGCACTCCCGGCTCCACCCCAACCCCAAAAATCGCGAGTCCCCATCCTGGCTTGACCCTGGATCCCACCACCCTCGACACCGTCCTCGCCACCCCCTTCCAGAACTCCTCCAGTGCCGGGCATGCCCAGAACATATGGGCATGGTTCGCTGGACTCCCCGAGCACCTGACACACCTGTCCTCACCCCCAAAGAACCTACTCATCCTCGTCCCAGTCATGTGGGCCCTATGCAGCATCTTGAATTGGATGAGGCTAAGCCGCGCACACGAGGAGGAAGAATTAACCCTCTCCAGAGCATCAGCCCATGTCCCGTCTTCGATCTGTTCCCCCAGTTCCCCCTCCCACTTAGCTTTCAGCTCCTCTACTGACGCCTCCTCCGCCTCCTGCATAACCTTGTAGATATCGGATATCTTCCCCTCCCCGACCCAGACCCCTGAAAGCACCCTGTCGCTCACCCCCCTCGCGGGAAGCGAAGGGAATCCCTCCACCTGCCGCCTAGCAAATGCCTTTACCTGCAGATACCTGAACATGTTCCCCGGGGGGAGCCCAAATTTTTCCTGCAACTCCCCCAGGCTCGCAAACCTCCCATCAATAAACAGGTCCCTCAGCTGTCTGATGCCCGCTCTGTGCCAACCCTGAAATCCCCCATCAATGTTCCCCAGGACGAACCTATGGTTCCCCCTTAACGGAGCCTCCATTGAGCCCCCCACTTCTCCCCTATGTCGCCTCCACTGCCCCCAAATCTTGAGGGCAGCCGCCACCACCGGACTCGTGGTATACCTCGTAGGAGGGAGCGGCCACGGCGCCGTTACCAGGGCCCCCAGGCTTGTATCCCCACAGGACGCCCTCTCCATCCGTTTCCATGCTGCCCCCTCCCCCTCCATTACCCACTTGCGCACCATCGACACATTGGCCGCCCAATAATACCCCGAGAGATTGGGTAACGCCAGCCCCCCACCATCTCTACCCCGCTCCAAGAAGACCCTCTTCACCCTCGGGGTCCCATGCGCCCAAACAAAGCTCATGATGCTGCTAGTCACCCTTCTAAAAAAGGCCCTAGGGATAAAGATGGGCAAACACTGAAAAAGGAACAAGAACCTCGGGAGAACCGTCATTTTGACGGACTGCACTCTACCCGCCAACGATAGCGGCACCATGTCCCACCTTTTAAATTCCTCCTCCATCTGCTCCACCAGCCTGGTAAAATTAAGCTTATGGAGAGTCCCCCAACTCCTGGCCACCTGCACCCCCAGGTATCTGAAACTCTTCACTGCCCTCTTAAATGGGAGTCTCCCGATTCCCTCCTCCTGATCACCCGGGTGTACTACAAATACCTCACTCTTGCCTAAATTTAACTTATAGCCCGAGAAGCCCCCAAATTCCGCTAACAGCTCCATCACCCCCGGCATTCCACCCTCTGGATCCGCCACATACAACAGCAGGTCGTCCGCATACAGCGATACACGATGTTCCTCCCCACCCCGCACCAGACCCCTCCATCTCCCTGACTCCCTCAACGCCATAGCCAAAGGTTCAATCGCCAGTGCAAAGAGCAAGGGGGACAGGGGGCACCCCTGCCTGGTCCCACGGTAGAGCCTAAAGTACTCCGATCTCCTTCCATTGGTAACTACACTTGCCATCGGAGCCGCGTAGAGCAGCCTCACCCATTTGATGAATCCCTCCCCGAATCCGAACCGCTCCAGCACCTCCCACAGGTACCCCCACTCAACTCTATCAAATGCTTTCTCCGCATCCAGCGCCACCACTATCTCAGCCTCCCCCTCCACTGCCGGCATCATAATAACATTTAGTAGTCTCCGCACATTCGTGTTGAGCTGCCGTCCCTTGACAAATCCTGTCTGATCCTCAGGTATCAACCCTGGCACACAGTCCTCTATCCTGGTGGCCAGGATCTTCGCCAGCAACTTAGCGTCAACATTGAGGAGCGAGATAGGCCTGTATGATCCACACTGCAAGGGGTCCTTATCCCGCTTCAGGATCAGAGAGATCAGTGCCCGCGACATCGTCGGGGGCAAAGCCCCCCCCTCCCATGCCTCATTGAAGGCTCGCACCAACAGGGGGCCCACCAGATCCGCATACTTTATATAAAATTCCACCGGGAACCCGTCCGGCCCCGGCGCCTTACCTGACTGCATTTGTCCGATCCCCCTGACTAGCTCCTCCAACTCTATCGGCGCCCCCAGCCCCTCTACCAGCTCCTCTTGAACCCTTGGGAAACATAGCCTGTTCATGAAGCTCTCCATCCCACCTCTCCCCATCGGAGGTTCTGACCGGTACAGTTCCTCGTAGAAGTCCCTAAAGACCCCATTTACTTCTGTCCCCTTCTGCACTACATTCCCACCCCCATCCGTCACTCCACCAATTTCCCTAGCCGCATCCCGCCTGCGGAGCTGATGCGCCAACATCCTGCTCGCCTTCTCCCCATACTCATATACCGCGCCCTGCGGCCTCCTCCACTGTGTCTCTGCCTTTCTGGTGGTCAACAAGTCAAATTTGGCCTGCAAACTACGCCGTTCCCCCAGCAACCCCTCCTCTGGTGCCTCCGCGTATCTCCTGTCCACATCCAGGAGCTCCCCCACCAGTCTCTCCCTCTCCCTCCTTTCCCTATGGGTCCGTATGGAGATCAGCTCCCCCCGGATCACTGCTTTCAGAGCCTCCCAGACCATCCCCACCCGGACCTCCCCCGTGTCGTTGGTATCAAGATACCCCTCAATACTTCCCCGGACCCTCCTAGTCCTGAGCAAGTTGACACTGCAGTCGATGCAAAAGACAAACATTT
Organism: Scyliorhinus canicula; assembly: GCF_902713615.1. Taxonomy (NCBI): domain Eukaryota; kingdom Metazoa; phylum Chordata; class Chondrichthyes; order Carcharhiniformes; family Scyliorhinidae; genus Scyliorhinus; species Scyliorhinus canicula. The sequence goes on along the minus strand of NC_052154.1, from coordinate 197,877,767 downwards.
ACTTTTAACCAGTCAGCTGTGCCGCTGACTGTAAAATCCAGGCCGCTAAGATTGGTGTGACACAAGATGTCAAATGATGTCACTGCTAGATCTATTTCCAGGTGCCTCATTCGAATATTGACCATTAGCCTTTTCCCATCAGACCCTGCCTGCGCTCAAGCAAGCTCGAAGCTACAAATGATTTGTTTGGTTCTTCACACACTAATTGAGCTCACAGTCAACAGGAATAAGTTGCAAAAACCAGACACTTACTTACAGGTAAGATGAGAACCTGCACATAGAAAAAGGCAACAAAGCGGTCAAGAGTTGGAATTCAACTTTAGGACGTTACTCAAACAGTCCATCTCGAGTTGGTGGCATGGTGTCAGCTTGGTGGCATACTAACTGGACAACTAACTGGACAAGGTCAGAATTGCACAGGCACAGCTCAAAAGAGTTGTCTACGAAAACAGTAAAGCATCCTCCTTTCAAAAGGTTAGAGCTCTCAACAAAGTCAACAATCCATAGCCAACTGGAGGTCAAGCTTAATCATCTTGAAGTCTGTATAGAAACCAGGTTATATTCACTGTGATTGTGTATCACAGCTGTTCAAGAACATCTCTGTTATTAGGCATATAGACATATTAAAGCTTATTTAAAACCCACTCGGCCAGCACCATGTGCAAACTATTGCTGAAAAACTGATAACCTTGCGTTGTGACAGCAACCTTGCGTTGTGACAGCAACAATGAAAAGGAATCCACTGTCACATTGTAATTATTGTAAAAAGCGATTAATTTAACACCCAGCCACTGAACCATTTGATGCGCCGCAGATATACTTTACCGGCATTCTAAAAGGCAAAATGAGAAACTTGCACATGTTTCTTTGGGAAGCACTACTGGCCAAACCTACATGAGCATTCCTCATGAATATGGTGAGTAAAAAAACTATGGAAAGAAGTTTCTAAACGATTGCCCCAGAGTTGAAGCTTGTGACTTTAGATTGCTTCCAGGAAAGAAAATATTTCCTCGCGCACGAGATAAATATCACTGTCATGACCACTACAGATGTTAATTGTTGAGCAAACCAAATCCCAGTGGGAAACCTGGCTTACGGGCCACAGCTTTTTTTTTTGTATTCTGAAAATGAAAAGAAAATGCAGAACACATGGGATTTTAAAATTAAAAGTAAAGGTATAAAAAAAACATGTTCACATTTACAGTTATAATTAGCCTTACAAAACATTATTCCAAAAAGATTCCAAACTTATTCAGACAAGTAAACACAAACCATATAACAATCCAGTTAGCAATCTGGTGTCAATAAACCAGGGGCTGGCTTAGCACAATGGGCTAAACAGCTGGCTTGTAATGCAGAACAAGGCCAGCAGTACGGGTTCAATTCCCGTACCGGCCTCCCCGAACAGGCGCTGGAATGTGGCGACTAGGGGCTTTTCACAGGAACTTCATTGAAGCCTACTCGTGACAATAAATGATTAAATTAATTTTTTTTTTAATCCAGTAGTATTACTCCAAGGCACACTGCATGACCTCCCAAAGTCTCTTCCACTCTGGAAATCCAAGACTTCAGAACAAAACTGCTTTTTGCAGCCTTAGAAGTTCTGTGGCTTGACTAGATGGTGATGCAAACTGCCCCTCTTCCAGCACATAGATGTTCCAGCAGCTCTTCCTCAAAAAGATAACCCCTAAGCTCTCCACAGTAACTCTACAATGCATTTTCTCTTCTTTCAGCTCAGGTTTCATTGAACCCAAAATATTTTAAAATAAATGTTTTCTTATGGCCCCCACTTTCTGGTCAAACAAAATGTAAAATACTTCCCCTGTTTACTTATGAAACATTTTCAAACTGTTGAGGCCACTTACTTCCCTTAGAAATTTAACAGTTAGGAAACAGCAGGTCCTTAGGTATCATCTAATGCAAATTTCTAAACCTGGCCTATTTACTTACAAACCATTTAACCAGGAAAGTTTCCTTACAAATACATGCATCTAGCACCTTCTCCCTCAGCTCTTCCAGACAAAGGGCAGCACGGTGGCGCAGTGGGTTATCACTGCTGCCTCACGGCGCCGAGGTCCCAGGTTCGATGAGTTTGCACATTCTCCCCGTGTTTGCTGGGTTTCGCCCCCACAACCCAAAGATGTGCAGGGTAGGTGGATTGGCCATGCTAAATTGCCCCTTAATTGGAAAAAATTAATTGGGTACTCTAAATGTAATTTTAATTAAAAAAAACAAAAAACAACTCTTCCAGACAAAATGACTCCATTAATCTTGTTACAGCTTATTTAGCTTACACACACAGCCTAAACCAGCCCCTTAGCTTATTTAGCTTACACACACAGCCTAAACCAGCCCCTTAGCTTATTTAGCTTACACACACAGCCTAAACCAGCCCCTTAGCTTATTTAGCTTACACACACAGCCTAAACCAGCCCCTTAGCTTATTTAGCTTACACACACAGCCTAAACCAGCCCCTTAGCTTATTTAGCTTACACACACAACCTTCGTTACAGGATAACACTATTTTCCACAAAAATATTTTTGAAACATCCATCACTCCACGATGGAAATAAATCTCCACACAACTCAAGTTCTTGGCAAAAAGACAACCGCTGCAATACCACTTTGAAAGCTGACCACTTGAAATAGTCTTTTGGCACATGTCAACCTTCCTTGAACAGAGAAAGACAATTGCAAAACACCCCAAACCTTGTCACAAGAAAATTTTATTTTTAGAATTAGATTAGCTGCGATTTTGCGCACAAAGAAATCAGCACTAATTGCACAGCCCAAAAATTTAATCACCTGTAGTTGTGTTAATTTTCCAATGAAAAGAGCAAGTCTCAGGAACAGCAAATCCTAAATAAACATCAGCTTTGCTGTCAATCGCAGAACGCTCTGCGTTCGCACTTGCTAGCTTTGGTTTGGTCTGCTAATAATGATGTGATGTTACAACACCCTGGGCGAGTGAGCGGTCAATTCCAGCCCCAGAGACCCCGGAGTCCCAACACAAGTGAATTAACAAATAATTTGTATTTACCGAAGACCTTTAACCCCTGGCTGCTCCAATGAGTTACAGACACCAGATTTATAAGTAAAATATTAACAAACTATTTATTAATTAAAAAGGAGAAAAGATGAACATAAGGAAATAACAGGGTAACCGTCTACCAGACTAGCTAATCACAAGATCCCATCCCACCCTCTGCCCAGATGGTGTTTACCTAAGAATTCAGAGAGAGAGCGAGAGAGCGAGAGAGCGAGAGAGCGAGAGAGCGAGAGAGCGAGAGAGCGAGAGAGAGATAGAGAGAGAGAGAAAAGCAGGGTAGCATGGTGGTTAGCATAAATGCTTCACAGCCCCAGGGTCCCAGGTTCGATTCCCGGCTGGGTCACTGTCTGTGTGGAGTCTGCACGTCCTCCCCCTGTGTGCATGGGTTTCCTCCGGGTGCTCCGGTTTCCTCCCACAGTCCAAAGATGTGCGGGTTAGGTGGATTGGCCATGCTAAATTGCCCGTAGTGTCCTAATAAATGTAAGGTTAAGGGGGGGGGTTGTTGGGTTACGGGTATAGGGTGGGTATGTGGGTTTGAGTAGAGTGATCATGGCTCGGCACAACATTGAGGGCCGAAGGGCCTGTTCTGTGCTGTACTGTTCTATGTTCTAAAGAGGGAGACAGAGAGAGAAAAAAAGAGATAGAGAGAGAACTGAACAAAAGATGGCACTCTCCAGATGAACATAAGGAAATAACAGGATAACCGTCTAGCAGACTAGCAAATCCCAAGATCCCATCCCACCCTCTGCCCATACGGTGTTTACCTAAGAATTCAGAGAGAGAGAAAGAGAGAGAGAAAAAAAAAGGAGACAGAGAGAGAGATAGAGAGAGAACTGAACAAAAGTTGGCAGTTTCCAGAAGACCCACCTTCTTCCCTGAAAGTTACTGACTGGTTTCACCAACCACAGGCCGGGCAGGAAATACAGAAATCTGAGAACACGCACAAACAGACTCAAAAACAGCTTCTTCCCCACTGTCACCAGACTCCTAAATGTCCCTCTGATTAACACTACACCCCTGTATGCTTCATCCGATGCCGGTGTCTATGATTTACATTGTGGACTTTGTGTTGCCCTATTATGTATTTTCTTTTATTTCCATTTCTTTTCATATACTTAATGATCTGCTCGCAGAAAAATACTTTTCGCTGTACCTCAGTACACGTGACAATAAACACAATCCATATCCAATAGGAGAAGATTGAAAATTGTATATGCACTGATTGCCTGCTTGGCAAGTCTATCAAACGACTTCCCAGATTCTGCCACAGACCCTGAAGGGGATGTTTTCGGATCAGCCCATCTAAAAGGGCAAGTTTTCCCAATGTCCAAAGACTCTAATTTAAACAGAAATATAGATAAAAACTATTAGAAGAGAACACAGGACAGACAGACAACAACCTAATATAACTAAGTTTACTCATTAGACAGTTGTAGAAGTTGATGTCTCCATTATGTTTCCAGGCACAGATCCCATCTTCTGAGGGTATTCAATTTTTGCAACAATTTGATTGGTTCTACCTTTGTTCTTTGCTTATGGTAACTGTGGTCTGCAACAGATTGACCTTTCTGCAACTTTCATCTTTCATTAGCACGATTAAACATGCTGCTGCTTCAAGAATATAAAATTTAAGCCAGTCAGCTGTAAGAAATTAATATTCAAAGGTGTGACACAAGCAGAACAAAAAAATGCTGGGTGCAGACTATATACTCGATTTCCCACCCCATTGCTCAAGGTGATTCCCCCCTCCATACACTATATTAATAAACATAGAAAGGTTGATTACATAATGGTCAGATTTAACATTAACGTGTAAAACAGGTTAGTCTGTTTCAATACAGCATTTATATTCTGATGCATCATTATACTTAATTATTCTCTGGCACATTCAGCCCATGGGGTTAATGGTGAGTTGAATATGCATTATTTTAGAACTGAAGTGTTGTGCCGAGAAATGCACAATAAATTCTGTTGCTGAAGTGAACAGGTCCCTGCTAAAAGCAGTAAAAAGTGTGCTGAAATTCTGGCCTGCGTCACAACGTACATTCACAACTCTTTGTTTTTTTGAAAGGTTTGCGAGTGTTGGAGCACAGCAGCTGGAGTCGGATGGACAAAGATATGCATCAGATATCCCTCTTAATACTGGTCAATTTCCAGTGGGGCAAGAACGGGGAGAACACCAACTGTTGAACAAAGATAAGTTCAGTTGCATCGTCGTGGTCAATATATTTCTATTTTTAAATAAAGTGACCGAATATACAGATTGTTTAAGTGTGATAAATAATTTAATAAGATACAGGTCATGGGTTAGGTCATTATCGCTGCAGTTTGTTAATCTGAGCAATAGGACTGAAAGTCTGACAAGAAACTAAAATGGTGTCAAGTTAAACAATTTGAAGCTTGTTCAGCAACATATTCAGAGCACAGATCAGTCAGGGCATTGCGACTGTGCTGTATCTTTGGACCAGCCAGATGAAACTAATACTATTGCCGTTTCAAATATTTATTCAATTCTCCTCTAAAAGCAGTCTCTGCCTCAATGCTCCCTGTGGCAACACATTTCATACTCCAACAATTCAGTATATCATTCATGTTTTCCTTGCCTCTTGCTTCACTGAGGATTTAAATTAGCCATCAGCCCCACCCAACCCCAAAGAAGAGACTTCCATTTGCCATTAAAACGTTTCATCATTTAAAAAATGAACAAATCTCCCTCAATGCTATGTAGCCCACATTAGACCATATTTACGCTTATTGAATGAGAAACTGAGTTGATTTCACTGAGTTTTAACATGCTTCCTCCAATCGGATGTCCAAAACTGTACCCAACCTCTTTGCTCATGTTCTCTACAGAGCAGCCCAGGACACGAAACATCCATTTAGCCCAGAGCCTGCAACAACTCTGTCAAAGAGCTACCCAGTTGGTCCCACATTCTCTTTCCCAATATCGCTGCAATTGTTGTCTCAATCACTATTTGCCCAGTTTCCTTTTGAAAGCTATTGAATCTGAATCCGCCAGCCCAGTGCAATAAATTGCCCTTAGTGTCCAAAATTGCCCTTCGTGTTGGGTGGGGTTACTGGGTTATGGGGATAGGGTGGAGGTGTTGACCTTAGGTAGGGTGCTCTTTACAAGAGCCGGTGTAGACTCGATGGGCCGAACGGCCTCCTTCTGCACTGTAAATTCTATGTAAATATGTAAATCCAAATCATTGGTGCATCTCAAAGTTGGACGGTTCTTTTAAAATCTGACTATCAGCTCTTCAGCCATTGGAAATAATGTCTCTTTATTCAATCCACTGAAACATTTAACTTCTTTCTCCTATTAGCATTCTCTGCTCCAAGGAGAACTACTCCAGACTATTCTTTAAAAATTCTGGGCATTGCTGCCTGGGGCCTGGAGTGGATTAGAGCGGCATTTAGGAATCAACCACATTGCTGTGGATCTGGAGTCACATGTAGGCCACGCCAGGGTGGCAGATTTCCTTCCCTAAAGAGCATTAATGAACCAGATGGGTGTTTGTGACAATCGACTATGGTTTTGTAGTCATCAGACGTTTAAATGCAGGTTTTAGTGAATTTAAATTTCACCATGGTGGGATTTAAACCTGGGTCCAGAGAGTATTACCGAGTCTCACAATTACTGCTCCAGTGACAATACGACAATGCCACCACCTCCACCACTTTAAACCATCACCCGAGGAACTATTACAGTACACTCTCAAATCGGACACAATTATCCAGTCGGGCTCATACTAATATTTTAAATAAATTTAGTGTAATCTCATGGATTTTCTACTTTATCACAGAATCCCCAGAGTGCAGGAGGCCATTGGGCCCATCGAGTCTGCAGAGAAGCCAATAGCGGCTTCGTCCTTACAAAAACAAAATGCATGAAAACCCCACTCCTGAGGGGAATACGTACATTCCACACAACAACTAAACCCCAATCTCGGCCACAGGCAGAACCAGCAGCAAATTCCAATCAATCCGACATGATCTCGCAGCCAATGAGGGACTGGGATCGAAATACCCTTCCCACATTCCAGACCCTTTCACAAAGAGACGGAGATCCAAGTGGAGAGAAAGAAAGAGAAAAAGAACGCAACCTCAAGAGGGAATCGGAAGAACCCTCAGACCTCCCCAGGGTAATGAAGCTGCCCAGGCCTCCCCAGTGAAACTGCCCAGATCTCCCCAGGATAATGAAACTGCCCAGACCTCCCCAGGATAATGAAACTGCCCAGATCTCCCCAGAATAATGAAACTGCCCAGGCCTCCCCAGTGAAACTGCCCAGGCCTCCCCAGTGAAACTGCCCAGACCTCTCCAGGATAATGAAACTGTCCAGACCTCCCCAGGATAATGAAACTGCCCAGGCCTCCCCAGGATAATGAAACTGCCCAGACCTCTCCAGGATAATGAAACTGTCCAGACCTCCCCAGGATAATGAAACTGCCCAGACCTCCCCAGGATAATGAAACTGCCCAGGCCTCCCCAGAATAATGAAACTGTCCAGACCTCCCCAGGATAATGAAACTGCCCAGGTCTCCCCAGAATAATGAAACTCCCACGGTCGTCTATTGCAGAAAATACGGAGGCTGGGGATTGAGGGTGATTTAGAGATGTGGATCAGAAATTGGCTAGTTGAAAGAAGACAGAGAGTGGTAGTTGATGGGAAATGTTCAGAATGGAGTTCAGTTACGAGTGGCGTACCACAAGGATCTGTTCTGGGGCCGTTGCTGTTTGTCATTTTTATAAATGACCTAGAGGAGGGCACAGAAGGATGGGTGAGTAAATTTGCAGACGACACTAAAGTCGGTGGAGTTGTAGACAGTGCAGAAGGATGTTGCAGGTTACAGAGGGACATAGATAAGCTGCAGAGCTGGGCTGAGAGGTGGCAAATGGAGTTTAATGTGGAGAAGTGTGAGGTGATTCACTTTGGAAAGAATAACAGGAATGCGGAATATTTGGCTAATGGTAAAATTCTTGGTAGTGTGGATGAGCAGAGGGATCTCGGTGTCCATGTACATAGATCCCTGAAAGTTGCCACCCAGGTTGATAGGGTTGTGAAGAAGGCCTATGGTGTGTTGGCCTTTATTGGTAGAGGGATTGAGTTCCGGAGCCATGAGGTCATGTTGCAGTTGTACAAAACTCTAGTACGGCCGCATTTGGAGTATCGCGTACAGTTCTGGTCGCCTCATTATAGGAAGGACGTGGAAGCTTTAGAACGGGTGCAGAGGAGATTTACCAGGATGGTGCCTGGTATGGAGGGAAAATCTTATGAGGAAAGGCTGATGGACTTGAGGTTGTTTTCGTTAGAGAAAAGAAGGTTAAGAGGTGACTTAATAGAGGCATACAAAATGATCAGAGGGTTAGATAGGGTGGACAGCGAGAGCCTTCTCCCGCGGATGGAGGTGGCTAGCACGAGGGGACATAGCCTTAAATTGAGGGGTAATAGATATAGGACAGAGGTCAGAGGTGGGTTTTTTACGCAAAGAGTGGTGAGGCCGTGGAATGCCCTACCTGCAACAGTAGTGAACTCGCCAACATTGAGGGCATTAAAAAATTTATTGGATAAGCATATGGATGATAATGGCATAGTGTAGGTTAGATGGCCTTTAGTTTTTGACTTCCCATGTCGGTGCAACATCGTGGGCCGAAGGGCCTGTACTGCGCTGTATCGTTCTATGTTCTATGCCCAGGTCTCCCCAGAATAATGAAACTGCCCAGACCTCCCCAGGATAATGAAACTGCCCAGGCCTCCCCAGTGAAACTGCCCAGACCTCCCCAGAATAATGAAACTGCCCAGGCCTCGCCAGGATAATGAAACTGCCCAGGCCTCCCCAGGATAATGAAACTGCCCAGGCCTCCCCAGGATAATGAAACTGCCCAGGCCTCCCCAGGATAATGAAACTGCCCAGGCCTCCCCAGTGAAACTGCCCAGACCTCCCCAGTGAAACTGCCCAGACCTCCCCAGGATAATGAAACTGCCCAGGCCTCCCCAGTGAAACTGCCCAGACCTCCCCAGAATAATGAAACTGCCCAGGCCTCGCCAGGATAATGAAACTGCCCAGGCCTCCCCAGGATAATGAAACTGCCCAGGCCTCCCCAGTGAAACTGCCCAGACCTCCCCAGTGAAACTGCCCAGGCCTCCCCAGGATAATGAAACTGCCCAGGCCTCCCCAGTGAAACTGCCCAGGTCTCCCCAGAATAATGAAACTGCCCAGGCCTCCCCAGTGAAACTGCCCAGGCCTCCCCAGTGAAACTGCCCAGACCTCCCCAGTGAAACTGCCCAGGCCTCCCCAGGATAATGAAACTGCCCAGGCCTCCCCAGGATAATGAAATTGCCCAGGCCTCCCCAGGATAATGAAGCTGCCCAGGCCTCCCCAGGATAATGAAACTGCCCAGGCCTCCCCAGTGAAACTGCCCAGACCTCCCCAGTGAAACTGCCCAGACCTCCCCAGGATAATGAAACTGCCCAGGCCTCCCCAGTGAAACTGCCCAGACCTCCCCAGTGAAACTGCCCAGGCCTCCCCAGGATAATGAAACTGCCCAGGCCTCCCCAGTGAAACTGCCCAGGTCTCCCCAGAATAATGAAACTGCCCAGGCCTCCCCAGTGAAACTGCCCAGGTCTCCCCAGAATAATGAAACTGCCCAGGCCTCCCCAGAATAATGAAACTGCCCAGGTCTCCCCAGAATAATGAAACTGCCCAGGTCTCCCCAGAATAATGAAACTGCCCAGGATTCGCCAGGATGATGAAACTGCCCAGATTCACGGTGATCATGGGGGACTTCAATATGCAGGTGGATTGGGTAAATAACGTAGCCAGTGGATCCAAAGAAAAGGAATTCATGGAATGCTTACAAGATGGCTTTTTGGAACAGCTTGTCATGGAGCCCACAAGGGAGCAGGCTATTCTGGACCTAGTGCTATGTAATGAACCAGACTTTATAAAAGATCTTAAAGTAAGGGAACACTTCGGAAGCAGGGATCATAATATGGTTGAGTTCAGTCTGCAGTTTGAAAGAGAGAAGGCAAAATCGGATGTAATGGTGTTACAGTTAAATAAAGGTAATTACGAGGGCATGAGAGAGGAACTGGCGAAAATCGACTGGAAGCAGACCCTAGTGGGGAAGACAGCAGAGCAAAAATGGCAGGAGTTTGTATGCATAATTGAGGACACTGTACAGAGGTTCATCCCCAAGAAAAGAAAGATTATCCGGGGAGGGATTAGACAGCCATGGCTGACAAAGGAGGTCAGGAAATGTATCAAAGAAAAAGAGAGATCCTATAAAGTGGCCAAAAGCACTGGGAAATCAGAAGATTGGGAAGACTACAAAAACAAACAGAGGTTAACAAAGAGACAAATAAGGAAGGAGAGGATCAAATATGAAGGCAGGCTAGCCAATAATATAAGAAATGATAGTAAAAGTTTCTTTCAATACATAAGAAACAAACGACAGGCCAAAGTAGACATTGGGCCAATTCAAACTGATTCCGGAAGGCTAGTGATGGGAGACGAGGAAATGGCTGGAGAACTTAATAAGTACTTTGCGTCTGTCTTCACAGTGGAAGACATGAGTAATATCCCAAAAATTATAGAGGGTCAGGGGGCTGAGTTGAGTATGGTTGCCATTACAAAAGAGATGGTGCTAAAAAAGCTAAAAGGTCTTAAAATTGACAAATCTCCTGGCCCCGATGGGCTACACCCTAGAGTTCTGAGGGAGGTGGCTGAAGAAATAGCGGAAGCGTTGGTTGAGATCTTTCAAAAATCACTGGAGTCAGGGAAAGTCCCGAACGATTGGAAGATCGCTGTTGTAACCCCCTTGTTCAAGAAAGGATCAAGACAAAAGATGGAAAATTATAGGCCAATTAGCCTAACCTCGGTTGTTGGTAAAATTCTAGAATCGATCGTTAAGGATGAGATTTCTAAATTCTTGGAAGAGCAGGGTCGGATTAGAACAAGTCAACATGGATTTAGTAAGGGGAGGTCCTGCCTGACGAACCTGTTAGAATTCTTTGAGGAGGTGACAAGTAGGTTAGACCAGGGAAACCCAGTGGATGTGGTCTATCTGGATTTCCAAAAGGCCTTTGATAAGGTGCCACACAGGAGGCTGCTGAGTAAGGTGAGGGCCCATGGTGTTCGAGGTGAGCTACTGGCATGGGTTGAGGATTGGCTGTCTGACAGAAGGCAGAGAGTTGGGATATAAGGTTCTTTTTCGGAATGGCAGCCGGTGACCAGCGGTGTCCCACAGGGTTCAGTGTTGGGGCCGCAGCTGTTCACCATATATATTAATGATCTGGATGAAGGGACTGGGGGTATTCTAGCGAAGTTTGCCGATGATACAAAGTTAGGTGGTCAGGCAGGTAGTGCTGAGGAAGTGGGGAGGCTGCAGAAGGATCTAGACAGTTTGGGAGAGTGGTGCAGGAAATGGCTGATGCATTTCAACGTGAGAAAATGTGAGGTCTTGCACTTTGGAAAAAAGAATCCAAGCATAGACTACTTTCTAAACGGTGAGAAAATTCATAATGCCAAAGTACAAAGGGATCTGGGAGTGCTAGTCGAGGATTCCCTAAAGATAAACATGCAGGTTGAATCTGTGATTAAGAAAGCGAATGCAATGTTGTCATTTATCTCAAGAGGGTTGGAATATAAAAGCAGCGATGTGCTTCTGAGCCTTTATAAGGCTCTGGTTAGGCCCCATTTGGAGTACTGTGTCCAGTTTTGGGCCCCACATCTCAGGAAGGACATACTGGCACTGGAGCGTGTCCAGCGGAGATTCACACGGATGATCCCTGGAATGGCGGGTCTAACATATGATGAACGGCTGAGGATCCTGGGATTGTATTCATTGGAGTTTAGAAGGTTAAGGGGAGATCTAATAGAAACTTACAAGATAATACATGGCTTAGAAAGGGTGGACGCAAAGAAACTGTTTCCGTTAGGCGAGGAGACGAGGACCCGTGGGCACAGCCTTAGAATTAGAGGGGGTAAATTCAGAACAGAAATGCGGAGACATTTCTTCAGCCAGAGAGTGGTGGGCCTGTGGAATTCATTGCCGCGGAGTGCAGTGGAGGCCGGGACGCTAAATGGCTTCAAGGCAGAGATAGATAAATTCTTGATGTCGCGAGGAATTAAGGGCTACGGGGAGAATGCTGGTAGATGGAGTTGAAATGCCCATCAGCCATGATTGAATGGCGGAGTGGACTCGATGGGCCGAACGGCCTTACTTCCACTCCTATGTCTTATGGTCTTCCCAGGATAAAGAAAACGATTCTTAAATGTAATAACATAAAAAGAAACAAAATAAATAATTAATGCCAAAAAGAAAAAGAAATCCAAGATGGAGGAGCTTGCATGGGGAGAGTTTACCCTCAATCTGAACAAGGACTGAACATATCAATCCCCTCTCTCCTATGCCCCAATCCCACTCAACCTCCCCAGTAACCAAATGAAGGAAACAAATCACATTCCTCATAACTGACTCAATACGATCCTGCTAGATCAGGGTAATGATACAGTCCCTGCTAGATCAGGGTGATGATACAGTCCCTGCTAGATCAAGATAATGATACAGTCCCTGCTAGATCAGGGTAATGATACAGTCCCTGCTGGATCAGGATAATGATACAGTCGCTGCTAGATCAGGGTAATGATACAGTCCCTGCTAGACAGGATAATGATACAGTCCCTGCTAGATCAGGATAATGATACAGTCCCTGCGAGATCACGGTAATGATACAGTCCCTGCTAGATCAGGGGAATGATACAGTCCCTGCTAGATCAGGGGAATGATACAGTCCCTGCTAGATCAGGATAATGATACAGTCCCTGCTAGATCAGGGTAATGATACAGTCCCTGCTAGATCAGGATAATGATACAGTCCCTGCTAGATCAGGGTAATGATACAGTCCCTGCTAGGTCAGGATAATGATACAGTCCCTGCTAGATCAGGGTAATGATACAGTCCCTGCTAGATCAGGGTAATGATACAGTCCCTGCTAGATCAGGATAATGATACAGTCCCTGCTAGATCAGGATAATGATACAGTCCCTGCTAGATCAGAATAATGATACAGTCCCTGCTAGGTCAGGGTAATGATACAGTCCCTGCTAGATCAGGATAATGATACAGTCCCTGCTAGATCAGGGTAATGATACAGTCCTGCTAGATCAGGATAATGATACAGTCCCTGCTAGATCAGGGTAATGATACAGTCCCTGCTAGATCAGGGTAATGATACAGTCCCTGCTAGATCAGGATAATGATACAGTCCCTGCTAGATCAGGGTAATGATACAGTCCCTGCTAGATCAGGGTAATGATACAGTCCCTGCTAGATCAGGATAATGATACAGTCCCTGCTAGATCAGGATAATGATACAGTCCCTGCTAGATCAGGGGAATGATACAGTCCCTGCTGGATCAGGGTAATGATACAGTCCCTGCTAGATCAGGGTAATGATACAGTCCCTGCAAGATCAGGATAATGATACAGTCCCTGCTAGATCAGGATAATGATACAGCCCCTGCAAGATCAGGATAATGATACAGTCCCTGCTAGATGAGGGTAATGATACAGTCCCTGCTAGATCAGGGTAATGATACAGTCCCTGCTAGATCAGAATAATGATACAGTCCCTGCGAGATCAGGGTAATGATACAGTCCCTGCTAGATCAGGATAATGATACAGTCCCTGCTAGATCAGGGGAATGATACAGTCCCTGCTAGATCAGGATAATGATACAGTCCCTGCTAGATCAGGGTGATGATACAGTCCCTGCTAGATCAAGATAGTGATACAGTCCCTGCTAGATCAGGGGAATGATACAGTCCTGCTAGATCAGGATAATGATACAGTCCCTGCTAGATCAGGATAATGATACAGTCCCTGCTGGATCAGGGGAATGATACAGTCCTGCTAGATCAGGATAATGATACAGTCCCTGCTAGATCAGGATAATGATACAGTCCCTGCTAGATCAGGGTGATGATACAGTCCCTGCTAGATCAAGATAATGATACAGTCCCTGCTAGATCAGGGGAATGATACAGGCCTGCTAGATCAGGATAATGATACAGTCCCTGCTAGATCAGGGTAATGATACAGTCCCTGCTAGATCAGGATAATGATACAGTCCCTGCTAGATCAGGATAATGATACAGTCCCTGCTGGATCAGGGGAATGATACAGTCCCTGCTAGATCAGGATAATGATACAGTCCCTGCTAGATCAGGGTAATGATACAGTCCCTGCGAGATCAGGATAATGATACAGTCCCTGCTAGATCAGGGTGATGATACAGTCCCTGCTAGATCAAGATAGTGATACAGTCCCTGCTAGATCAGGGGAATGATACAGTCCTGCTAGATCAGGATAATGATACAGTCCCTGCTAGATCAGGATAATGATACAGTCCCTGCTGGATCAGGGGAATGATACAGTCCTGCTAGATCAGGATAATGATACAGTCCCTGCTAGATCAGGATAATGATACAGTCCCTGCTAGATCAGGGTGCTGATACAGTCCCTGCTAGATCAAGATAATGATACAGTCCCTGCTAGATCAGGGGAATGATACAGTCCTGCTAGATCAGGATAATGATACAGTCCCTGCTAGATCAGGGTAATGATACAGTCCCTGCTAGATCAGGATAATGATACAGTCCTGCTAGATCAGGATAATGATACAGTCCCTGCTGGATCAGGGGAAGGATACAGTCCCTGCTAGATCAGGATAATGATACAGTCCCTGCTAGATCAGGGTAATGATACAGTCCCTGCTAGATCAGGGTGATGATACAGTCCCTGCTAGATCAAGATAATGATACAGTCCCTGCTAGATCTGGGGAATGATACAGTCCTGCTAGATCAGGATAATGATACAGTCCCTGCTAGATCAGGATAATGATACAGTCCCTGCTAGATCAGGATAATGATACAGTCCTGCTAGATCAGGGTAATGGTACAGTCCCTGCTAGATCAGGATAATGATACAGTCCCTGCTAGATCAGGGTAATGGTACAGTCCCTGCTGGATCAGGGTGATGATACAGTCCCTGCTGGATCAGGATAATGATACAGTCCCTGCTGGATCAGGGTGATGATACAGTCCCTGCTAGATCAGGGTAATGATACAGTCCCTGCTAGATCAGGGGAATGATACAGTCCCTGCTAGATCAGGATAATGATGCAGTCCCTGCTAGATCAGGATAATGATACAGTCCCTGCTGGATCAGGATAATGATACAGTCCCTGCTAGATCAGGGGAATGATACAGTCCCTGCTAGATCAGGATAATGATGCAGTCCCTGCTAGATCAGGGGAATGATACAGTCCCTGCTAGATCAGGGTAATGATACAGTCCCTGCTAGATCAGGATGATACAGTCCCTGCTGGATCAGGATAATGATACAGTCCCTGCTAGATCAGGGCAATGATACAGTCCCTGCTGGATCAGGATAATGATACAGTCCCTGCTGGATCAGGGTGATGATACAGTCCCTGCTAGATCAGGATAATGATGCAGTCCCTGCTGGATCAGGATAATGATACAGTCCCTGCTAGATCAGGATAATGATACAGTCCCTGCTAGATCAGGATAATGATACAGTCGCTGCTCGATCAGGATAATGATACAGTCCCTGCTAGATCAGGACAATGATACAGTCCCTGCTAGATCAGGGTAATGATACAGTCCCTGCTAGATCAGGGTAATGATACAGTCCCTGCTAGATCAGGATGATACAGTCCCTGCTAGATCAGGATAATGATACAGTCCCTGCTAGATCAGGGTAATGATACAGTCCCTGCTGGATCAGGGTAATGATACAGTCCCTGCTAGATCAGGATAATTATACAGTCCCTGCTAGATCAGGATGATACAGTCCCTGCTAGATCAGGGTAATGATACAGTCCCTGCTAGATCAGGGGAATGATACAGTCCCTGCTAGATCAGGGGAATGATACAGTCCCTGCTGGATCAGGGTGATGATACAGTCCCTGCTAGATCAGGATGATACAGTCCCTGCTAGATCAGGATAATGATACAGTCCCTGCTGGATCAGGGTGATGATACAGTCCCTGCTAGATCAGGATAATGATACAGTCCCTGCTGGATCAGGATAATGATACAGTCCCTGCTAGATCAGGGCAATGGTACAGTCCCTGCTGGATCAGGATAATGATACAGTCCCTGCTAGATCAGGGTAATGATACAGTCCCTGCTAGATCAGGGTAACGATACAGTCCCTGCTAGATCAGGGTAATGATACAGTCCCTGCTAGATCAGGGTAATGATACAGTCCCTGCTGGATCAGGGTGATGATACAGTCCTGCTAGATCAGGGTAATGATACAGTCCCTGCTAGATCAGGATAATGATACAGTCCCTGCTAGATCAGGGTAATGATACAGTCCCTGCTAGATCAGGGTAATGATAGAGTCCCTGCTAGATCAGGATAATGATACAGTCCCTGCTAGATCAGGATAATGATACAGTCCCTGCTAGATCAGGATAATGATACAGTCCCTGCTAGATCAGGATAATGATACAGTCCCTGCTAGATCAGGATAATGATACAGTCCCTGCTGGATCAGGATAATGATGCAGTCCCTGCTAGATCAGGGTAATGATACAGTCCTGCTAGATCAGGGTAATGGTACAGTCCCTGCTAGATCAGGATAATGATACAGTCCCTGCTAGATCAGGGTAATGGTACAGTCCCTGCTGGATCAGGGTGATGATACAGTCCCTGCTGGATCAGGATAATGATACAGTCCCTGCTGGATCAGGGTGATGATACAGTCCCTGCTAGATCAGGGTAATGATACAGTCCCTGCTAGATCAGGGGAATGATACAGTCCCTGCTAGATCAGGATAATGATGCAGTCCCTGCTAGATCAGGATAATGATACAGTCCCTGCTGGATCAGGATAATGATACAGTCCCTGCTAGATCAGGGGAATGATACAGTCCCTGCTAGATCAGGATAATGATGCAGTCCCTGCTAGATCAGGGGAATGATACAGTCCCTGCTAGATCAGGGTAATGATACAGTCCCTGCTAGATCAGGATGATACAGTCCCTGCTGGATCAGGATAATGATACAGTCCCTGCTAGATCAGGGCAATGATACAGTCCCTGCTGGATCAGGATAATGATACAGTCCCTGCTGGATCAGGGTGATGATACAGTCCCTGCTAGATCAGGATAATGATGCAGTCCCTGCTGGATCAGGATAATGATACAGTCCCTGCTAGATCAGGATAATGATACAGTCCCTGCTAGATCAGGATAATGATACAGTCGCTGCTCGATCAGGATAATGATACAGTCCCTGCTAGATCAGGACAATGATACAGTCCCTGCTAGATCAGGGTAATGATACAGTCCCTGCTAGATCAGGGTAATGATACAGTCCCTGCTAGATCAGGATGATACAGTCCCTGCTAGATCAGGATAATGATACAGTCCCTGCTAGATCAGGGTAATGATACAGTCCCTGCTGGATCAGGGTAATGATACAGTCCCTGCTAGATCAGGATAATTATACAGTCCCTGCTAGATCAGGATGATACAGTCCCTGCTAGATCAGGGTAATGATACAGTCCCTGCTAGATCAGGGGAATGATACAGTCCCTGCTAGATCAGGGGAATGATACAGTCCCTGCTGGATCAGGGTGATGATACAGTCCCTGCTAGATCAGGATGATACAGTCCCTGCTAGATCAGGATAATGATACAGTCCCTGCTGGATCAGGGTGATGATACAGTCCCTGCTAGATCAGGATAATGATACAGTCCCTGCTGGATCAGGATAATGATACAGTCCCTGCTAGATCAGGGCAATGGTACAGTCCCTGCTGGATCAGGATAATGATACAGTCCCTGCTAGATCAGGGTAATGATACAGTCCCTGCTAGATCAGGGTAACGATACAGTCCCTGCTAGATCAGGGTAATGATACAGTCCCTGCTAGATCAGGGTAATGATACAGTCCCTGCTGGATCAGGGTGATGATACAGTCCTGCTAGATCAGGGTAATGATACAGTCCCTGCTAGATCAGGATAATGATACAGTCCCTGCTAGATCAGGGTAATGATACAGTCCCTGCTAGATCAGGGTAATGATAGAGTCCCTGCTAGATCAGGATAATGATACAGTCCCTGCTAGATCAGGATAATGATACAGTCCCTGCTAGATCAGGATAATGATACAGTCCCTGCTAGATCAGGATAATGATACAGTCCCTGCTGGATCAGGATAATGATGCAGTCCCTGCTAGATCAGGGTAATGATACAGTCCCTGCTAGATCAGGGTAATGATACAGTCCCTGCTAGATCAGGGTGATGATACAGTCCCTGCTAGATCAGGGTAATGATACAGTCCCTGCTAGATCAGGATGATACAGTCCTGCTTCATCAGGGTGATGATACAGTCCTGCTTTATCAGGGCGATAATACAGGCCACCACACTCATATTTCGAACCGAGTGCAGGAAAAAAAGACAATAAATAACCAACATGATCAACAGGGAGCAATGTCCAGGATTACATCAGAACCACAGGGCAACTTGCAAGATCAAGCCATCCTGCATGTTGCACGTGGACAGAGGATAAGGCAGGATCAACGAGCGCTATTCAGGATCTCTCTGGGATGCCAACGATTGAAGCACGCGACACCATCACTTCCACCATGCCGTCCGTCCGAGACCCAGGCAGTCCACAATCTAGACCCCAGCCAGGGGAAACAACACTGGTGGTCACGGCCATTCCCAAACCCTCGGGACAAGCATCAAGAACAGGACGTCAAGGGACCAGTAATTGGTGGGCCAGACCAACCTCCGGCCTCGAAGACAGGATACGTTGTGCTCCATCGAATGTGATACACTCGACCTCAAAAGCAGAGCCGCTAATTTTCAAACACAATCGGGACCCCTCCTCTCACTCCTCGCTCGGGACCAGGCTCAGCGACACTCCCCACCCAACTCCCCTCTCCCGAACCAGGCAGGACGGACCCCAGGCAGGACGCACCCTGCAACAGGATTCCGACAACACAAACGTGGGTCCTCAACAGGGAAACTGCTCGACCATTCTAAAGTGCCCCGCAATTGTTCAAAGTGAGCGATAATGACCTGCACCAGAGCCAAGATCCTCAGTCAAAAAAAAAAACATCTTCAATGTCAGCCATCATCCGGATACACGCATCATCGCCACTGCACATGGAGCCCCACCCCAGTCACCACATAGTGAGGGTCAACTCAGCAATAACCGTGCCACTGCACATGGAGCCCAAACCCCGGTCACCACATAGTGAGGGTCCACTAAGCAATAACCGTGCCACTGCACATGGAGCCCCACCTCGGCCCACACAGTGAGGGTCCACTCAGCAATAACCGTGCCACTGCACATGGAGCCCCACCCCAGCCACCACACAGTGAGGGCCCACTCAGTAATAACCGTGCCACGGCCCCCGGAGCCCCACCTCGGCCCACACAGTAATAACCGTGCCACGGCACGCGGAGCCCCACCCCAGCCACCACACAGTGAGGGCCCACTCAGTAATAACCGTGCCACGGCACGCGGAGCTCCACCCCAGCCCACCGCACAGTGAGGGCCCACTCAGCAATAACCGTGCCACGGCACGCGGAGCCCCACCCCAGCCACCACACAGTGAGGGCCCACTCAGCAATAACCGTGCCACGCACGCGGAGCCCCACCTCGGCCCACTCAGTAATAACCGTGCCACGGCACGCGGAGCCCCACCCCAGCCACCACACAGTGAGAGGCCACTCAGTAATAACCGTGCCACGGCACGACGGAGCCCCACCCCAGCCACCACACAGTGAGGGCCCACTCAGTAATAACCGTGCCACTGCACGACGGAGCCCCACCCCAGCCACCGCAGTGAGGGCCCACTCAGCAATAACCGTGCCACTGCACGCGGAGCCCCACCCCAGCCCACCACACAGTGAGGGCCCACTCAGCAATAACCGTGCCACTGCACGACGGAGCCCCACCCCAGCCACCGCAGTGAGGGCCCACTCAGCAATAACCGTGCCACGGCACGCGGAGCCCCACCCCAGCCCACACAGTGAGGGCCCACTCAGCAATAACCGTGCCACTGCACGACGGAGCCCCACCCCAGCCACCGCAGTGAGGGCCCACTCAGCAATAACCGTGCCACGGCACGCGGAGCCCCACCCCAGCCCACACAGTGAGGGCCCACTCAGCAATAACCGTGCCACGGCACGCGGAGCCCCACCCCAGCCCACCGCACAGTGAGGGCCCACTCAGCAATAACCATGCCACTGCACGCAGGGCCCCACCCCAGCCACCACACAGTGAGAGCCCACTCAGCAATAACCGTGCCACGGCACGCGGAGCCCCACCTTGGCCCACCGCACAGTGAGGGCCCACTCAGCAATAACCGTGCCACGGCACACGGAGCCCCACCCCAGCCCACCACAAACAAATCAGATTTTCCACATTTTATCTTGGCTCTTACGTTCAGAAACTGGAGTATAAAAGTAGAGAAGTGTTGTTGCAATTGTGTAGGGTGTTGGTGAGACCACATCTGTAGTATTGTGTCCAGTTTTGGTCTCCTTATTTGAGGAAGGATGTGGTGGCATTGGAGGCAGTTCAGAGTAGATTCGCCAGATTGATTCCGGGAAACAGTTGACATATGAGGAGAGATTAAACAGTTTGGGTTTATACTCTCTGGAGTTTAGAAGGATGAGAGGGGATCTGATCAAGGTATATAAAATACTAAATGGGATTGATAAAGTAAACGTAGACCAAATGTTCGCCCTTGTGGGCAATCTGGAATGAGAGGTCACGGATATAGTGTTGCAGAAGAATATCGGAGACCATGTTTTGTAATATATATTTTTATTCACATGTCCGTTCATATTTGGTTTAGTTAAATGTACAAACACACAAGAGCAAGCCAGACCTCACTGGGAAATAGAGACGGGTTAATTCAGACATCTAGGCAGACAGCAATCAACACAGGCCATCTACATCAACAATGGCTAAGTCTGAAAAACCCTGTTTGAATAAACAGAACAATCAGGGAAACTGCATTAGAACAGAGTGTTCTACAATCCAGGAAAGATTGTTATCTCTGAATGAACTTTCAGGGGGGGCTGTTAACACCCCATCACAGCAAGGAATAATCCTTTGACATGCTAAATGGGGGCCAAGGATTGTCCGAAAATGCAATTATCACGGTTGTGTCAAACAATGTCTGTACTTAACAAGATTATGCAAACCATCCGGTATTCAGAAAATGAATGAACACGGTAAAAACTAGGTTTTACAATGTTTTCTGACTATCTGTACTCAGTAAAACAAATTAACATATCAATATGGAATTTTACGACATCAGACAATGTAACTGACCATTGCACTGTACAATGAGAGAGAGACAATGACCCGCAGGAAATGCAGAGTTCGGGCCTCAGCAGCTTTATCGCCCACATGCATGTGAAATAAAGACATTTCCTTAAAGTTCAACACAATCTCCAGCACTCAACCTGAATTCCCTCCAACATATAGGTTGAGAGGCGACAGATTTAAAACTGAGATGAGGAGGAACTACTTCTCGCAGAGGATGGCGATTTGTGGCCCTCGTGCCCCATAGTGCGGTGGAATCTGAATCATTAAATGGTTTCAATAAGGAGATAGATAGATTTCTGATAAGAAAATGGGGTAAAGGTATATGGGGGCCAGGTGGGGAGGTGGATTTGAGACCAGGAAGAGATCAGCCATGATCTGATTGAATGGCGGAGCAGGCTCGAAGGGCTGAATTGCCTACTTCTGATCCAAATTCCAACATTCCTATGAAACACCAGTCAAAAACTTAGAGATATAGCATATCATGTAATCCAGAAAAAGACAAATATGAAGTGTGCACCAGGATGAAATGATGGATTAAAGGATGAGCAGAGTAAGAGGTCACAAAAACACATCCGCTCCCATGCTCACATCACGTGAGCCCTCCCATATGTGGATATTTTGATAAGAAACTCGCAGCTTGAGAGAGTATGGAGAAGTGTTGAATTATAATAGGAATTTGGATTTGACCCAGGAAGTGAGTGCACAAACGTCACACACATGACAGACCTAATTTCCCCACATCAGGTTAGATTGATTTGAAAGTACTTCACATTTGGAGGATTCTATACATATTATCTTAACCATTATAGAATTAATTCACCCACAGTTGATAGCGGTGTCCCACAGAAGAGACAGTAGAGCTTGCATCATAGCTGCAAACAACACAAGCTTATTCCCTCAAAGCTGACTGGTCGACAGAGGAAGGCTCTAATACCTACTGCCAATCGGCGATACTTACAGGTGACAGTCATGACGGTGGGCAAATCTAATTTAGAAAAAGGTCTTTCAACAATTTGTCCTGGAGTGTCGAGGAATGAAATCTGTGCTGGACACAATCTGACTCAAAGATCCATTTGAGTGGATCCAACTCCTCCATGAAGAAGTTGGAACGGAAAAGAAAGGAAAGAGTGATGGTTGAATGGATATTAAAACCGGTACCGGACCCAAGGTGAAAATGTATGAATCTTCAACAAAATTAAAAACAGAAAATGCTGGAAAAATCCAGGCCTGGCAGCACCCATGAAGAGGGAAACCGAGTTAACGTCTCGAGTCCATGTGACTCTTCCTCAGAGCTGATGAGAGATAGGCATGTGGTTGCTTTATCCTGTTGGAGAGGGTTGGAGCAAACTCGAACACCAGGGATTGGTGTTCCTGAGCTCTCACCTTCCCTTGGTCTTCTATTTTGCTCCATCCCTTTAACAGTATAAAATTCATCATATTTCTACCTCTCTTCAGCTCTGAGACAGACTCAAAACATTCAATCTTTTTCTCCACAGACGCTACCAGACCGGAGATTCTCCTCATAATTCCTGTTTTTATTTCAGATTTCCAGCATTCTCAGTATTTTGTGTTGATTACTCATACAGAAATTGGCAGATATCACCTGGGATAGTGCAGCCAACGTACCCGGCACTGCTCCACTTGCCCTGGTCTACTCAACAGCAAAATAACCTTGCTCAGGAGGCGCCACATTGACGTGGTAGATACCCACCTATTGGAAATCATAAGGATTATTTCTGGGGCTTTGAGACCAATACAGCTTGAATGGTTTCCTGTGCTCGCACAGATTGAACCTCTTGATATCTGCAAGGAAATCATCCTCCACAAAAAACACTACAGGCTGATAGTTAACAAAGCAAGGCCCATTGGAACAGGATCTCAAAAAAACTTGTCTCAAATCCTGTGGTCCCTATTAGAATACACTCCACACCCTATAATCTGACAACAGCCCATCTCTCGATGGAACACTGCCTCGTTGACTGCAGACATCACCACCCACAACCTTGGAACTGACGTCTCAGGTTACAACCTTCCACAGAGAATCTGGATATACTCAATTCCCCAACCTCTAGCATCTGATTGTACGACAATGTGGATACAAAAAAAAAAGTTTCTGATGGAGAAAATAAAACTACAATTATAAGTGTTATGGGCCAGGATTTAGAGAACCCCGAAGTGTATCATGGAGTTCACCTGACACACAACTTTTAATAGATTGTGGTATCGGGAGCACACGGCCCACTCTACAGCAGAAATGGAAAAGTATTTTTTAAAGTAAAACAATGGTTATTCTATGAACTCAAGTTAACCTTTTCAAAACATAGTGAACATCTTAGCAACCATCAATTCAAATATAACCCCCAAAGAATACAACACTAAGTAATCCTTAATACCTTCCCAAACAACATCAAGACAAAAGAAACACCTTTTAACAGAAACACATCAGGTTTACATTCACTACTGAAAACATTTATAATTCTGAATTCACCAAATGGTCAAGAGATAGTCTTTTCATGGCAGAGAGATCAACAGTGCACCTGCTCTGTCTGGCTTCAGCTCCAACACTGAAAATGAAACTAAAACACAGCCTGCAGAAAACAGCCTAAAATGAAAGTAAAAAGCTGACAGACAGACCAGCTACACCCACATTCTGCCATCACTGATAAAGACTCATTTCTTAAAGGTACATTTCTTAAACACTCATTTCTTAAAGGTACTCTCACATGTCAGTTAAGCAACAGCTCATTGGATGCACAAATATTTCCCACCAACAGGTTAGCCATCCTGGCAATTCTTAGAGAATGCATTTTGCTCCTATCATGTCATTATTTTCTGATTCATTGAAATCAGTAGAATATTCAAGAATTATAAGTGGATCTAGTCCGTGAACTTTGTCTACAGTTCGATACAAATAGCACTGGTTTCTTGTCCTGAGGACTTGTACCAAGCTTGGATTAATACTCACCAAATGTGAACTGCACGGCTCGGTATTTAATATTGCAGCCATCTAAAATGGCCACCTGCAAAGGACCATGGGAACTGTGGTCAGCTTGAACACAGATAAATACACAGCCTCTGCGTATTGTGCAAAGAAGCCAGACCTGACTGAAACTTGTATCCATTAAGAGTCAATCACCATTTCCCCCAGGACAATAGAGTTTGAATCGAGGAACGGCAACAGTAGCAGACTAACCGGCGCCACTTCCCCTTATTTGGAAAGGCCTACGTGCCTGAAACAATGACAGCTAAGACCCGCCCAGCCACCGAGGTATCCGCCCCTTAATTGGCCAGGGTCAATGAGGGTGATCGAAACCCTATCGATCCATTGGATCTGGATATAGGACTGCCAAAAAGGGCGCAAAAGAGGAGAAGGATAAGAAGCCCTGCGCACTCAGGAACAGCCTCTTTGGGACCGGCTTGTGCGCAACCAATTGCAGCAGAACAACCAGCCAAGTTCAAGGACCAGCGATCGCTACCTGAAGGACGAGCCCAGCCGAGACGAACCTGACGACTTCCAACCGACCCACGTGGACACAGATAAAGGCCTTATCTCCCACACAGAGCTGGTCAGCCCCAAGTTAAGTAAAGGTTATCTGAGTTATGAGGTTTGGTACGTAGCCGCATGAAGCATTGCATATAAAACAAGTGTGCTTGTTAATAAACTGTCTTTGGAACTAATATACTGGTTGTGTGGTCATTTGGTCAATATAAGAAACAGCTTGTGATTCACATAGAAATAAAGAAGTCAACAATAAGATATGGGCAGCACGGTAGCATTGTGGATAGCACAATCGCTTCACAGCTCCAGGGTCCCAGGTTCAATTCCGGCTTGGGTCACTGTCTGTGCGGAGTCTGCACATCCTCTCCGGGTGCTCCGGTTTCCTCCCATAGTCCAAAGATGTGCAGGTTAGGTGGATTGGCCATGATAAATTCCCCTTAGTGTCCAAAATTGCCCTTAGTGTTGTGTGGGGTTACTGGGTTATGGGGATAGGTTGGAGATGTTAACCTTGGGTAGGGTGCTCTTTCCGGGAGCCGGTGCAGACTCGATGGGCCGAATGGCCTCCTTCTGCACTGTAAATTCTATATGTAAATTCTATATGATACAAAACAAAAACAAGTTGTTCAATAGTGAGAAATGTGCATCCATACAGAACCATGACCATGGGATAGTATGCCAAAGGAATCTTAGATGAGTTCAGCTTTGTTTTAAGTGTCTGAAGCGACAGACTATAGTGCAGTGGCTTTGCTAATCCCAAGGTTTAGTTGAAAGGAATTCAGGTTCACCAACAACTCAATATCAAACAGGTGTTCTGTCAGTTGGAGCTACGTACTGAAACTAAGCAAATTATTGAATTTAATTGGATGAGAAATAATACAAATAAGGAAACGGTAAAAGGGGTGAAATCATAGCTTATATTCTATTGTAGTCTTGGAGGGAGGAGGCTGCCGGTTTCAAGTGGAATCTTCATTTTATATCTGCATTTGGAAAATTGCAAAAACTCTTCTGGCAACAAAAGCAAGGCTGCGTAACAAGTGCCCCATAAATAACCATGTGGATAGGATCAGAGGAACTGAGACAGGAGGAGCCTTGTGAAGCATAATAGCACACACCCATTGGTCAAATGGACTGTCCCGCCGCTGTCACTCTCGCCTGTCCCACCACTCCCGCCTGCCCCTCCGCCGTCACTCTCGCCTGTCCCGCTGCCGTCACTCCCGCCTGCCCCTCCGCCGCTGTCACTCCTGCCTGCCCAGCCACTGTCACTCCCGCCGCTGTCACTCCCGCCTGTCCCGCCGGCGTCACTCTCGCCTGCCCTGTCGCCGTCACTCCCGCCTGCCCCGCCGCTGTCACTCCCGCCTGCCCCGCCGCTGTCACTCCCGCCTGCCCCTCCGCCGCTGTCACTCCCGCCTGCCCCGCCACTGTCACACCCGCCTGCCCCGCCGCTGTCACTCCCGCCTGCCCCGCCGCTGTCACTCCCGCCTGCCCCGCCGCTGTCACTCCCGCCTGCCCCGCCGCCGTCACTCCCGCCTGCCCCGCCGCCGTCACTCCCGCCTGCCCCGCCGCCGTCACTCCCGCCTGCCCCGCCGCCGTCACTCCCGCCTGCCCCGCCGCCGTCACTCCCGCCTGTCCCGCCGCCGTCACTCTCGCCTGTCCCGCCGCCGTCACTCTCGCCTGTCCCGCCGCCGTCACTCTCGCCTGTCCCGCCGCCGTCACTCTCGCCTGTCCCGCCGCCGTCACTCCCGCCTGCCCCGTCACTCCCGCCTGCCCCTCCGCCGCTGTCACTCCCGCCTATCCCGCCACTCCCGCCTGCCCCGCCGCCGTCACTCCCGCCTGCCCCGCCGCCGTCACTCCCGCCTGCCCCGCCGCCGTCACTCCCGCCTGCCCCGCCGCCGTCACTCCCGCCTGCCCCGCCGCCGTCACTCCCGCCTGCCCCGCCGCCGTCACTCCCGCCTGCCCCGCCGCCGTCACTGTCGCCTGCCCCGCCGCCGTCACTCCCGCCTGCCCCGCCGCCGTCACTCCCGCCTGCCCCTCCGCCGTCACTCTCGCCTGACCCTCCGCCGTCACTCTCGCCTGTCCCTCCGCCGTCACTCTCGCCTGTCCCTCTGCTGTCACTCTCGCCTGTCTGTCCGCTGTCACTCTCGCCTGTCTCTCCGCTGTCACTCTCGCCTGTCTCTCCCGCCTGTCCCTCCGCCGTCACTCTTGCCTGTCCCTCTGCTGTCACTCTCGCCTGTCTCTCCGCTGTCACTCTCGCCTGTCTCTCCGCTGTCACTCCCGCCTGTCACGCCACTCCCGCCTGCCCCGCCGCTGTCACTCCCGCCTGTCCCTCCGCCGTCACTCTCGCCTCTCCCTCCGCCGTCACTCTCGCCTGTCCCGCCCCCGTCACCAATTCAAGCTTGGTATCTATTCATGGTCACGACTTTCTGCCATGGGTCTTCCTCTGACTAACTGGTGAGCCACAGATCTTCAAACATAAGGGACAGGGTGCCCCATGAGGCAGTAGGATACAGGGTGCTGATTTGCTTCCTTTTGTGTCCTTCTCTACTGCTTCTCTGCATCATCATTACGGTAAGTGGACACAAAGCATGATGTAGTTTGATGGACAAGTTATCATTTTGAACTGCTGCCAGCAAGCTCCCCGTCAATGCTGCCAAGCTCCAAGGAGAGCTCGAGCCTTTGAAGCATTTTTTTGGTCCTCCTCTTGAATGCTAGCCATTTGAGAGTTGAGAAAACAGGACGTTGTGGGAGAGATGCTTTTCAGCAATACGGACGTAGTCTCCAGTCCATATATTTCCTGCTGTAAAACATATACAATGAATATGAAATGTTAACATGTGGGCGGTGAGACAGTCATTAGCACTGCTGCCTCACAGCGTCAGGACCCGTGTTCAATTCCAGCCTCGGGTGGAGTATACACTTTCTCCCCGTGTCTACATGGTTTCCTCCAGTTTCCTCCATAGTCCAAAGCAATGCAGGTTAGGTGGATTTGCCAAACCAGCAGTGGTTCGCACTGTTGCTTCACAGCGCCAGGGCCCCAGGCTCGATTCCCAGCTTGGGTCGTTGTCTGTGCAGAGTCTGCACATTCTCCCAGTGTCTGCATGGGTTTCCTCCGGTTTCCACCCACAAGTCCCAAAAGACGTGCTTGTTAGGTGAATTGGACATTCTGAATTCTCCCTCTGTGTACCCGAACAGGTGCCGGAATGTAGAGACTAGGGGATTTTCACAGTAATTTCATTGCAGTGTTAATGTAGACTGAGGCAAGGTGGAGGGAGACAATGTTATTCAGATGGAAGTAAAAGCTCTTTGTAATGAACAAAATATAGAAGAATGGAACAATGCAATAGAGAAGGGGGAATCTTGGCCCAAGGTCAAACAGTATTATTAAATCTGTGTTAAAGGAGAACACTTGAGAATTTTCAACATGGAATCTTTTTCATCATTTACATTCCTCCTATCCAAATTCAAGAAGAATTCAGAATCATCCAGCCTTGGTTCTGCTCGCTTCTACTCATTTTCAAACAAACTGGGTTGTTCCAATATATTAATGCGTTCAACACACACGGTGGATGATTAAGTTATGTTGATCATAATTTTAATGCAATTTCACGAAAACTGTAACTACTCACCCAAGTGGGCCTCAATTAGGGACGTGTAATAGAAATCAAACAACCTACCTCACCCACTTGCAAGATGCAAGTTTTAAAGTTTGCACACCTTCAATGTCAGATTGGGGAGAATTGTCTGGAGTACAGAGTGGTCACAATCGCTACACCCAAATCACCGTGTGACTGCCTCCAGTTACCTTTGAACAGGTCACCTGTACCTCAGCTCTGGAAAAAGTGTGTTAAAAATTGAGCCCAAAAGAAAATGATTGGTACACAAATCATGAAATATTTACATATAGCACACCCATATTTACAGTCAGGTTACATAGAAGTATTGTCCGTGACTGGCTCTGCATCCTGTTCAACCAGGATAATATTGTTTTTTTCCCAGCTGAAGACATATTTTTATGCTCATTAGTCTAGCACATGCACAGCTGAAGCCTAATAAATTAGATCTAAATCAATTCTCTAAATAAATGCACCTTGCTTATTTGATAACAATTATATTCATGATGCCCACTGACAAAGCACTGGAGAAGCCTTTTTAAAGTTTTACACAATTGTACAACAGAAAACCTGGAGCCAGCAAATAAGCAGAAACATAAATGTTAAATTGTGCAGCATAAAACAAATGATACAGTTCAACAAATGTTCGTATCTTGACTAAAATAAGCTTGAACAGCTCCTGACCGTGGGCGGGTTCTCCACGAACCGGTGGGGCGGACCACTCCGGCGCCAAGGGGTGGGGCGGACCACTCCGTCGTCGGGCCGCCCCTAAGGTGCGGAATCCTCCACACGTTCAGGGGCTAGGCCAGCGCCGCAGTGTTTGGCGCCGCACCAGCCAGCGCGTAAGGGCTTGGCGCCATGCCAACCGGCGCCGAAGGGCCTCCGCCGGCTGGCGCAAATTGCCGCATGCGTGGGAGCGCCAGCATGTGCTGCCGTCATCCCAGAGAATGCGCAGGGGGGTTCTTCTCCGCACCGGCCATGGCGGAGGTTGACAGCGGCCGTTGTGGAGGGAGAGTGCCCCCACAGCACAGGCCCGCCCGCGGATCAGTGGGCCCCTATCGCAGGCCACGCCACCGTGCAGGCACCCCCCGGGGCCAGATCCCCCCCCCCTCCGCCCCTCGGCAATTTTCCGGCCCAGCGGGGGGTCAGAGAATCCCACCCCTTATGTCCATTAAAACCAGTGTGACAATTACAATTTATCAAACTATTAAAAACTTCCAATTAAACATGAGGCATTATTACAGAATTTGAATAAAACTGATAGAAACAAATACAACTGAAATTTTTGCTATTCTGAGATTATACGGAAATCACATGTAAACCATTGCATGATTTATTTTTAGATTTTGTGTATATTTTTTTGTGCTTTTATGTTAAAGACCACTCACTCCTAAAAATGGAGTACATCTTTCTGCATCATGTGTACCATAACATGCCAGAGAATCAGACAAACCATTTTACAGCACTTTGTTCACTGGATCTGACACAAGCCCGATGATCCCCGAGTCTTCAGAAAGCAGAATACTATAAAACTATGACTTGGATATAACTACAAAAGAGGTAAATTAATAATCTTAGCAGAGGAGAAAGAATACTGCAGTCCATTAAGGCCTTATTCTCAAATACAGAAAGTACACAAATATTTAATTAATTTTACGGGTTTTAACTAAGCATTGGTAATCTTAACATGGAGATTTATAACGATTCACGGAATTTCAGTACACGATTTTCGTGTATGACAGTATACTGCAGCATACAAAGTGGTGGCATCATTCAGCAAGATAAACCCCAGTTACTCTGAGAAATTCAACTGAGAGGAAAAGAAAATTCAAAATGCATCGATCAACATTCCACAGGAAAACAACAGATGCCTTCGCTAGGGAGAAGAGTTTTCCCAACTAAATTCCAGGATTTCCACAATTTTTTTCAAATGCAATAAAATGTCACTTTGCATGCAATACCAAAGCCACTAATGAGGAGTGGTTTCTCCTTGCAAAGTAATCAAACCATATTTGGATAGCAACAATATTTTTGCACACCGGACCTTAATTAAGTATGTCCTACAGTCTGGAGAACCAAAACATCATATCTTAAATAGCAGAGTTTGATTTTAATGGTGACCAAACTTCTTTTAGTTCCATGTTCCTGCATGTCTAGATCATCAAATCATAACACAATGGGAAACAAAGCAGTTCTAACCTTGCAAAAAAATAGTTCCCCAGAGTTCTGAGTGTTACATCTTCTTCGCTACAAAACACACCTTAATATAAAACTCAAAAAAGCATTAGCTTCCAAATGTTCAATTTTTCTTTGTTCAAAGTCAGAAACACACTGCTATTTCCTTTCATTACAACCAAGATACAGAATGCACCCAGATTCAACCCTAACCCTAACATGCAACTTCTTAGTTACTGCTGCAAGCTATTAATCCATGATGGTCTTGTCGCATGAATTCATCTCCAAAGAAAAGGGGGATTGGACAATCTAGGCTATTGAGTGGGTGGCATGAGTGGCCCTCCTTCATCTCAGTGGGCTGCAAGATTGGAATCGGCTTGTTCACTAACTCTGACCCCATGAATAGAATTAAATATATTTAATACACGCCAAATATTTCACAATGAGTTATAGATAATGATCATTTATATATTAATAGAACCATCAACTTCAAATGGTAAACACAAAATAAATATCTATACTTGGGACGCAAAGGGAGTACACGGCTCTCACAGTCAGTGTTGTGAGTAATCAGCACCCACCTCACTTGTCCTTCTTTACATGCGAATCAGTTCAGTCACACCGATAGGAAAGAAACTATGCGGACGGAAATCAGCAGAATGTGGCAACCCTGAACATGGGCAACGGTCAACAAAATGGTCTTGCTGGCCACATTCAAAACTCATTTGGCCCCCGGGCCGCAGGTTGGCCTCATTGAGCTATAATATGGACCAGCATTCCTCAGTAATAGTTGCTGCAGTGTAGTGATATATTTTATACAACATTTCTCCAAGCCAATAGTTAAGAGTACCTTCTGGGGGCTCCTCTTTAAGATAAGGTGGCACATCTTCATAAGTGCTTTCTTTCACAGCTGTCAGATCTGCCACACTTTCAGTTATGTGAGCTTGTCTTTCTGGCCCCTGTTTGAAATAAAAGAAAAATAAGATTATATATCATTAATACTTACAAAAGGGTCAGCTTGAATGAAACTACAAAAGTACCTGTCCCTAATATCCCACAATCATTAAATGCCCAAAGATTTCCAAGCATTCCAAATCTGAATCTCTCTTGTAAAAATTCTTCAATGGATATAGAAAAGATTGGGGTGGGGACAGAGTTGAGTGAACGGTATTGTTATTTAAGCTGAAACATCTCAGAATTCACATTCTAATCAAGAGAAGTGATTGGGTGTTCTGTAAGGATCTTTCCTGTTTATTCCCTTATTGCCCCTTCTTTTTATTTTTGCGGTTACATTTTTGATCCATGCATGATTGATGAACAAGTCTCTTTAAGACAAGCAGGCTGTATCTTTAGAGAATCCAGACGTTACAGGGAAGAACACTTTGCTAGTCTATGCTGGTTTAAACTGGAGTTGCAGACGTGTCAGCACCAGTGAGAGAATTGGGCTGAGACTCGGTTTCATTGATTGAATGAATTAGCCTAAAAGACCGTATTTTGCCTGATAACAGGTAGGGTGGAATTTAATAGAAAAATTTCTAATTGTGGCAGATTTTGCAGGGAGTTTCCCGCCAGCTCTACCGGAGAGATCCACACCGCTATCAAACGACACTTGGTGACTTTTCTGGGCCCTGGGAAGTTTCTCACTGGTTTAGACCACACTTTTTAGCTCTGTGGAGCTGAACTCAAGAGATCAGGGCGCCGTTTTGAACGGGTGCCCCGATCATCAAAAAGTGAGCTTGTGGGTCCCCCACACCCATGGGCATTACCCCACACAGCCGCTCCACCCACCTCAGCCCAAGTGAGGCCACCCTGGTATAGGGTCCCTGGGGGCCCTGCCTCTTCAGGGCCTAACACACCCCCTTCCAGCCCCTCCCTCCAGGACCCCCATGCATCAAAACCCCAACCTCCCAGAGGCCTCGACATACCTGTCCTGCAGCCCCCCACCCTTCATAACCACCCTCTAGCCTGCTTTCATAGGCATGGCATGCCTTGGCCCTGCCACCCAGGTCACGTTGCTCTCTCGCTCGAGTGCAACGTGGCCAGTAGATCGCGCCAATAGATCTGCTTTTCAGAGTCTTTGGGAATTTCAGTTTTGATTCTGGCAGCACAGAGTTAAGACTCTAACTTTCTCCAGAAAAGCTGCTGCGAGTGCTTTACTGACAACCCTCTCCAAAAAGCTAGAGTGCCTTATATCTGAAACCAAAGACCCAGGATCCATTTCCCCTCTCCAGAGGAGCTGGGAGTATTGCATTTCTAAACTACAGGGACCTGAATGAAGGCATCTACAAAGTCGACCATTCCAGGCTGCAAACAGAGACTTTAACCTCCCAGCTTGCTGTGAAGGAAGATGTGCTGAAAACTATCTGAATCAAAGACGCTTTCTCCTTTTACTTACAATTTTTACCCTTTCCACCTCTGTGTTTTTCTGTCTTCTGTGTGTGTGTGTGCGTGCGTGTGCATGTGCGTGTAGTGGGTGAGGGCTAGTTAAAATAGGGATAACTACCCCAAGATCCATCAGTTCCTCTGAGCTTCCCAGGGCCCTGTCTTTCATTACATGCTCCCTATTCAGTTTCTTCTTCCAAAGTGCATCAGCTTGCACTTATTGATCAGGGTTAAATACCATCTGCCGCTGCTAGAACATAGAACATTACAGCGCAGTATGGGCCCTTCGGCCCTCGATGTTGCACCGACCTGTGAAACCATCTGAAGCCTATCTGACCTACACTATTCCATTTTCATCCATATGTCTATCCAGTGACCACTTAAATGCCCTTAAATTTGGCGAGTCTACTACTGTTGCAGGCAGAGCGTTCCACACCCCTACTACTCTCTGAGTAAAGAAACTGCCTCTGACATCTGTCCTATATCTATCACCCCTCAATTTAAAGCTATGTCCCCTCGTGTTGGTCATCACCATCCAAGGAAAGAGACTCTCACTGTCCACCCGATCTAACCCTCTGACTATCTTGTATGTCTCTATTAAGTCACCTCTCAGCCTTATTCCTCTCTTAACGAAAACAACCTCAAGTCCCTGAGCCTTTCCTCGTAAGACCTTCCCTCCATACCAGGCAACATCCTAGTAAATCTCCTCTGAACCCTTTCCAAAGCTTCCACATCCTTCCTATAATGTGGTGACCAGAACTGCACGCAGTACTCCAGGAGCGGCCGCACCAGAGTTATGTACAGCTGCAGCATGACCTTGTGGCTCCAAAACTCAATCCCCCTACTGATAAAGGCTAGCACACAATATGCCTTTTTAACAGCCCTATTAACCTGGGTGGCAACTTTCAGGGATTTATGTACCTGGATGCAGAGATCTCTCTGTTCATCTACACTACCAAGAATCTTGCCATTAGCCCAGTACTCTGCATTCCTGTTACTCCTTCCAAAGTGAACCACCTCACACTTTTCCGCATTAAGCTCCATCTGCCGCCTCTCAGCCCAGCTCTGCAGCTTATCTATGTCCCTCTGTATCCTATAACATCCTTCAGCACTATCCACAACTCCACCGACCTTCGTGTCATCTGCAAATTTACTAACCCATCCTTCTACACCCTCTTCCAGGTCATTTATAAAAATGACAAACAGCAGTGGCCCCAAAACAGATCCTAGCGGTACGCCACTAGTAACTGAACTCCAGGATGAACATTTGCCATCAACCACCACCCTCTGTATTCTTTCAGCTAGCCAATTACTGATCCAAACCGCTAAATCACCTTCAATTCCATACTTCCTTATTTTCTGCAATAGCCTACCGTGGGGAACCTTATTAAACGCCTTACTGAAATCCATATACACCACATCAACCACTTTACCCTCATCCACCTGTTTGGTCACCTTCTCAAAAAACTCAATAAGGTTTGTGAGGCATGACCTATCCTTGCTCTGCCCATCTGACCAACCAATCTGTATCTTTGTGTCACCTGTGACCCTCTCCTTTACAGTTAACAACCCTACCAATCTTGGTGTCATCTTCAAACTTCCTCAGGGGCTTTTCACAGTAACTTCATTGCAGTGTTAATGTAAGCCTACTTGTGACAATAAAGATTATCATTCTGCCCACGTTCTCTATATAATTTACATCTACATATTTATATCTATATCACAACGGAGTGGTGAATACCGTCCAGCAAAACGGCCTCCCATCCATCGACTCTGACTACACCTCCCATTGCCTTGGGAAAGCGGGAAGCATAACAAAGACCCCTATCACCCGGGTTATTCTCTCTTCCAACGTCTTCCATTGGGCAGGAGATACAAATGTCCGAGAATACACAATAGCAGATTCAAAAACAGTTTCTTCACTCTGTTACCAGACTCCTGAATGACTCTTATGGACTGACCTGATTGCTCCGCACATCTTCCCCACTGAGTAATACTACACTCCATATGCTTCACCCGATGCCTGTGTCTATGTATTTACATGGTGTAATTATGTATGTTCTATGTTTTTTCATGTATGGAACGATCTGTCTGGAATATACGCAGAATACATTTCATTGTACTTTGGTACACATGACAATAAATCCAAATCCATTTATATCTCTCACAAACAATAAGGGGCCCAGTACTGATCCCTGTGATATGCCGCTGGCCACCAGCCTCCAGCTTCTACCACCACGCTCTGTGTCCTGTTACTAAACCAGTTGCAAATCCATCTTGAGACCTTCCCTCGAACTCCATGCGCTTCAACCGGCTCGATAAGTCTCCCATTACGGGCAGGACCTTGCCAAAGGCTTTGCTAAAATCCATATAAATTACATCAATTGTGCTTCTTTCATCCACACACTCGGTCACTTTATCAAAAAATTCTATCAAATTTGTGAGGCACGACTTCCCTCTGATTATGCCTTTTTTTAATTTAGTGTAGCCAATTATTTTTTTCCAATTAAGGGGCAATTTAACATAACTAATCCAACTACCCTGCACGTCTTTTTGAGTTGGGGAGGTGAGACCCAGACAGACACGGGGAGAATGGTCAGTGGTCCGGGGCCAGGTTCGAACCCGGGTCCTCTGCGCCATGAGGCAGCAGTGCTAACCACTGCGCCACCCCTGACAAAGCTGTATTAACTATCCCTAATTAACCCATGCCATTCCAGATGGAAATCAATTCTCTCCTTCAGAACTTTCTCCAATAGCTTCCCTACCACTGACGTGAGGCTCACTGGTCTGTAATTCCCTTGTTTATCTCCACCACCTCCAGTCCTCTGGCAATTCCCCTGTGACCAGCGAGGAATTAAAAACTTGCGCCAGAGCCCCTGTAATTTCCCACAGCAGCCTGGGATGTAATTTATCCGGGCCCAGGAACGTGTCTATTTTTAAGCTTGTCAAAGACTCCATGATCTCCT
This sequence comes from Scyliorhinus canicula, assembly GCF_902713615.1. NCBI lineage: Eukaryota > Metazoa > Chordata > Chondrichthyes > Carcharhiniformes > Scyliorhinidae > Scyliorhinus > Scyliorhinus canicula. The sequence goes on along the minus strand of NC_052154.1, from coordinate 197,841,686 downwards.
CACTTTCTATATCAAACTGCTCAAGGTCCTCATCGGTACAGAATTCAGGAAATGGAACTGTATCCTCCATCTCCTCCTCGGATACCTACAGTTGCTCTCCATTTAAGTAGTGTTCTTCTTGTTTTTTATTATTCCAGCCAAAATGAACAACTTCACATTTTCCCACATTATATTTTGTCTGCCAGATTATTGTCCACTCACTCAACCTATCTGCAAACTCGGGCTTCTTCATAACATACTATAATTGTGTCGTCTGCAAACTTAGCTACCATGCATTTGCTCCCCTCATTGATGCAAATTGTGAAAGGTTGACGCCCCAGCAGTGACCAGTGTATGATCAACTCGTCACATCCTGCCAATCAGACAAAGAGCCACTCGTGCACACTCTTTCAGCCGGTCAGCCAATCAGTCCATGCTGATGTTACACACCCTGCATCATGAGCTTTTAGATTTTGCAACAGCCTTTGATGGGGCACCTTATCAAATGCTTTCTGGAAATCAGAGCACAGTACATGTCCAGGTTCCCCTCTATTCACAGGACATGTTGCTCCTTCAAAGAACTCAATTAATTAAACACTATTGCCTTTTCATGAAACCATGCTGATTCTTTCCAATTAACTTGAGCTTCTCTAACTCCCCAGCTATAACCTTGTTAATAACTGACTTTCACACTTTGCGCATGACAGATGTCAAGCTAACTGCTACGATCCCCTGGGCTAGTGCGTTGTCAATTCCAACCCCACTTGACCCGAAGTCGCAACACAATTGAAAGTAATAAATAATTCTTCGAAAAACACCCAAAGTCTTCAGGTTTGTAAATTTAATAAAGATAATTAATTTTACTAATCTCAATTAAATATGCAACAAATACAACAGGTTAACTTATCTAATTCCTAATATCCTCCCCCCCCCCCCTTACACACACAAGACAGACAAACAGACAGAGCGGAAAAGAGGAGTGTAAAAATAATAATGAAAATAAAAAGTCTTTGTTTCAGATGATTGTTTCAAGCAGGCCTTTCTTCAGTCAAGGCTTCAGTTTGAGGTTTCTGCCTCTAGACTGTAATGGTTTTCACTGTAGATTCATTCAGGTGCAGTTTCAGATTTACAGCAGCTATACAGATTTTCTGGAGAAAAACAAAAGAGAGAGAGCAGGTCCTTTCCTCCGAGTGTCCAGGACTCCAAATGCCCTTCCTTGGTTCTCTGAAAAAAGTCATCCCATTCAGGCAGGATCCTATCACCACCTGTTACCAGGTAGAATACAGCCTTTCAACCAATTCATTGGCCACCAGCCAACCAACCGAACGGAGTCCCACCGATGTCTCAGGTGCAGAAAAGTTTGAGTTCTGCTGTCCGGAAATTAGCAGTGTTCTCTTTTGTAACTTTGTGGAGTTCCTCACTTCCCCTGCTCGACTTGTCAATGAAGTATTCATGGATCAAAATAATAACAGCAAAAATAATGAGGAAAAAGGAAATTGACAGTAAGGGTCTTTACATATATGGAGTACAATTTCCTGCCTCCCTCCCTCCCTTCTTCAATAAAGAGTTATACTTGCTACTTTTCCAGTCTGATGGAATCTCGTCAGAATTTAACAAATTTTGGAAATTTAACAGCAATGTACCTTGATTTCATTAAATTTAAATAATTTAAATAACCTTTATTGTCACAAGTAGGTTTACATTAACACTGCAGTGAAGTTACTGTGAAAAGCCCATAGTCACCATATTCCAGCACCTATTCAAGGACACAGAGGGAGTATTCAGAATTCTCAGCTGGTACGGGAATTGAACCCACGCTGATGGCCTTGGTCTGCATCACAAACCAGTTGTCTAGCCCACTGAGCTAAACCAGCCACATCTTTTAAGATCCAAGGATGAAATCCACCTGGTCCTTGACATTTGTCAGCCACAGCTCCATCAGTTTGCTCAGTACAGCTTCCCCTGTGATTGGAATTCACCAGGTCCCCCTCTCCTTTCCATCGCCTGATTTACAGCTATTACTGGAATCTATCTTATATCCTCTATATTGAAGACAGGAGCAAAGTATTTGTTCATTTCATCTGCCATTTCCTCATATTTTATCTGCCATTTCCAGCTTTGGAGGAATATCGGGAAAGTAGGACAAATCTCAAACGCGCAATAAAGAGGGCTTAAAGGGGTCATGAAATATCTTTGGCTAACAGGGTTAAGGAAAATCCCAAAGCCTTTTATTCGTGTATAAGGAACAAGAGGGTAACTAGAGAAAGGATTGGCCCACTCAAAGTCAAAAGAGGGAATTTATGCGTTGAGTCAGAGGAAATGGGTGAGATTCTTAATGAGTTCTTTGCATCGGTATTCATCAAGGAGAGGGACATGACGGATGTTGAGGCTGGGGATGGATGTTTAAATACTCTAGGTCAAGTCGGCCGAAGGAAGGGGGAAGTTTTGGGTATTCTTAAAGGCATTAAGGTGGACAAGTCCCCAGGACCGGATGGGATCTATCCTAGGTTTCTGAGGGAAGCGAGGGACAAAATAGCTGGGGAATTATAGACCTGTGAGCTTGACGTCAGTGGTAGGCAAACTGTTGGAGAAGATACTGAGGGATAGGATCTATTCACATCTGGAAGAAAATAGACTTATCAGTGATAGGAAGCATGGTTTTGTGCAGGGAAGGTCATGTCTTACAAACCTAATAAAATTCTTTGAGGAAGTGACAAAGTTAATTGATGAGGGAAGGGTTGTAGATGTCATTTACATGGACTTCAGTAAGGCGTTTGATAAAGATTCCCATGGCAGGTTGATGGAAAAAATGAAGTCACATGGGGTTCAGGATGTACTAGCTAGATGGATAAAGAACTGGCTGGGCAACAGGAGACAGAGAGTAGTGGTGGAAGGGAGTGTCTCAAAATGGAGAAAGGTGACTAGCGGTGTTCCACAGGATCCGTGCTGGGACCACTGTTGTTTGTGATATACATAAATGATCTGGACTAAGGTATAGGTGGTCTGATTAGCAAGTTTGCTGAAGATACTAAGATTGGTGGATTTTCAGATAGCGAGGGGGACTGTCAAAATATAGATAGATTGGAGAGTTGGGCAGAGAAATGGCATATAGAGTTCAATCCAGGCAAATGCGAGGTGATGCATTTTGGAAGATCTAATTCAAGAGCGGACTATACGGCCAATGGAAGAGTCCTGGGGAAAATTGATGTACAGCATGCTTGCCTTCATCGGACGGGTATTGAGTACAAGAGTCGGCAGGTCATGTTACAGTTGTATAGGACTTTGGTGAGGCCACATTTGGAATACTCCGTGCAGTTCTGGTCACCACATTACCAGAAGGATGTGGATGCTTTAGAGAGGGTGCAGAGGAGGTTCACCAGGATGTTACCTGGTATGGAGGGTGCTAGCCCTGAAGAAAGGTTGAGTAGATTAGGATTGTTTCCTTTGGAAAGACGCAGGTTGAGGGGGGACCTGATTGAGGTCTACAAAATTATGAGGTACAGACAGGGTGGGTAGCAACAAGCTTTTCCCAAGAGTGGGAGTGTCAGTTACAAAGGGTCACGATTTCAAGGTGAGAGGGGGAAAGTTTAAGGGAGATATGCGTGGAAAGTTTTTAACGCAGTGTGGTGGGTGCCTGGAACGCTTTGCCAGCGGAGGTGGTAGAGGCGGGCACGATAGCATCATTTAAGATGCACCTAGACAGATATATTGAACGGGTGCGGAACAGAGGGAAGTCGATCCTTGGAAAATAGGCAACAGGTTTAGATAAAGGATCTGGATCGGCGCAGGCTAGGAGGGCCGAAGGGCCTGTTACTGTGCTGTAATTTTCTTTGTTCTTTATATTATTTACTTTTAACTCCCCATTCACACTTTCCAGAAGACCAACACTAATTCTACTTATCCTTTTCCTGGTTAAATACATGTAGAAACACTTGCTCTCCATTTTTATATTCCCCGCTAGATTAGTCTCTTTTCTTTCCCATAATTAGCTTTGTCATTCTCTGCAATTCTTTAAATTCTGACCAATCATCTGACCTGTCACTCATCTTTGCACAGTTCTAAGTTTTTCCTTAAGTTTGATACTTTCCTTAACTTCTTTAGTAAGCTCTGGATGCTGGTTTCTCCATTTAGAATGTTTTTTACGATAGGAATATACTTATCCTGAGTGTTCAGAAATATCCCCTTAAATGTCTGGCACTGCATCTTATCTTCTAGCCTAGTATCCCAGTTCACTTCAAGCTCAGCTTTCATGCCTACATAGTTGCCACTATTTAAGTTTAAAATACTAGTCTTAGACCTACTCTTCTCCCTTTCAAACTGGATGTAAAATCTCTTCACATTGTGGTCTCTGCTATCTAAGGGTGCCTTTACTCTGAGGTCATTAATTAATCCGGTCACATTACACAAATACTAATTCTAAAACAACCTGTTCTCTGGTTGGTTCCAGAATATGTTGTTCTAAGAAACTATGTCAAAAGCATTCAAATTTAACTCATTTAGGCTACTACTACCAATTTGATTTTTCCAGTTGAGATGTAGATTAAAGTTACCTGTGATTATTGCCGTCTCTTTATCACAAGCACCCAATATTTCGTGTACATTTTACTGTTAGGCTGCATGCAGATTACTCCCACTAGTGACTCCTTCTCCCTACTAAGCCTCATCTCACCCAAATTGATTCCATATCCTGATCTCCTGTACTAATACCATTCTTGAATAATGCTACCCCTCCACCTTTCCCAACGTCCTAGTTTTCTTGAATGTCACGTACTTCTCAATATTCAGGACTCAACCCTCATCCTCCTGCAGTCAGGTCTCTGTAATTACTATCAGACTATATTTACTTCAATATGATGCCTTTATGTTTGAAAATCTGTACTTGAATATTATCGGTCTTGTTCTTTCTTGGGAATGTTTTTTTAAAATTTTGAAGATAAAAGATACAGCTCTCGGATTTGGGGATGCGGGCAGAGAGGGAGAAGTGCTGAGCAATAGCTGAAATGTTCTCAGTACTAGCCTTAGGAACTTCAAGGAATCCATGGTGCCTTCAATTCAGACAAGCAGATTCTAGAAGGCTGTGCTGATTTAGACTAACACCAGTGATGACTCGCTTTGACTGACTTGAATGGCGGCCTATGAACTGGCTTGAAGTGCTGTGCTTTGCCCGGTAACCAGTGGTGATTGGTCCTGATCACACTGAGGGTTTTTCCAGAGACAAGGCTGGGTTTCTAGTTTCACTTTTGATTCTGAAGCCTGGATGGAGGAGCTCTAACTCCCTCTCTCAAAGATCTGATTAACAGATCTCCCGATCTCTCTCTCACTCCAAACAAAGGGGTGTGAAACAGAGCCCAGAATCTGATACCTCTCTGCAGAACCGGCTGAGCAAGCAGAATCCAGCAACTGATAATCCGCCCTGTCTCCAAAAAAAGAGATTGATGTGCAAGCAGAGACCAGAAACAGATAACACTCTCTGAGAACAAGCTGTTGTGGGGTCAAAGGGTTCTTCAGGGAAAGTTGTCTGAGTATAGAAGCAGGGATGTGTTGCTGCAATTATACATGGGTTTGGTGAAACTACACCTAGAATATTGTGTGCACTTTTGGTCTCCTTCTCTGAGGAAGGATGTTCTTGCTCGCGAGGGAGTGCAACAAAGGTTTTCCAGACTGATTCCAGAGATGGCGGGACTGTCATATGAGGAGAGATTGACTAGGTTAGGATTGTTCTTGCTGGAGTTCAGAAGAATGAGGGGGAATCCCATAGAGACTTATCAAATTCTAACAGGACTAGACAGGGTAGATGTTACCAATGATGGGTGTGTCCAGAACCAGGGGTCACAGCCTGAGGATCATGGGTAAACCATTTCGGACAGATATAAGGAGACATTTCTTCACACACAAGAGTGGTGAGCCTGTGGAATTCATCACCACAGGAAGTAGCTGATGCTAAAACATTGAATATATTGAGGAGGCGGCTAGATATAGCACTTGGGGCAAATGGGATCAAAGGCTTTGGGGAGAAAGCAGGATTAGGCTATTGAGTTGGATGATCAGCCATGCTCGTGATAAATAGCGGTGCAGGCTCGAAGGGCCAAGAGGCCTCCTCCTGCATCTTCTATGTAACTGTGTATCTGTGTATGTAGACCGCTGAGCTGCACAGAATATCATTACATGCTGTAGACCAGAGACTTTAAACCACACTCATACTGGGAAGAGGGTGCACTGAAGAACTCATCAGCTGAAGCAATTACTTTTCTCTTTTGACCTTAATCTTCATTATATTTTCACCCTTTTCCTCCCCTCTGTTTTTCTCTCTCGTGTTATATAGGTACAGGGTAGGGCAGTTAAAGGACATTTAACCAACTGTTTACATGTTTGTTCTACTTATAAATCAACAATATCGTAGAGAAATTACAGCACAGGAGGCCATTTGGCCATGCTAGCCCGAGGACACCCAGGTGCACTTTCTCATCCCACCTTCCTGCACCCGATCCATTGCCCTGTAGCTTACAGCACTGAAGGTGCAGATCCAGGTGTCTTTTAAAAGAGTTTAGGGTCTCTGCCTCCACCACCATCTCAGGCAGTGAATTCCGGACTCTCACTACCCTCTGCGCAAAAGTTCTTCCTCGCGAATCCTTTACACCTTCTGCCTCTTATCTTGAATCTATGTCCCCTTGTTCTAGAATTCTCCTCCAAGAGAAACATTTTTATCCTGTCCACCCTCTCTCTTCCCCTCATAATTTTGTACACCTCAATCAAGTCACCACTCAGCCTTCACTGCTACAAGTAAAATAACCCAACCTATCCAATCTCTCGTTATAACCACACTTTTCTAGCCCTGGTAACATTCCTGTAATGGGCAGTAATCAACACATGGGCGGCACAGTAACACAGCGGTTAACACTGTTACTTCACAGCACCAATGTCCCAGGTTCGATTCCCGGTTTGGGTCACTGTCTGTGCGGAGTCTGCACGTTCTCCGTGTCTGTGTGGGTTTCCTCAGGGTGCTCCGGTTTCCTCCCACAAGTCCCCAAAGACGTGCTGTGCTATTAGGTAATTTGGACATTCTGAACTCTCCCTCTGTGTACCCGAACAGCCACCAGAATGTGGCGACTCGGGGCTTTTCACAGCAACTTCATTGCAGTGTTAATGTAGGCCTACTTGTGACAATAAAGATTATTAAACTTCCTCTGCACTCATAATTCCAGAGCAATTATGTCCTTCCTGTAATGTGACCAAAACGGCACATAATACTCCAGTTGCGGCCTCACCTGTGTTTTATACAATTCTAACATTATATCCTTACTTTTATATTCTATACCTGTCAATGAAGGAGAGCTTGCCATATGCTTTTTAACAATCTTGTCTACTTAAACTGCTGCCTTTAGGGACCTGTGTACCTGTACATCAAGATCTCTCACTTCATCTACCCCTCTTAGTGTATTCCCATTTATTGTGTACTCCCTACAACTGCTTGACCTCCCCAAATGTTAAATTCCATCTGCCACTTTAACGCCCACTCCACCAATCCATCTATATTGTTTTGAAGTAATTGTGTTTAAATTTACAAACCTGGCGGCAGTAATTATTGGGCAGCCAGGGACCAAAGATTTCAGGTATTTTTATACAAATTATTGGATAATTCACTTGTTTTGTGACTCCAGGGCACGTAGGTGTAAATCAACTGCGCACTTGCCCAGGTAACAAAGTTTACTCATTACTGCACAACATCAGGTTGCTGCTTTACATTCGAAAACTTATTCAGCTACAAATCAACCATTAAAATCTCTATCGGGGGAGGGGGGATTACGTGATGAGAATGCGGGAACAGATATGTTTCCATGAGCTCTGGCGTTATTCATCTTTGATCCTTATTTTTTAATCCAGGTGCCACAACCCATAATTATTTGTTCCTGCTGCATAAATCCTCTGCTATCTTAGAAAGTATAGAGAAATACAGCACAGAACAGGCCCTTCGGCCCACGATGCTGTGCTGAACTTTTGTCCGAGGTTAATCATAGATTATCATAGAATTCTGGACACTAAGGGCAATTAATCATGGCCAATCCACCCAACCTGCACATCTTTGGACTGTGGGAGGAAACCGGAGTACCCGGAGGAAACCCACGCACACACGGGATGTGCAGACTCCACACAGACAGTGACCCAAGCCGGAATCGAACCCGAGACCCTGGAGCTGTGAAGCAATTGTGCTACCCACAATGCTACCGTGCTGCCCTTAAGAACAAATTAATCTACACTCCATTATTCTACCATAATCCATGTACCTATCCAATAGCCGCTTGAAGGTCCTTAATGTTTCCGACTCAACTACTTGCACAGGCAGTGCATTCCATGCCCCCACTACTCTCTGGGTAAAGAACCTACCTCTGACATCCCCCCTATATCTTCCACCATTCATCTGAAATTTATGTCTCCTTGTAATGGTTTGTTCCACCCGGGGGAAAAGTCTCTGACTGTCTACTCTATCTATTCCCCTGATCATCTTATAAACCTCTATCAATTCGCCCCTCATCCTTCTCCGTTCTAATGAGAAACGGCCTAGCACCCTCAACCTTTCCTCGTAAGACCTACTCTCCATTCCAGGCAAGATCCTGGTAAATCACCTTTGCACCCTTTCCAACGCTTCCACATCCTTCCTAAAATGAGGTGACCAGAACTGCACACAATACTCCAAATGTGGCCTGACCAAGGTTTTGTACAGCTGCATCATCACCCAACGGCTCTTAAATTCAATCCCTCTGCTAATGAATTTTAGCACACCATAGGCCTTTTTCACAGCTCTATCCACTTGAGTGGCAACTTTCAAAGATCTATGAACATAGACCCCAAGATCTCTCTACTCCTCCACATTTCCAAGAACCCTACCATTAACCCTGTATTCCGCATTCATATTTGTCCTTCCAAAATCGACAACCTCACACTTGTCAGGGTTAAACTCCATTCGCCACTTCTCAGCCCAGCTCTGCATCCTATCTATGTCTCTTTGCAGCAGACAACAGCCCTCCTCACTATCCACAACTCCACCAATCTTTGTATCATCTGCAAATTTACTGACCCGCCTTTCAACTCCCTCATCCAAGTCATTAATGAAAATCACAAACAGCAGAGGACCCAGAACTCATCCCTGCGGTATGCCACTGGTAACTGGGCTCCAGGCTGAATATTTGCCATCCACCACCACTCTCTGACTTCTATCGGTTAGCCAGTTCGTTATCCAACTGGCCAAATTTCCCACTATCCCATGCCTCCTTACTTTCTGCATAAGCCTACCATGGGGAACCTTATCAAATACCTTACTAAAATCCATGTACACTACATCCACTGCTTTACCTTCATCCACATGCTTGGTCACCTCCTCAAAGAAGTCAATAAGACTTGTAAGGCAAGACCTACCCCCCTCACAAAACCGTGCTGACTATCCCTAATCAAGCAGTGCCTTTACAGATGCTCAGAAATCCTATCCCTCAGTACCCTTTCCATTACTTTGCCTACCACCGAAGTAAGACTAACTGGCCTGTAATTCCCAGGGTTATCCCTATTCCCTTTTCTGAACAGGGGCACGACATTCGACACTCTCCAATCCCCTGGTAGCACCCCTGTTGACAGTGAGGACGAAAAGATCATTGCCAACTGCTCTGCAATTTAATTTCTTGCTTCTCATAGAATCCTTGGATATATCCCGTCAGGCCCGGGGGACTTGTCTGTCCTCAAGTTTTTCAAAACACCCAACACATCTTCCTGCCTAACAAGTATCTCCTCGAGCTTACCAATCTGTTTCACACTGTCCTCTCCAACAATATGGCCCCTCTCATTTGTAAATACTGAAGTACTCGTTCAAGACCTCTCCTATCTCTTCAGACTCAATACACAATCTCCCGCTACTGTCCTAGATCGGACCTACCCTCGCTCTAGTCATTCTCATATTTCTCACATATGTGTAAAAGGCCTTGGGGTTTTCCTTGATCCTACCCGCCAAAAATGTTTCATGCCCTCTCTTAGCTCTCCTAATGCCTTTCTTCAGTTCCCTCCTGGCTATCTTGTATCCCTCCAGCGCCCTGTCTGAACCTTGTTTCCTCAGCCTTAGTCTCCTTCTTCCTCTTAACAAGAACTTCAACCTCTCGTCAACCATGGTTCCCTCACTCGACCATCTCTTCCCTGCCCGACAGGGACATACATATCAAAGACACGCAGTACCTGTTCCTTGAACAAGTTCCACACTTCACTTGTGTCCTTCCCTGACAGCCTATGTTCCCAACTTATGCACTTCAATTCCTGTCTGACAGCATTGTATTTACCATTCCCCCAATTGTAAACCTTGCCCTGTTGCACGCACCTATCCCTCTCCATTACTAAAGTGAAAGCCACATAATTGTGGTCACTACTTCCAAAATGCTCCCCCACTAACAAATCTATCACCTGCCCTGGTTCATTACCAAGTACCAAATCCAATCTGGCCTCCCCTCTGGTTGGACAATCTACATACCGTGTTAGAAAAATGTGGTGAATGTAACTTAGTAATTCACACTGTATTTACCAATACCGTTGTAAGCGCAGTAGCGTTATCCGACCACTAGGGGGAGTAGCTCTGGGAATGCTCAGGAGTTTGTACAGGGCTCCACCCTTGGCTCCGTCCACGACTCCTCCCCCTGGACTACGGTATAAATACCCTTGTCCAGGGCCAGCCTGCAGTTCATCGAGAGTTCAACAGGTAACAGGCTGGCTCTGAAGTAAGTAGATTAAAATCACTGTTCATATCTTAAAGCACATGTCTCGTGTATTGATGTTTCCATCAAAAAGCTTCCTGGACACACTGCACAAACACTACCCCATCCAAACTATTTGATCGAAAGAGTTTCCACTCAATGTTTGGGAAGTTGAAGTCACCCATGACTACTAACCTGTGACTTTTGCACCTTTCCAAAATCTGTTTCCCAATCTGTTCCTCCACATATCTGCTGCTATTGGGGGGCCTGTAGAAAACTCCCAACAAGGTGACTGCTCCTTTCCTATTTCTGACTTCACCCCATACTACCTCAGTAGGCAGATCCTCCTCGAACTGCCTTTCTGCAGCTGTTATACTATCTCTAATTAACAATGCCACCCCCCCCCCCCCCACCTCTTTTACCATCCTCCCTAATCTTGTTGAAACATCTATAACCAGGGACCTCCAACAACCATTTCTGCCCCTCTTCTATCCAAGTTTCCGTGATGGCCACCACATCGTAGTCCCAAGTACGGATCCATGCTTTATGTTCACCCAGCTTATTCCTGATGCTTCTTGCGTTGAAGTATACACACTTCAACCCATCTCCTTGCCTGCAAGTACTCTCCTTTGTCAGTGCTACCTTCCCCACTGCGTCACTACACGCTTTGGCGTCCAGAATATCGGCTTCCATAGTTGCTGGACTACAAATCCGGTTCCCATTCCCCTGCCAAATTAGTTTCAACCCTCCCGAAAAGTACTAGAAAACCTCCCTCCCAGGATATTGGTGCCCCTCTGGTTCAGATGCAACCCGTCCTGCTTGTACAGGTCCCACCTTCCCCAGAATGCGCTCCAATTATCCAAATACCTGAAGCCTTCCCTCCTACACCATTCCTGCAGCCACGTGTTCAACTGCACTCTCTCCCTATTCCTAGCCTCGCTATCACGTGGCAGCGGCAACAAACCAGAGATGACAACTCTGTCTGTCCTGGCCTTTAACTTCCAGCCTAACTCCCTAAACTTGGTTATTACCTCCACACCCCTTTTCCTACCTACGTCATTGGTACCAATGTGCACCACGACTTCTGGCTGCTCACGCTCACCCTCCCCCTTCAGGATCCTGAAGACACGATCAGAGACATCCCTGGCCCTGGCACCCGGGAGGCAACATACCTTCCGGGAGTCTCGCTCGCGACCACAGAATCTCCTATCTATTCCCCTAACCATTGAATCTCCGATTACTATTGCTTTTCTATTCTCCCCCCCTTCCCTTCTGAGCCCCAAAGCCAGACTCCGTGTCAGAGACCTGGCCGCTAGGGCCTTCCCCCAGTATCCCCCCCAACAGCATCCAAAACGGTATACTTGTTTTGAAGGGGAACGGCTACGAGGGATCCCTGCACTGTCTGCCTGGTCGTTTTCTTTCCCTGATTGTAACCCAGCTACTCTTGTCCAGTACCTTGGGTGTGGCTACCTCCCTGTAACTCTTCTCGATAACCCCCTCTGCCTCCCGGATGATCCGAAGTTCATCCAGCTCCAGTTCCCTAACACGGTCTCTGAGGAGCTGGAGTTGGGTGCACTTCCCGCAGGTATAGTCAGCGGGGACACTGGTGGTATCCCTCACCACCCACTTCCTACAGGCGGAGCATGCAATTGACGTAGCCTCCATCCCCTCTTACTTTACAGAATAAAGCTGCCCTGAAGACCAACTGGACCTCCACCCTCCGACTCTGCACCCAGTCAGCTGCACTCTCTGTAAACCCCTGGCTCCCTTCTCGCTCTTTGCGGAAATGAAGTGAAAGGAGCACCTTACTCCCTCAGTCACCAAACTCTCACTATAGCACTCAAATGCACCAAATTCAGCACTCCCTCAGTCACCAAACTCTCACTATAGCACTCAAATGCACCAAGTTCAGCACTTCAGTGCAAACAAAGTCTGCACTGTAGCTGGATCCTTTTTATCCTGTGAAACTAGCCTCTGAAAATCTTCGTAGAAGATTCTGGCCAGATTTTGTCAAAGGGGATTCATGTTAAAAAATCCTTATTTATTGAGGCGATCAGAGGATCCAGGGTGGGGCCCACCTTGCAGTGGACGATGGTTATGGTTCCTTGGCGCAGGCTGTTGGTGCTCACATTGGTGAATGGAGAGATATCTTTAAGAGAATGGTTAAAGTGGTGAAGAGAATCGACAGTGGGGGCTCGCCTTCTGTCCTTGGAAATCCTATTGCATGTATGTCAAATAGACTGGTCACCTTGGGGACATGGGGCTAGGCAGGGATTGTTCATGCACCGGGTCTTCTAATAATAACAACCTCATTGTCACAAGTAGGCTTCAATGAAGTTGCTGTGAAAAGCCCCTAGTTGCCACATTCCGGCGCCTGTTCGTGGAGGCCAGTACGGGAATTGAACCTGCGCTGCTGGCCTTGTTCTGCATTACAAGCCAGCTGTTTGGCCCACTGTGCTAAGCCAGCCCAATAGAAGGGGTCTGGGGCCGAATTCCCCTCAGAGTTTGAGAGTTGGCTGCCATGCTTTCATAATCTTGATTTGAAGGCTGGGAATTGAGTTCAATAGAGCACTGCGTCTCTCTCCGTCTCTGGTTTGAGGCCTAGAGTCGGTCAGAGATCTCGACCATTGGTTTAGAGTTGTCTTGTCCTAGTTCGGCAAGAAAGGTTGGAAGCAGTAAAACCCAGTGGGTTATGCTTCTTGTATAAGGTTGCATAAGGGGCATACAGTGTCTTGCTGCCTCGGCTTCGGGGTGACGATATGGCAGAGGTGCAGGGGCTTCGACAGAACTCTGAAGAGATCATGAATGCTACTCGGTGATCCTGTCATGGCTTTGGCCATTCCAAGCTCCTTGGATAGTGATCTTATTCTGCAGTAAATAATCCTGATATTTATCCCCTTATGAATATGCCGGCAGCACGGTAGCACAGTGGTTAGCACAATTGCTTCACAGCTCCAGGGTCCCAGGTTCGATTCCGGCTTGGGTAACTGTCTTTGCGGAGTCTGCACATTCTTCCCGTGTGTGCGTGGTTTCCTCCGGGTGCTCCGGTTTCCTTCCACAGTCCAAAGATGTGCAGGTTAGGTGGATTGGCTATGCTAAATTGCCCTTAGTGTCCAAAAAAGGTTAAGTGGGGGTTACTGGGTTACGGGGATAGGGTAGATACGTGGGCTTGAGTAGGGTGCTCTTTGTAAGGGCTGGTGCAGACTCGATGGGCCGAATGGCCTCCTTCTACACTGTAAATTCAATGCCACTGATTTTATGTTATTGTCACTTTTCCTGACAAGGCTGTACAATATATGAGCACAGACGTGGTTGCCGCCTCTTGCTGAGTTGGCAGTGTGACTTGAGGTTTGTGCAGTACGTACCTAGTTTTTTTAACATGCTGTAATCCTTAGTTTACAGAGAGGGAGCACATTTTAGGTACCCTTCACCTTGTTTATAGAGATGAGGAGTAGCACCGTGCCAGGGTGGTGGGTAGATAATTTGATGTGGCAGTGGTTGGTATTGCCATGTAAATCCTCATTGTGGATGAGGAAAGGGCCCAGTTAGATCAATCGGTGTCATATTTTTCTTTTGTATTTATGTCATTGAGATTGTGGAATCCTTGCCAATGAAGGTCAGGATAAATTATGTATCCTAGAGAGGACATGGTTCCTGATGTTTCTTCTTTGTGGTTGGCATCTGTGCCGTTGTTGGAGTAGGGAATGTGTATCGTGCCTATTTCAGTGTGGTTGGTTAATCCTTGATTCTTCCGTGGATTAGTCTTCAATATATTTGACTGTGTGGGTAGTGGCAGTGATCGCTTGATTGAGTAGATTAGGACAGGAGGAATTGTGTTTACGTGGATCAAGTGTAGGTATGTTGGGTGGTACAGTCATTTACCCTTCCCAAAGTTGTCCCCTTATGGTGGTTCCTGCTCCTCTCTCCGAGGCAGAGTTCCACTGGGGGGTCGACCCTGCGGACTGCAGGGTCTGAGTGAGAGTCGGAGGACTCTGAATCAGTGCTGTCGGAGTCTTTCTTCAGTTCAAAGGTAAGCTTGGCAGGGCAGTTAGGTGCCCTGCTGTGAGTGATCTTTTATAAAGACTTCCAGTTTGCCCTCGAGGGCCTGGGCTTTCCTGGAGAGGCAGAATCCTGTTTCTGGCGAGTCTGCGCTCTTCTGCCTCTGGATCACTTTTGCAACTACACTGTCTGGCATTTTTTGGCTAGTCCTGGTGTTCCTCTCTTTTGAGGTTTCGCTTCCTTACTTCAGCAAGTAGGGTGCTGATACCCGATTTGGGATAGTGTGTTTCAGGGAGCTTCCCTCATCATGTGTGGTGGATGAGAAGGATCGTAATCCTCCCAAGATGCACAGTTGGTGGGTGTCTTGCCAATTCTTCTCTCTGTTGGTGGGGTTTCCTCAGTGGAGGATGCTGTAAATCTTCCAGTGTTGATGGGCTGGAATGGTGTCTCTGATGTGGCTAGAGAGGAGCAAGCTCATTGTGTAGTGAGTTCGGCATGGTGTGGGTATCCTTAGTGTACTGGCTCCTGTGTGGGAGTGTACAATGCCACGGCATGTCTTGTATTGAGGGCAGTATCCTGTTGCTCCCATATACGTGGTATGTTCCTTCTTGGCCTGGATGTCTTTGGGCGCCCGATGGTGGGGGGCGTGCACCATGTGCTCATGGCTATATCCAGGTATCCGGAGATCGTGCACTCTTGGTAGTATCTTTTTATCCTATCACCAACCGCAATGATTGTAATCTGAACCCTGTCGGTATAAACGTGTGGGATGATGATCCCTCGGGTTTGGATTTGGGGATTTGCTGTGGTTTGTGGTTATATGTAAATATCATCTCAGAACTGATGTCTTTTTTCTGCCGTTTTCTTTCTTTGTTATTTTGGGGTTAAAGAATCGTTGACTGGCTCTTGCAAATGTACAGACAGGTCTTATATCCGAGAAAAGGCCCCAAGTGTTATGACTGGGTTTGGGGAGATATGTTTTGGTGGGTGCCTGAACATATGAAGCTCTTATCCTACACTTTCATTGGCTGTACAAACAGTCACAATATGTGAAGATGTTGTCATGGCCCTATCCTCCTCTCCCTCATTCTCTAGTTGATCTGTTGGTACATAGAGGCACCAAGTTTAATGATTAAGCTGATCCTGTGTTGTTCTCCTGCCATTTTCTGTATTCATGTAAACTGATGCATTTCTTTTGCAGATAGAAAATAAAAACACAAGCACACCAAAACTGCACACAGTACCCCAGGTGTGGCCTCACCAATGCCCAGTACAATAGTAATACATCTCTACTCCTATACTCAATCCTCTCACTTTGAAGGGTAACATACCATTTGTCTTCTTTACTGCCTGCTATACCTGTGTGCTTTCAGTGACTGATGCACGAGGACATCAAGGTCTCGCTGAGTATCCACCTCTCTCAATTTACACCCATTTAAATAATAATCTGCCTACCTATTTTTGCTACCATAGTGGATAACCTCACATTTATCCACATTATACTGAATCTGCCGTGCATGTGCCCACTCACTCAGCCTGTCCAAATCCCACTGAAGCATCTCTGTATCCTCCTCACAGCTCACCCAACTTTGTATTACCTACATATTTGGAAATACTAAATTTAGTTCACTTGTTCAAATCATTAATATATGTTAATAGTTGGGGTCCTAACCCCTCTGGTCACTGCCTGCCAATCGGAAAAAGGCCCATTTATTCCAACTTTTTGCTTCCCGTCTGCTAACCAGCTTTCTATCCATCTCAAGACACTACCCGCAATCACGTGCGCTTTAACTTTGCATAGTACTGTACCAAACCTGAGGATTTGTTGCGTTAGTCGTAAAACTGGTAGAACTTGGAATAAAAATATATATTCTACCACAAATTCAATTATTTTGAGAAATTAGGCAAGAAAGAGTACACAGAACTTATCGGCAATACCAGAATCAGCCATGCTTTTGAATTCCTTACAGAATAACAATTTCAAACTGCAAGCATCATGTCGAGGATTGTGCTGGAACTGAACATTTCAGCTATTATTCAAGTCTGAAGCCGTACGTTTAATCTTCAAACCTATTTTTTATTTAAAATCACTTTCCAAAAAAGCCCAAGAAACCACAAAGCACACTATATTAAAGCACACATTTCAAAACAGAAATAAGGACTCCAAATGAGACTGGCAGCAGGAAAATGCCAAAATGCTCATCTATATGGTAGCAGAAAGCTGAGGACTTCAGTTGTTATCCGAGAAATATCTGAGTTATGGGAAAGTATCAAGCTCAACCAGAGTCTCGGCATTTTGCAACCTAAGGCAACTCCTGGAAATGGGGTGTGGGAGAGGAGATGCAGCCAACCAGGAGTGGGAAGAGAATAGTGTATGAAAGAGAAACATAATTTTAGGGTGGAGTCAGCGGGAGCAGCCCTGACCTCTGGTCAGGCCGTACTTAAAACCAGATCATCTTGAATGCACAGGTCCAACACTTGTCATATTTATTTCTAGTTTGAGTCCTTAAACAGGCATTAGGTCTCTTATATACATCTTCAAGACAGCACACAAACCAACATGGCGCCATACATGTTAGACCATAAGATATAGGAGCAGAATAAGGCCACTCGACCAATCAAATCTACTCCACCATTCAACCATGGCTGATATTTTTATCATCCCCATTCTCCTGCCTTCTCCCCATAACCCCTGATTAATCAAGAACCACCTGTCTCGGTCTTAAAAGGGGATTTGGCCTCCACAGCCTTCTGCGGCAAAGAGTTCCACAGATTCACCACCCTCTGGCTGAAGAAATTCCTCCTCATCTCTGTTTTAAAGGATCATCCCTTTAGTCTGAGGCTGTGCCCTCGGGTTCTAGGTTTTCCAACAAGTGGAAACGTCCTCTCCATGTCCACTCTATCCAGGCCTCGCAGTATCCTGTAAGATTCAATAAGATTCTCCCTTCATCCTTCTAAACTCCGAGTACAGACCCAGAGGCCTCAAAGCTCCTCACGTTCATTCCAGGGATCATTCTTGTGAACCTCCTCTGGACCATTTTGTTGACACTGTCAGGACACAGGAGCTTGGTTTTCCAAATGCTGGGTTTCTGCTGGAAAATGAGTGTGAGAGTCAAATTTCACCCCCCCCCCCCCCCCCCCCCCCCCCCCCGGAAATCGCACAACTTCCCGTCTTCCTGAAGTAGATCAGATTGGGATACATACTCAAAAATTCCTGGGTGAAAAGTATTTTGATTTACTGTTGAGTTTCTTTATTCATTTTTGAACATTACATTGCTAAGACTGATGTATAAAGCAAGGTTAAAGATAAACAATTACAGAATATGAAATTTATAGCAAATTTGTGACATGAGGAACAAGGTTTCAGATGCCTCAGTGATAGACAAATATTGCAACCATTAGATGAACACGATATCGGAGGGCTCAGGGAAACTTTTCCAGTGGACTACCTACTACATAGATACATAGGATATGGGTGCAGGAGGCCTTTTGGCCCTTCGAGCCTGCTCCGCCATTCATCACCATCATGGCTGATCATCCAACTCAATAGCCTAATCCTGCTTTCTCCCCATAGCCTTTGATCCCATTCTCCCCAAGCGCTATATCCAGCCGCCTCTCAAATATATTCAAAGTTTTAGCATCAACTACTTCCTGTGGTAATGAATTCCACAGGCTCACCACTCTTTGAGTGAAGAAATGTCTCCTTATCTCTGTCCAAAATGGTTTACCCTGAATCCTAAGGATGTGACCCCTGGTGCCAGGTTGTAAGCAGTTACTGCAGCACCCCCAAGGTCTGGACCCAGTCATTGATGTTTGAATTACTGAAGTTGCTCTGTTATTATCCAATGTGGTTATCTGGCACCATATCTACGGTGGGAACAAGCCACAGCTTAGAATTCATCAGCAGTGCCATCAGCTTGGATTCTGGGACACTGCTGCTCATAGCCATTCGATCCAGTCATCGATGCCCAAATCTTCAACAGCCTCAGGTTCTGTCCAAAATTACTTTCTTAGAATTAAATGTGCACTCACAAAAGAAAAGGGGCGTGGGGAAATTGGACTAATTGGCCAGCTCTTTCAAAAAGGCTAACACGAGCCCGATGGGCCTGACTGTGCATAGAAACATACACAGAAAATAGGAGGCAGCCATTCGAGACTGATCATCAAGTTCAATACCTTGATCCCGCCTTCCCCCCATATCCCTTGATCCCTTTAGCCCCAAGAGTTGTATCCAATTCCTTCTTGAAATTACACGTTTTGGTCTCAACTACTTTCTGTTGTAGCGAATTCCACAGATTCACCGCTCTCTGGGTTAAGAAATTTCTCCTCACCTCAGTCCTAAAAGGTTTACCCCTTATCCTCAAACCATGATCTCTAGTTCTGAACTCCCCCACTATCGAGAACATTCTTTCTACCCTGTCTAATCCTGTCAGAATGTTTCTTTGAGATCCCGTCTCACTCTTCCAGACTCAAATGAACATAATCCTTTTTCAGTATATACAATTCTACCAGCTTCCTCTTTTGCTGTTGTGGAGAGGAAGTGTGGCAACAACTGGTACAAAATTCCTTCTTCCTCTGATCAAGCCCTTTCATTTTCCAGGGCTGTAATAGTGAGAATGCAAAGAGAAAATATACTTGATGATCCTGCTGCAGAGGGATAAGGTGCGTCCCAGATGAGGATGAACTTCCTGTGGAGTTGTTGCTGCAGGAACAGTTCACAAAATACAAACCTTATGAACACTGTCACCCAACTGGGCTTCAGAGTTCAGAGCAATCGAGTCGAGGTTAACATTAAAAGCTCAGCACAAAGATTGCACGATCGCCATTGGGTTTTTTTCTGTAACACTGGTGGTGATTATTTTGTCTATTAGATACTCTTTGTACCTGTCTCCCCAGATGCAGCAAATGTCTCTTCACGCAGGGCTCCCATTGCAATGCAGCTTTGGAGAAAATGTTCACTGCTTTTCTCTGCAGTTGGAAAGTTGAAGTATAAACAACTTTTCCATTTAACTGAATTCAGAACTTCTATTTGATGCTCTGTGGAGCTATCCGGCTTTCTCCTGTAGAATGGGACCCTTCCCCGTGTCAACTCTCAGAAGCCTCTGTCATCCAGATTTGCATTCCAAGCAATTATCCACAACTTTCCCATCAAAACTACATGCTTTGCAGAAACACTGTTCCAGAGCTCTCACCAACACCATACTGAGCTCAGTAATTTTCTTCTGTGGTTTAGCTTCGCTAAAGTTTAAGGTCTAGCCTTGTCTCAAAACACTTACTATGTGATCCAGGAGGGGATTGGGCAAAGGATACGAGAGCAACATCCATTTATTCAGGGAGCAAGCTCCAGAATGACAGAAGTTTGTTAATGACATATATAGGCAAGGGGACACCAGAGAGTGTGAGTGAGAGCCATTGGGAACAGCAAGGACCTTCGGTAAAGCCAGAGTTTCAGCTCGATATGTTTCTGTGTTCCTGGAGGGAAGCACAGAGTGACAAAAGTTTCAGTATGCATATTCTTCTAACACGCGAATGGAGTTTCCCATTACAGCAATCGCACGATACCATTTGAGCACACCTTGCAAAAATCTTACAAATGGCGAGGCAACATTTGAAGTTTAAAGTAAAACCTTGCATCCTGAAGTCTGTGAGCAAATTCAACAATTTGCATTTACAATGTATCTGTGAAATAGTAAAGCATTCCATTAAAGGAGAATAATCAGACAAAAATACTAAGTGTTCAAACAGAACATTAAGAGGGGTGACTAAAAGCTTGGGCAAGGAGATACGTTTTAAAGAACATCTTAAAAGGAGGAAAAAGTAGCAGAGAAGTTTACAGAATTACAAAGGCCGAGAAAGCTGTAGATTTCTCACACAGCAAATAATGGGGGGTGCAGGAAGCCTGAGGGCAGAAGAGGCCATAATGCAGAGTTTTCAGAGCACAGTTGGAAAGACGGAGTGGGCAAGGCCAGAAACGGATGTGAACAAAATGAGAATATTAAATTCGAGGCATTGGTGGAACAGAGCTAATGTAGGTTGGTGATTACAGATGATGGTAGATCAACACTTATTGAAAATTATGATACAGCCAAGTACTGGAGGACAGACTGAAACCATCAGATTTGTCGGCTGGAAATGTGATCCACACCAGCTGTACATTATTGAATCTGCCGTTTGGTCCATTGTTTCCATTGCTGTAGGCATGCATACAATTGAAATATTCATGAAAAATATGAACATTGTTATCCTTTGAAGTAGCTGATACTGCCTTTTGTACATTAGGACATGGTGTCCTGAGGGAAACACGAGCAATTGCAGGGGGTTCAGTAGAGAATTGCCACTTGTTTGGAAAAAAAAAATTGGATACTCTGAATTTATTATTTTAAAAACCTGCTCTTTAAAACCATAAAAATATCATGAATAAATTTAGACTGTTCCATTGATTTTGAAAAGAAGTTGAAGTATTTGTGATACAAGATGGCAGGTAAATAAACCAGCAGCAAATGTTTGGACAAACAGACATATCAGAAAAAAATAGACAAAAGAGCCCTGCACACCGAGATGCTCAGCTCAATCCCCCCCGTCTCGCGTCATCACCCTCACTGTCTCCCCGTCACCCCTCAACTCCCCCTGTCCCCCCTCATTCTCCTCCCCCCCCCTCCCCGGTCTCCCCTCACTCTCGCCCCCCCGTCTCCCCTCACTCTCGCCCCCCCTCAATCTCGCCCCCCCGTCTCCCCTCACTCCCGCCCCCCCGTCTCCCCTCACTCCCGCCCCCCCGTCTCCTCTCACTCTCGCCCCCCCCGTCTCCCCTCACTCTCGCCCCCCCTCATCTCCCCTCACTCTCGCCCCCCCCGTCTCCCCTCACTCTCGCCCCCCCCTCCCCTCACTCTCGCCCCCCCGTCTCCCCTCACTCTCGCCCCCCCCATCTCCCCTCACTCTCCGCACCCCCCCCATCTCCCCTCACTCTCGCCCCCCCCCCCGTCTCCCCTCACTCTCGCCCCCGCCCCCCCCCGTCTCCCCTCACTCTCGCCCCCCCCCCCGGTCCTCCCTTCACTCTCCGCCCCTCCCCGTCTCCCCTCACTCATCTCCCCCCCGTCTCCCCTCACTCTCTCCCCACCGGCTCCCCTCACTCTCGCCCCCCCGTCTCCCTCACTCTCGCCCCCCCCCGTCTCCCTCACTCTCCGCCCCCCCCGTCTCCCCTCACTCTCCCGCCCCCCCCGTCTCCCCTCACCTCTCGCCCCCCCCGTCTCCCCTCACTCTCGCCCCACCCCCCGTCTCCCCTCACTCTCACCCCCCGTCTCCCCTCACTCCCCCCCCCCCGTCTCCCCTCACTCTCTCTCTCCCCCCCCCCCCCGTCTCCCCTCACTCTCTCTCCCCCACCCGTCTCCCCTCACTCTCTCTCCCCCCCCGTCTCCCCTCACTCTCTCTCCCCCCCGGTCTCCCCTCACTCTCCCCCCCCCGGTCTCCCCTCACTCTCTCTCCCCCCCCGTCTCCCCTCACTCTCTCTCCCCCCCCCCGTCTCCCCTCCCCCCCCCCCGTCTCCCCTCACCCCCCCCCCCGTCTACCCTCACTCTCTCTCCCCCCGTCTCCCCTCACTCTCGCCCCCCCCGTCTCCCCTCACTCTCCCCCCCCGTCTCCCCTCACTCTCCCCCCCCGTCTCCCTCACTCTCCCCCCCCCCGTCTCCCTCACTCTCCCCCCCCGTCTCCCCTCACTCTCCCCCCCCCCCATCTCCCCTCACTCTCTCCCCCCCGTCTCCCCTCACTCTCGCCCCCCCCCGTCTCCCCTCACTCTCGCCCCCCCCGTCTCCCCTCACTCTCCTCCCTCCCCCCCTCTCCCTTCACTCTCCCCCCCCCCCCCCGCTCCCCTCACTCTCGCCCACCCCGTCTCCCCTCACTCTAGCCCCCCCCGTCTCCCCTCACCTCTCGCCCCCACCCGTCCTCCCCTCACTCTCCCCCCCCGTCTCCCCTCACTCCCCCCCCCCCGTCTCCCCTCACGTCTCTCCCCCCCCCCGTCTCCCTCACTCTCTCGCCCCCCCGTCTCCCCTCACTCTCCCCCCCCCCCGTCTCCCTCACTCTCGCCCACCCCGTCTCCCCTCCCTCTCGCCCCCCCCGTCTCCCCTCACTCTCGCCCCCCCCCCCGTCTCCCCTCACTCTCGCCTCCCCGTCTCCCCTCACTCTCGCCCCACCCCCCGTCTCCCCTCACTCTCACCCCCCCGTCTCCCCTCACTCCCCCCCCGTCTCCCCTCACTCTCTCTCCCCCCCCCCCCCGTCTCCCCTCACTCTCTCTCCCCCCCCCCCGTCTCCCCTCACTCTCTCTCCCCCCCCGTCTCCCCTCACTCTCTCTCCCCCCCGGTCCTCCCCTCACCTCTCCCCCCCCCCCCGGTCCTCCCCTCACTCTCTCTCCCCCCCCCCGTCTCCCCTCACTCTCCTCCCCCCCCCCGTCTCCCCTCACTCTCTCCCCCCCCCCCGTCTCCCCTCACTCTCGCCCACCCCGTCTCCCCTCACTCTCGCCCCCCCCCGTCTCCCCTCACTCTCGCCCCCCCCCGTCTCCCCTCACTCTCCCCCCCCCCCGTCTCCCCTCACTCCCCCCCCCCGTCTCCCCTCACTCGCTCGCCCCCCCCGTCTCCCCTCACTCTCGCCCCCCCGTCTCCCCTCACGCTCCGCCCCCCCCCGTCTCCCCTCACTCTCCCCCCCCCGTCTCCCTCACTCACCCCCCCGTCTCCCCTCACTCTCTCCCCCCCCGTCTCCCCTCATTCTCTCCCACCCCCGTCGCCCCTCACTCGCCCCCCCCCGTCTCCCCTCCCTCTCTCCCCCCCCTCCGCTCCGTCTCTCCCCCCCCTCCGTCTCCCCTCACTCTCCCTCCCCCCCCTCCGTCTCCCCCCCTCACTCCGTCTCCCCTCACTCTCTCCCCCCCCTCCGTCTCCCCTCACTCTCTCCCCCCCGTGTCTCCCCTCACTCTCTCCCCCCCCCGTCTCCCTTCACTCTCTCTCCCCCCCCCCCCCCGTCTCCCCTCACTCTCTCCCCCCCCCCCGTCTCCCCTCACTCTCTCCCCCCCCCCCGTCTCCCCTCACTCTCTCTCCCCCCCGGTCTCCCCTCACTCTCTCCTCCCCCCCCCCCGTCTCCCCTCACTCTCTCCCCCCCCCCGTCTCCCTCACTCTCCCCCCCCCGTCTCCCCTCACTCTCTCCCCCCCCCGTCTCCCTCACTCTCTGCCCCCCCGTCTCCCCTCACTCTCTCCCCCCCCCCCTCTCCCCTCACTCTCTCCCCCCCCCCCTCCCCTCACTCTCTCCCCCCCCCCGTCTCCCCTCACTCTCTCCCCCCCCCCCCCCCGTCTCCCCTCACTCTCTCCCCCCCCCCCCCCCTCTCCCCTCACTCTCTCCCCCCCCCCCCCCCCCCGTCTCCCCTCACTCTCTCCCCCCCCGTCTCCCCTCACTCTCTCTCCCCCCCCCCGTCTCCCCTCACTCTCTCCCCCCCCCGTCTCCCCTCACTCTCTCCCCCCCCCGTCTCCCCTCACTCTCTCTCCCCCCCCCCCCCTCTCCCCTCACTCTCTCTCCCCTCCCCCCCCCCCCTCTCCCCTCACTCTCTCCCCCCCCCCCGGTCTCCCCTCACTCTCCCCCCCCCCCCTCCCCTCACTCTCTCCCCCCCCCCTCCCCCTCACTCTCCTCCCCCCCCCCCGTCTCCCCTCTCTCTCTCCCCCCCCCCCGTCTCCCCTCACTCTCTCCCCCCCCCCCCCCCTCCCCCTCACTCTCTCCCCCCCCCCCCCCCCGTCCCCCTCACTCTCTCCCCCCCCCCCCCCCGTCTCCCCTCACTCTCTCCCCCCCCGTCCCCCTCACTCTCTCTCCCCCCTCCCCCCGTCTCCCCTCACTCTCTCCCCCCCCGTCTCCCCACTCTCTCCCCCCCCGTGTCTCCCCCTCACTCTCTCCCCCCCCCGCTCCCCTCACTCTCTCTCCCCCCCCCCCCCGTCTCCCCTCACTCTCTTCCCCCCCCCCCGTCTCCCCACTCTCCCCCCCCCGTCTCCCCTCACTCTCTCTCTCCCCCCCCCGTCTCCCCTCACTCTCTCCCCCCCCCCCGTCTCCCCTCACCTCTCCCCCCCCCGTCTCCCCTCACTCTCTCCCCCCCCCCGTCTCCCCTCACTCTCCCCCCCCCCCCGTCTCCCCTCACTCTCTCCCCCCCCCCTCTCCCCTCACTCTCTCCCCCCCCCCCCCCCCGTCTCCCCTCACTCTCTCCCCCCCCCCCCCCGTCTCCCCTCACTCTCTCCCCCCCCCCCCCCCCCCCCGTCTCCCCTCACACTCTCC
Source organism: Scyliorhinus canicula (assembly GCF_902713615.1). Lineage (NCBI taxonomy): Eukaryota > Metazoa > Chordata > Chondrichthyes > Carcharhiniformes > Scyliorhinidae > Scyliorhinus > Scyliorhinus canicula. The sequence goes on along the minus strand of NC_052154.1, from coordinate 197,816,697 downwards.
CCCCCCCCCGTCTCCCCTCACTCTCTCCCCCCCCCCGTCTCCCCTCACTCTCTCCCCCCCCGTCTCCCTCACTCTCTCTCCCCCCCCTCTCCCCTCACTCTCTCCCCCCCCCCCGTCTCCCCTCACTCTCTCCCCCCCCCCGTCTCCCCTCACTCTCTTCCCCCCCCCCCCGTCTCCCCCCCCTCTCCTCCCCCCCCCCCGTCTCCCCTCACTCTCTCCCCCCCCCCGTCTCCCCTCACTCTCTCCCCCCCCCCCCCCCGTCTCCCCTCACTCTCTCCCCCCCCCCGGTCCCCCCCTCCCCTCACTCTCTCCCCCCCCGTCTCCCCTCACTCCTCTCTCCCCTCCCCCCGTCTCCCCTCACTCTCCTTCCTCCCCCTCCCCCCCCGATGCTCCCCTCACTCCTCTCCCCCCCCCCCGTATCCCCTCACTCTCTCTCCCCCCCCCCCGTCTCCCCTCACGTCTCGCTCCCCCCCGTCTCCCGCACTCTCTCCTCTCTCCCCCCCCCCCCCCCGTCTCCCCTCACTCTCTCCCCCCCCCCCCGTTCTCCCCTCACTCTCTCTCCCCTCCCCCCCCCCGTCTCCCCTCACTTCTCTCTCCCCCCCCCCCCCCCGTCTCCCCTCACTCCTCTCTCCCCCCCCCCCGTCTTCCCCCCCCTCCCCCCACTCTCTCTCCCCCCCTCTCCCCTCACTCTCTCCCCCCGTCTCCCCTCACTCTCTATCCCCCCCCGTCTCCCCTCACTCTCCCCCCCCCCCCCCCCCCCCGGTCTCCCCCTCACTCTCTCTCCCCCCCCCGTCTCCCCTCACTCTCCCCCCCCCCGGTCTCCCCTCACTCTCTCCACCCCGTCTCCCCTCACTCTCCCCCCCCCCCCCCCCCTCTCCCCTCACTCTCTCCCCCTCCGTCCCCCTCACTCTCTCCCCCCCCCCCCCGTCTCCCCTCACTCTCTCTCCCCCCCCCCCCCGTCTCCCCCCTCACTCTCTCCTCCCCCCCCCCCCGTCCCCTCACTCTCTCCCCCCCCCCCCTCTCCCCTCACTCTCTCCCTCTCCCCCCCCCCGTCTCCCTCACCTCCTCCCCCCCCCGTCTCCCCTCACTCTCTCCCCCCCCCCCCGTCTCCCTCCTCTCCCCCCCCCCCTCTCCCCTCACTCTCTCCCCCCCCCCGTCTCCCCTCACTCTCTCCCCCCCCCCCGTCTCCCCTCACTCTCTCCCCCCCCCCGTCTCCCCTCACTCTCTCCCCCCCCCCCCGTCTCCCCTCACCTCTCCCTCTCTCCCCCCCCCCCCGTCTCCCCTCACTCTCTCCCCCCCCCCCGTCTCCCCTCCCCTCTCCCCCCCCCGCTCCCCCCCTCTCTCCCTCCCCCCGTCTCCCCTCACCTCCTCACCCCCCCCCCGTCTCCCCTCACTCTCTCCCCCCCCCCCCGTCTCCCCTCACTCTCTCCCCCCCCCCCCCGTCTCCCCTCACTCTCTCCCCCCCCCCGTCTCCCCTCACTCTCTCCCCTCCCCCCCCCCGTCTCCCTCACTCTCTCCCCCCCCCCGTCTCCCCTCACTCTCTCCCCCCCCCGTCTCCCTCCCCTCACCTCCCCCCCCTCTCTCTCCCCCCCCGTCTCCCCTCACCTCTCTCCCCCCCCCCCCGTCTCCCCTCACTCTCTCCCCCCCCCCGTCTCCCCTCTCTCTCTCCCCCCCCCCCTCCCCTCACTCTCTCCCCCCCCCCTCTCCCTCCTCCTCCCCCTCTCTCTCTCCCCCCCCCCCGTCTCCCCTCACTCTCTCCCCCCCCCCCCCGTCTCCCCTCACTCTCTCCCCCCCCCGTCTCCCCTCACTCTCTCCCCCCCCCCGTCTCCCCTCACTCTCTCCCCCCCCCCGTCTCCCCTCACTCTCTCCCCCCCCCGTCTCCCCTCACTCTCTCCTCCCCCCCCCCCCCCGTCTCCCTCACTCTCTCCCCCCCCCGTCTCCCCTCACTCGCTCCTTCCCTCCCCCCCCCCGCTTCCCCTCACTCTCTCCCCCCCCCGTCTCCCCTCACTCTCTCCCCCACCCCGTCTCCCCTCACTCTCCTCCCCCCCCCCCGTCTCCCCTCACTCTCGCCTCCCCCCCCCCCCGTCTCCCCTCACTCTCTCCCCCCCCCCCCCTCTCCCCTCACTCTCTCCCCCCCCCCCCGTCTCCCCTCACTCCTCTCCCCCCCCCCCCGTCTCCCCTCACTCTCTCCCCCCCCCCCCCGTCTCCCCTCACTCTCTCTCCCCCCCCCCCGTCTCCCCTCACTCTCGCCTCCCCCCCCCCCCCGTCTCCCCTCACTCTCGCCTCCCCCCCCCCCCCGTCTCCCCTCACTCTCGCCTCCCCCCCCCGTCTCCCCTCACTCTCTCCCCCCCCCCCCCCCCCCGTCTCCCCTCACTCTCTCTCCCCCCCCCCGTCTCCCCTCCCCGTCTCCCCTCCCCGTCTCCCCTCCCCCCCGCGGAGGCCCCGCTCTCTCCCCCCGGGGGCCCCGCTCTCTCCCCCCGGGGGCCCCGCTCTCTCCCCCCGGGCCCCGGGCCCCGCTCTCTCTCGCCCCGGGCCCCGCTCTCACCTTCATGCTGCTCCGGCAGCCGCTCCCTCGGCCGCGGGACAACCGACACCAACCCGCCCCGTCTACTGACACCGGCTCCCGGCAGCCAATCAGAACCCGGCTCCCAGTGGCCAACCAGCGCCCGGCTCCTAGCGGCCAATCACAGTCCGGCTCCCAGTGGCCAATCAGCGCCCGGCTCCCGGCGGCCAATCAGAGTCCGGCCCCCAGTGGCCAATCAGCGCCCGGCTCCTAGCGGCCAATCAGAGTCCGGCTCCCAGCGGCCAATCAGCTTCCCGGCGGCCAATCAGAGTCCGGCTCCCAGTGGCCAATCAGCGCCCGGCTCCCGGCGGCCAATCAGAGCCAGGTTCGCAGCGGCGAATCAGAGCCCGGCTCCCAATGGCTAACCAGCGCCCGGCTCCAGGCGCCCAATCGAAGCCTGGCTCCCAGTGGCCAATCAGCGCCCGGCCCCTAGCGGCCAATCAGAGCCAGCCTCCCAGCGGCTAATCAGCGCCCGGCTCCTAGCGGCCAATCAGAGTCAGCCTGCCAGCGACCAATCAGCGCCCGGATCCTAGCGGCCAATCAGAGCCAGCCTGCCAGCGGCCAATCAGCGCCCGGATCCTAGCGGCCAATCAGAGCTAGCCTCCCAGCGGCCATTCAGAGCCCGGCTCCCGGCGGCCAATCAGAGCCGGGCTCCCAGCAGCCAATCAGCGTCGGGCTCCCAGCAGCCTCTGTGAATAAGGGTGGCTCTGCACAAATGGCCCTTCAGCCCTTCCATCCATTGACTCTGTGCCCACCCATGAAAAGCTATCACCTGCCAATTCTTTTTATTAATAAATTGAGAGTGCACAATTCATTTTTTCCAATTAAGGGGCAATTTACCTTCACCAATCCACCTACCCTGCACATCTTTGGGTTGTAGGGGAGAATGTCCCAGTGCCAGGAACGGACCTGAGTCCTCAGCACCGTAGGCAGCAGTGCTAACCACTGCCTGAAGGTGCCGCCCTCCTGATCTGCCAATTATAATCCCATTTGCCAGCACTTGGCCAATGGCCAATGACCATAACACATAGACCAGAATTAGGCCACTCAACCCATCGAGTCTGCTCTGCCATTCAATCATAGCTCATATTTTTTCATCCCCATTCTCCTGCCTTCTCCCCATAACCCATGATCCCCTTATTAATCAAGAACCTATCTATTTCTGCTTTAAAGACACTCAGTGATTTGGCCTCCACAGCCTTCTGCGGCAAAGAGTTCCACAGATTCACCACCCTCTGGCTGAAGAAATTCCTCCTCATCTCTGTTTTAAAGGATCGTCCCTTTAGTCTCAGATTATGTCCTCTGGTTCTAGTTTTTCCTACAAGTGGAAACATCCTCTCCACATCCACTCTATCCAGGCCTCGCAGTATCCTGTAAGTTTCAATAAGATCCCCTTCATCCTTCTAAACTCCAACGAGTACAGACCAGAATCCTCAACTGTTCTCATACGACAAGCTCTTCATTCCAGACATCATTCTTGTGAACCTCCTCTGGACCCTTTCCAAGGCCAGCACATCATTCCTTAGATACGGGGCCCAAAACTGCTCACAATACTCCAAATGGGGTCTGACCAGAGCCCTACACAGCCGCAGAAGTATATCCCTGGTCTTGTATTCTAGCCCTCTTGACATGAATGCGAACATTGCATTTGCCTTCTTAACTGTCGACTGAATCTGCACGTTAACCTTAAGAGAATCATGAACAAGGACTCCCAAGTCCCTTTGTACTTCTGATTTCCTAAGCATTTCCCCATTTAGAAGTTGGTCTAAGCCTAAATTCCTCCTTCCAAAGTGCATAACCTCACACTTTTCCACACTGTATTTCATTTGCCACTTCATTGCCCACTCTCCTAGCCTATCCAAATCCTTCTGCAAACCCCTTGCTTCCTCAGTACTACCTGCCCTCCTGTCCTTGAATGTTAAGACTTGCCAAGTAATCATCCAGCTACTTTTTAAAGAATGTGGGGCATCAAGATAAAGATAGATAGTTTTTTGAAGAACAAAGGAATAAAGGGTTATGGTGTTCGGGTGGGAAAGTGGAGCTGAGTCCACAAAAGATCAGCCATGATCTCATTGAATGGCGGAGCAGGCTCGAGGGGCCAGATGGCCTACTCCTGCTCCTAGTTCTTATGTTCTTTTGTGAACCCGCTGTGGTGAATGTATTGCTGTAACAATTCACCATGTGCTTATCTGTTACGCTGTTGCCCATGTGGGCTCCACCTGTGGACCATTGTGTACTATTACCTATAATGTAGCATGTTGGGGGCCTGTGTGGGCTCCGCCCCTGGCTTCACCCCTTGAGGGGAGCTATAAAGAGCATTCGCCCTGTGGCGGCTCCCACTAACAGATCAGTCACAGGCAGGCACTGTTCTAGTTGATTAAAGCCACAGTTTACTTCTACTCCTGGTTTTGTATGATTGATGATCGCATCAATTTAATCAACTACAACGCGACTATGGAATCGGCCCTCAAACCTGACCGACTGGAACTCGATCCGCAGGCCGCGGAGGCAAAAGAGATTTTTTCGCACTGGCTCCGCTGTTTCAAGGCCTACCTCCCCACCTCCTCCTCGCCTTTCGTCTCCGACGAACAGAAGCTGAGTCTCCTCCACTCACGGGCGAGCCATCGAATCTCTGTTCAACTCGAGGAAGCTTCCACCTACGCAGACGCCCTCGCGATGCTGGAGCGCCTCTACATAAGTGAACGAGGTATACGTGTGGCATCTCCTCACCACTCGCCGCCAGCGTCCCGGGGAATTGCTGGAAGAGTACCTACGCGATTTCAAAGTCCTTGCACGAAGCTGCAATTACCAGGCCGTTACGGCCATTCAACATATGGACCTCACGTCCAGGACACCTATGTGGCTGGCGTCAGGTCCAACTACGTGAGACAGCGCCTACTCGAAAAAGGTGCCCTGGACCTGGAAGAGACGGTAAAATTAGCCTCCTCTCTGGAAGTAGCCAAAGCCTTAACGCGTTCCCGTCCGATCACGCCCTCGTGGGCCCCCGATCAAAGAATACCCCAGGCCTGTGCCACGCGGATGCCTGCCCACCATGGGGGGGCTACCCTGTTATTTCTGCGGCCAGCCTCAACACCCCAGGCAGCGCTGCCCGGCCCGTAACGCGAACTGCAGTGACTGCGGGAGAAAAGGACATTTTGCTAAAGTTTGCCTGGCCAGGTCCAAAAACTTTAAATCGCAGGCCCGACCCTCGGACTCACAGGCCGCAGATCCCGCAGTGTGGCAGCGTGTCTGCCGGTCCGCCCCCTGGACGCGTCATCGGCCTCGTGCTGTCCGTGGGGGCAGCCATCTCCAAGCCCGCACAACATGTGTGACTCACGGGGGCCGCCATCTTGGACCCCATCTTCCTCACCGCCCGACGCGTGCGACTGGCGGGGGCCGCCATCTTGGGACCACCCCAGCACCTTCAACCACGCTGGCTTCCCACAACACAGCGCGGCCACCCTGGACCAGTCGCGACCCAAACACCTCCGGAGCTCTATGATGACCGTCCGGGTAAACGGACACGAAACGCCCTGCCGCTTCGACTCTGGGAGCACAGAGAGCTTCATTCATCTGGACATGGTAAGACGCTGCTCGCTCCCAATCTTCCCAGCGCATCAAACCATCTCCCTCGCTTCCGGGTCGCACTCGGTGCAGGTCCGAGGGTTCACTACCTCAACCCTCGCAATACAGGGCACAGAGTACGCCGATTTTACCTCTGCGCTCCTCTCCTGTAGGGACTGGATTTCCAATGTAACCTCAGGAGCCTAACCCTGAAATTCGTCTGGCCCCTACCCCCACTCACCGTATGTAGCCTCGCGACCCTAAAGGTCGACCCTCCCCCGCTCTTAGCAAATCTCACCGCCGACTGCAAAGCAGTCGCCACCAGAAGCAGGCGGTATAGCATACAGGACAGGACTTTTATCAGATCCGAGGTCCAGCGACACCTGCGGGAGGGAAGCATCGAGGCCAGCAATAGCCCCTGGAGAGCTCAGGTGGTGGTCGTCAGGACCGGGGAAAAGAACCAGCTGGTTGTAGATTACAGCCAAACCATAAACCGGTACACGCACCTCGATGCGTACCCCCTTCCCCGGACCGCAGACATGGTGAATCAGATCGCACACTACCAGGTATTCTCCACGGTGGATCTGAAGTCTGCGTACCACCAGCTCCCAATCCACCTGGAGGACCGCCACTACACGGCATTCGAGGCAGACGGCCGCCTCTTCCACTTCCTCCGGGTCCCCTTTGGTGTCACAAACGGGATCTCGGTCTTCCAAAGAACGATGGACCGAATGGTGGGACCAGTACGGGCTGCGGGCCACATTTCCGTACTTCGACAGTGTCACCATCTGCAGCCCTGATCAGCAGGACCACGATTTCTCCAAACCGCCCAAACCATTAACCTCACGTACAACAAGGAGAAATGTGTTTTCCGCACAACCAGGCAAGCCATCCTCGGCTACGTCGTGGAAAATGGGGTTCGAGGACCCGACCCCGACTGTATGCGCCCCCTCCTGCAACTCCCCCTTCCCCACTGCCCCAAAGCCCTGAAAAGGTGCCTCGGGTTCTTTTCCTATTACACCCAGTGGGTCCCCAACTATGCGGACAAAGCCCGCCCACTAATCAAGGCCACCATCTTCCCACTGGCGGCTGAGGCCCGCCAGGCCTTCAGCTGCATCAAGGCGGACATTGCCAAAGCCGCGATGCGCGCGGTGGACGAGTCCGTCCCCTTCCAGGTGGAGAGCGATGCATCAGAGGTCGCCCTCGCCGCTACCCTCAATCAGGCAGGCAGGCCAGTAGCATTTTTTTCACGAACCCACACCACCTCCGAAATTCGACACTCCTCAGTCGAAAAGGAGGCCCAAGCCATCGTGGAAGCCGTGTGGCACTGGAGGCAATACCTCGCTGGTAGGAGGTTTACCCTCGTCAACGATCGGTAGCCTTCATATTCAATAATACGCTGCAGGGCAAGATCAAGAATGATAAGATCTTGAGGTGGAGGATCGAACTCTCCACCTATAATTATGATACAGTATATCGCCCTGGGAAGCTCAACGAGCCCCCAGATGCCCTGTCCCACGGCACATCCGCCAGCGCGCAAGATGACCGACTACGCGCTCTGCCACCCGGGGGTCACCCGGCTTCTCCACCAGGCTTCTCCAAAGAACAAAGAACAAAGAAAATTACAGCACAGGAACAGGCCCTTCGGCCCTCCCAGCCTGCGCCGATCCAGATCCTTTATCTAAACCTGTCGCCTTTTTTCCAAGGATCGACTTCCCTCTGTTCCGCGCCTGTTCATATATCTGTCTAGATGCATCTTAAATGATGCTATCGTGCCCGCCTCTACCACCTCCACTGGCAAAGCATTCCAGGCACCCACCACCCTCTGCGTAAAAAACTTTCCACGCACATCTCTCTTAAACTTTCCCCCTCTGACATTGAAATCGTGACCCCTTGTAATTGACACCCCCACTCTTGGAAAAAGCTTGTTGCTATCCACCCTGTCCATACCTCTCATAATTGTGTAGACCTCAATCAGGTCTCCCCTCAACCTCCTTCTTTCCAACAAAACAACCCTAATCTACTCAACCTTTCTTCAGAGCTAGCACCCTCCATACCAGGCAACATCCTGGTGAACCTCCTCTGCACCCTCTCCAAGGCATCCACATCCTTCTGGTAATGTGGCGGCCAGAACTGCACGCAGTATTCCAAATGTGGCCGAACCAAAGTCCGATACAACTGTAACATGACCTGCCGACTCTTGTACTCAATACCCCGTCTGATGAAGGCAAGCATGCTGTATGCCTTCTTGACCACTCTATCGACCTGCGTTGCCACCTTCAGGGTACAATGGACCTGAACTCCCAGATGTCTCTGTACATTAATTTTCCCCAGGACTCTTCCATTGACCATATAGTCTGCTCTTGAATTAGATCTTCCAAAATGTACCACCTCGCATTTGCCTGGATTGAACTCCATCTGCCATTTCTCTGCCCAACTCTCCAATCTATCTATACTTTGTTGTATTCTCTGACAGTCCTCCTTGCTATCTGCAACTCCACCAATCTTAGTATCATCTGCAAACTTGCTCATCAGACCACCTATACCTTCGTCCAGATCATTTATGTATATCACAAACAACAGTGGTCCGAGCACGGATCCCTGTGGAACACCACTAGTCACCTTTCTCCATTTTGAGACACTCCCTTCCCCCACTACTCTCTGTCTCCTGTTGCCCAGCCAGTTCTTTATCCATCTAGCTAGTACACCCTGAACCCCATACAACTTCACTTTTTCCATCAACCTGCCATGGGAAACTTTATCAAACGCCTTACTGAAGTCCATGTATATGACATCTACAGCCCTTCCCTCATCAATTAACATTGTCACTTCCTCAAAGAATCCTATTAGGTTTGTAAGACATGACCTTCCCTGCACAAAGCCATGCTGCCTATCACTGATAAGTCTATTTTCTTCCAAATGTGAATAGATCCTATCCCTCAGTATCTTCTCCAACAGTTTGCCTACCACTGATGTCAAGCTCACAGGTCTATAATCCCCTGGATTATCCCTGCTACCCTTCTTAAACAAAGGGACAACATTAGCAATTCTCCAGTCCTCTGGGACCTCACCCGTGCTCAAGGATGCTGCAAAGATATATGTTAAGGCCCCAGCTATTTCGACCCTCGCTTCCCTCTGTAACCTGGGATAGAGCCCATCCGGACCTGGGGACTTGTCCACCTAATGCCTTTTAGAATACCCAAAACTTCCCCCTTCCGTATGACGACTTGACCGAGAGTATTTAAACATCCATCCCCAGCCTCAACATCCGTCTTGTCCCTCTCCTTTGTGAATACCGATGCAAAGTACTCATTAAGAATCTCACCCATTTCCTCTGACTCCACGCATAAATTCCCTCTTTTGTCTTTGAGTGGGCCAATCCTTTCTCTAGTTACCCTCTTGCTCCTTATATACGAATAAAAGGCTTTGGGATTTTCCTTAACCCAGTTAGCCAAAGATATTTCATGACCACTTTTAGCCCTCTTTATTGCACGTTTGAGATGTCCTACTTTCCTGATATTCCTCCAAAGTTTCATCAGTTTTGAGTTGCCTCGATCCTATGTATGCTTCCTTTTTCATCTTAGCTAGTCTCACAATTCCACCCGTCATCCATGGTTCTCTAATCTTGCCATTTCTATCCCTCATTTTCACAGGGACATGTCTGTCCTGCACTCTAATCAACCTTTCCTTAAAAGACTCCCACATTTCTAATGTGGATTTACCCTTAAACAGCTGCTCCCAATCCACATTCCCTAGCTCCTGCCGAATTTTGTTATACTTGGCCTTTCCCCAATTTAGCATTCTTCCTTTAGGACCACTCTCGTCTTTGTCCATGAGTATTCTAAAATTTACGGAATTGTGATCACTATTCCCAAAGTAATCACCGACTGAAACTTCAACCACCTGGCCGGGATCATTCCCCAATACCAGGTCCAGTATGGCCCCTTCCCGAGTTGGACTATTTACATACTGCTCTAAAAAACTCTCCTGGATGCTCCTTACAAACTCTGCTCCATCTACGCCTCCAACACTACACGAATCCCATTCAATGTTGGGGAAGTTAAAATCTCCCATCACGACCACCCTATTTCTCCTAGTTTTCTATAATCTGTCTACATATTTGTACCTCTACTTCACGCTCGCTTTTGAGAGGCCTGTAGTAAAGTCCCAACAATGTTACTGCACTCTTCCTATTTCTCAGCTCCACCCATATTGCCTCAGTGCTCGAATCCTCCATCATGCCCTCCTTAATCACAGCTGTGATATCACCTCTGACCAGTAATGCAACTCCTCCACCCCATTTACCTCCCTCTCTATCCCTCCTGAAGCATCTATACCTTGGGATATTTAGTTGCCAGTCTTGCCCTGCCCTCAACCAAGTCTCAGTAATAACAATAACATCATATAGAAACAATCATATAGAAACATTTAAAATTATGAAGGGAATAGATAAGATAGATGCGGGCAGGTTGTTTCCACTGGCGGGTGACAGCAGAACTAGGGGACATAGCCTCAAAATAAGGGGAAGTAGATTTAGGACTGAGTTTAGGAGGAACTTCTTCACCCAAAGGGTTGTGAATCTATGGAATTCCTTGCCCAGTGAAGCAGTTGAGGCTCCTTCATTACATGTTTTTAAGGTAAAGATAGATAGTTTTTTGAAGAATAAAGGGATTAAGGGTTATGGTGTTCGGGCCGGAAAGTGGAGCTGAGTCCACAAAAGATCAGCCATGATCTCATTGAATGGCGGAGCAGGCTCGAGGGGCCAGATGGCCTACTCCTGCTCCTAGTTCTTATGTTCTTATGTTCTTATATTCCCAGGTACTAATCCAAGCCCTAAATTCATCTGCCTTACCTGCTACACTTCTCACATTAAAACAAATGCACCTCAGACCACCTGTCCATTTGCATTCATCATCTTTTCCCTGTCTACTCTTCCCCTTCGTCACATTGAGTTTATTATATAGTACCTTACTGGCTTTAGTTGCTGCCTCTTTACTGACCTCTAACTTCCTAATCTGGTTCCCATCCCCCTGCCACATTAGTTTAAAACCCCCCCAACAGTGTTAGCAAAAGCACCCCCTCGGACATTGGTTCCAGTCCTGCCCAGGTGTCGACCATCCGATTTGTAATGGTCCCATCGCCCCCCAGAACCGGTTCCAATGTCCCAAAAATCTGAACCCCTCCCTCCTGCACCATCTCTCAAGCCACGTATTCATATTGACTATTCTTGAATTTCTACTCTGACTGTCTCGTGGCACTGGTAGCAATCCTGAGATTACTACCTTTGAGGTCCTACTTTTTAACTTATCTCCTAACTCCCTAAATTCTAATTGTAGGACCTCATCCCATTTTTTACCTATATCGTTGGCCCGCAACATGCCCTACTCCACGGAGGAGGTCAGAACCATGACCAGGGACTGCCAAATCTGTGCGGAGTGTAAGCCGCACTTCTATCGACCGGATAAGGCCCACCTGGTAAAGACATCCCGGCCCTTTGAGCACCTCAGTGTCGATTTCAAAGGGCCCCTCCCCTCCAACAAACGCAACACATATTTCCTCAACATCATCGACGAGTTCTCCCACTTCCCCTTTGCAATCCCTTGCCCCGAAATGACCACGGCCACCGTCTCTAATGTCCTACATAGTATCTTCACCCTGTTTGGTTTCCCCAATTACGTCCACAGTGACCGGGGCTCGTCGTTCATGAGCGACGAACTGCGTCAGTACCTGCTCGACAAGGGCATCGCCTCGAGCAGGACTACCAGCTACAACCCCAGGGGAAACAGGCAGGTGGAGAGGGAGAACGAAACGGTCTGGAAGATCGTCCTCCTGACACTATGGTCTGGGAATCTCCCGGTCTCCCACTGGCAGGAGGTCCTCCCTGACGCACTCCACTCTATTAGGTCCCTACTTTGCACGGCCACAAACGAGACCCCTCATGACCGCCTATTTGCTTTCCCCAGGAAATCCACCTCAGGGGCCTCGCTTCCGTCCTGGCTGAAGACACCGGGGCCCATCCTGCTCCGCAAACACGTCAGGAGCCATAAGTCTGACCCCCTGTTCGAGAGGGTCCAGCTCCGACACTCCAACACCCAGTATGCATACATCGAACACCCCGACGGCCGACAGGATATGGTCTCCCTCTGGGACCTGGCACCTGCAGGTTCCATTACCACCACCGCCCCGACTTACCCCGCCCAACCTACGCTGACCAGCGCCCCCGGACCGACGTGGCATCCGCACCCCCTCCCGCCCACCATTCCTCCTTCACCGACCCACAGGAATGAAGCTTCAGAAGACACGCTCCCAGAGTCCATATCTGTACCCACACCGGCGATTTCACTACCGATGCCAGCACGGATGAGTTTGACGCCCGGGTCAACGGCGATACCAGAGTTTCGGCGATCACAGCGCGCAATCTGTGCGCCGGACAGGCTGAACTTATGAACCCATCACCCCCACCGGACTTCATTTTTTTAACAGGGGGTGAATGTGGTGAATGTATTGCTGTAGCAATTCACCATGTGCTTATCTGTATTACGCTGTTGCCCATGTGCGCTCCACCTATGGACCATTGTATGGTATTACACCTTTTGAGAGGTCTTGAACAAGTATTTTTCTTCAGTATTTACAAATGAGAGGGGCCATATTGTTGGAGAGGACAGCGTGAAGCAGACTGATAAGCTTGAGGAGATACTTGTCAGAAGGAAGATGTGTTTGCGCGTTTTGAAAAACTTGAGGATAGACAAGTCCCCCGGGCCTGACGGGATATATCCAAGGATTCTCTGGGAAGCAAGAATGAAATTGCAGAGCCGTGGCAATGATCTTTTCGTCCTCGCTGTCAACAGGGTGTGTACCAGAGGATTGGAGAGTGGCGAATGTCGTGCCCCTTCAAAAAAGGGAATAGGGATAACCCTGGGAATTACAGGCCAGTTAGTCTTACTTCGGTGGTAGGCAAAGTATGGAAAGGGTACTGAGGATAGGATTTCTGAGCATCTGGAAAGGCATTGCTTGATTAGGATAGTCAGCACGGATTTGTGAGGGTAGGTCTTGCCTTACAAGTCTTATTGAATTCTTTGAGGAGGTGACCAAGCATGTGGATGAAGGTAAAGCAGTGGATGTAGTGTACATGGATTTTAGTAAGGCATTTGAATAGGTTCCCCATGGTAGGCTTATGCAGAAGTAAGGAGGCATGGGATAGTGGGAAATTTGGCCAGTTGGATAACAACTGGCTAACCGATAGAAGACAGAGAGTTGTGGTGGATGGCAAATATTCAGCCTGGAGCCCAGTTATCATGTGGCGTACCGCAGGATCAGTTCTGGGTCCTCTGCTGTTTGTGATTTTCATAACGACTTGGATGAGGAGTTGAAGGTGGGTCAGTAAATTTGCAGATGATACGAAGATTGGTGAGTTGTGGATAGTGAGGAGGGCTGTTGTCGGCTTCAAAGAGACATAGATAGAATGCAGAGCTGGCTGAGAAGTGGCAGATGGAGTTTAACCCTGACAAGTGTGAGGTTGTCCATTTTGGAAGGACAATCTGAATGCGGAATACAGGTTAATGGTAGGGTTCTTGGCAATGTGGAGGAGCAGAGAGATCTTGGGTCTATGTTCATTTTTCTTTGAAAGTTGCCACTCAAGTGGATAGAGCTGTGAAGAAGGCCTATGGTGTGCTAGCGTCATTAGCAGAGGGATTGAATTTAAGAGCGTGAGGTGATGATGCAGCTGTACAAAACCTTGGTCAGCCACATTTGGAGTACTGTGTGCAGTTCTGGTCACCTCATTTTAGGAAGGATTGGAAGCTTTGGAAAAGGTGCAAAGGAGATTTACCAGGATGTTGCCTGGAATGGAGAGTAGGTCATACGAGGAAGATTGAGGGTGTTAGGCCTTTTCCCTCATTAGAACGGAGAAGGATGAGGGCGACTTGATAGAGGTTTATAAGATGATCAGGGGAATAGATAGAGTAGACAGTCAGAGACTTTTTCCCCCGTGGAACACACCATTACAAGGGGACATAAATTTAAGATAATGGTGGAAGATATAGAGGGATGTCAGAGGTAGGTTCTTTACCCAGAGAGTAGTGGGGGCATGGAATGCACTGCCTGTGGTAGTATTGAGTCGGAAAATTTATGGACCTTCAGCGCTATTGGATAGGTACTTGGATTAGGGTAGAATAAGGGAGTGTAGGTTAACTTCTTAAGGCAGCACGGTAGCATTGTGGATAGCACAATTGCTTCACACGCTCCAGGTCCCAAGTTCGATTTCGACTGGGTCACTGTCTGTGTGGAGTCTGCACATCCTCCCCGTGACTGCGTGGTTTCCTCCGGTACTCCGTGTTTCCTCCCACAGTCCAAAGATGTGCAGGTTGGGTGGATTGGCCATGACAAATTGTCCAAAATTCTATGATTAACCTAGGACAAAAGTTCGGCGCAACATCGTGGGCCGAAGGGCCTGTTCTGTGCTGTATTTCTCTATCTCTATTACCTATAATGTAGCATGTTGGGGCCTGTGTGGGCTCCGCCCCTGGCTCCACCCCTTGAGGGGAGCTATAAGAGTAGTCGCCCTGTCGGAGGCTCCCACTAACAGATCAGTCGCAGGCAGGCACTGTTCTCGTTGATTAAAGCCACAGTTCACTTCTAATCCTGGTTTCGTGTGAATTGATGGTCGCATCACCCCCCTCTCCCCCCCCCCCCCCCCCCCCTCCCCCCAGGCAGTGTATTACAGACTGTCCCACCCTCTGGGTAAACAGGATATTCTTCAAATATCCAACCTCTCTTCAAAACTGAAATGTTTCATCCCAGGCAACATCCTGGTGAATCTCCTCTGCTCCCCCTCCAGTCCAATCACATCCTTCCTATAATGTGGTAACCAGAATTGCACACAGTGCTCCAGCTGTGGCCTCACCAAAGTTCTATACAGCTCCACGTGACCTCCCTGCTTCTGTAATCTATGTCCCGATTGATAAAGACAAGTATCCCATATGCCTTTATCACCTCCCTATTAACCTGCCCTTCTGCCTTCAGAGATCTATGGACAAACACGCCATGGTCCATTTGTACTTCGGAACTTCCCAGTGTCAGGCCATTCATCGCGTATTTCCTTGTTAAATTGCTCCTTCCAAAGTGTATCCCTTCTCACTTTTCAGGGTTAAAATCCATCAGCCACTTTTCTGCCCATTTGACCATCCCGTTGATATCTTCCTGTATCCCAACGCACTCAACCTCACTGTTAACCACCCGGCCAATCTTTGTGTCATCCTACACAGTCAAGCTTACTGATCCTGCCCCCCACATAGTCATCTATGTCATTTATATAAATGACAAACAATAGGGATCCCAGCACAGATCCCTGTGGTACGCCACTGGACACTGGCTTCCAGAGACCAAAGCACACGTCTGTCATCACCCTTTGTCTCCGACAGCACAAACAGCTTTGAATCCACCTTATCAAATCACCCTGTATCCCATGTTCATTTACCTTCTTTATAAATCTCCCATGTAGGGCCTTGTCAAAGGCTTTGCTGAAATCCATGTAAACTACATCAACTGCACTCCCCTCATCTACACACTTGGTTACACGCTCAAAAAATTCAATCAAATTTGTTAGGCATGACCTCCCTCTGACAAAGCCATGCTGACTATTCCTGATCAAACCTTGCCTCTACAAGTGGAGATAGATTCTCTTCTTCAGAATCTTCTCCAGTAGTTACCCTATCACTGACGTGAGACTCACTGGTCTGTAGTTCCCTGGCCTATCCCTACAGCCTTTCTGAAATAGTGGACCACATTTGCGGTTCTCCAGTCCTCTGGCACCTCGCCCGTGGCCAGAGAGGAATTAAAAATTTGGGTCAGAGACCCTGAAATCTCCTCCCTCACCTCCCACAGCAGCCTGGGACACAATTCATCTGGACCTGGAGATTTGTCCAATTTTAAGCCTCCGACACCTCCAATACATTGTCATTCCCGATGACAATTTGCTCAGAAATCTCACAATCTCTCTCCCCGAGTTCCATAACTACCTCCTCATTCTCTTAGGTGAAGACAGATGTAAAATATTCATTCATCACCCTACCAATGTCCTCCAGCTCCACCCACAGATTCCCCCTTGGTCCCTAATGGACCCTACTCTTTCCCCAGTTATCCTCTTCACATTGCTAAACTTATAGAATGCCTTGGGATTTTCCCTACTTTTACCAGCCAGAGCTTTCTCATATCCCCTCTTTGCTCTTCTAATTCATTTATTAAGCTCCAACCTGCACTTTCTATTCTCCACTAATGACTCTGCAGACTTTCTCCCCTTATACTTGTTATTTTAATAAACATTTTATTGAGGTATTTTTGGTTTTACAACAACGACAAAATAAACAATGCACATGAGTCTATAAACATAGTGCAAAAAGCCTGCTTCCTCCCTTACAGGTCCCACCTTTATCAACCCCCTACTCTAAGTTAAATTAACCCCCCCCCCCCCCCCCCCCACTTCTGCTGACGATTAATTTTCTGCGACAAAGCCGACGAACAGTTGCCACCTCCGGGTGAACCCTAACATTGACCCTCTCAAGGCGAACTTGATTTTCTCCAAACAGAGAAAGTTAGCCATGTCTGATAGCCAGGTCTCCGACTTTGGGGGCTTTGAGTCCCTCCAAGCTAATAGTATCTGTCTCCGGGCTAGCAGGGAAGCAAAGGCCAGAACTTCTGCCTCTTTCTCCTCCTGGATTCCCGGATCTTCCGACACCCCAAAAATCGCCACCTCTGGACTCGGTGCCACCCTTGTTTTTAACACCGTCTGCAAACCCCTGCCAGAATCCCCTGAGCTTTGGGCATGTCCAGAACATGTGGACATGGTTCCCTGCGCTCCCCCCCCCCCGCACACCTTGCGCACCTAACTTCTACCCCAAAGAACTTGCTCATCTCAGCCACTGTCATGTGAGCCCAGTGAATTTAAACTGTATCAGGCTGAGCCTGGCGCATGTTGTGGACACATTGACTGTACTCAACGCATCTGCCCAGAGACCGTCCTCTGTCTCTCCTCCTAACTCCTCTTCCCACTTGCGCTTCACCTCCTCAGTCTGTGTGTCCTCTGACCCCATGAGTTCCTTACAGATGTCGGAGACCTTCCCCTCTCCCACCCCCACTCTGGAAACTACCCTGTCCTGAATCCCCCTTGGTGGTAGGAGTGGGAAGGTTGGGACCTGCCTACGTAGGAAGTCCCGCACCTTCAGGTACGTGAATTTGTTTCCCCTCGCCAATCCAAATTTCTCCTCCAGCTCTCTCAAGCTAGGATAGCTCCCCTCTATAATCATATCCCCCATCCTCACAATTCTACCCTCTGCCATCTCCGAAACCCCGCGTCTATCCTTCCCGTGGCAAACCGGTGATTATTACAGATTGGGGACCAGATTGATGCTCCCTCTGCTCCCACATGCTTCCTCCATTACTCCCAGACTCTCAGGGCCGCCACCAGCACGGGGCTGGTGGAGTACCGTGCTGGCGGGAATGGCAGAGGCGCCGTTATCAACGCCCCCAAGCTGGCACCCCTTATACTTATTAAAAGCCTCTCTTTTCCTTCTCATTGTTCCTGACTGTCTCTGGTCATCCATGGTTCTCTGGGTGTGTTACACTTTCCTATTACCCTAGAAGGAACGTATCGGGCCTGTACCCTCCCCATTTCATCTTTGAACGCCTTCCCACTGCTCTTCTGTAGATTTTCCAACAAGTAACTCTTAATTTGTTCAAATCTACTCTCTCCGAATCCAAAACCTTTTTTTGTAACTTGTCCATTTATTTGTCCACAAAAAATTTAAATTAAACCATTCTGTGGTCACTATCACCAAAATGCTCCCCCACCAACACATCAACCACCTGTCCTGCTTCATTCCCCAGAACTGGATCCAGCTCTGCACCGTCCCTTGTGGGACCCTCTACATATTGAGTTAAAATGTTTTCCTGTTTACATTTTAAGAACTCTGCTCCATCTAAGCCCTTAACATGATGGTTATCCCAATTAATTTTGGGAAGGTTGAAATCACCTAATATAATTACCCTCTAATTATTTTTATATTCCTCCACGAATTGCGCACATATTTGCTCTTTAATTCTCCCCTGACTATCTGGGGATCTGTAATAAACACCTAGAAACGTAGATGTCCCTGTTTTTATTCCTAAGCTCTACCCACAAAGCTTCATTTGATGCTCCCTCCAAGATATCATCACTCGTTGCCACAGTAACTGCCTCCTTAACTAATAATGCAATGTCTCCTCCTCTTTTACCCCCTCCTCTGTCTTGCCTGGAGATTCTATATCCCGGGATGTTGAGCTGCAAATCCTGCACCCACTCAACCATGTCTCTGTGATAGCTATTATATCATAATTACACGTGTCAATTTACTCATCCGTTTTACCTTTAAAACTCCTGCCATTAAAGTAGATTGCTTTTCAATGTTATACTGTGGCCCTGTTCGGCTATCAGTCTCCGTCCCCTCCCCCTGCCAAACTAGTTTAAACTCTTCCCAATAGCACTGGGAAAAGTAGGTAACAAGGCTTAAGCGATAATAATTAGTTTCTTGCCATTGGTTACGGCGAGATCTCGATTTTGCATACAGGAGCGGGCCGGTTGCATCTTGTTTTTGGCCTCTCCCACTATTCGCCAGCTTTGTCGCACTCTCGCTGGGGCTCAATGAGGCCGGGGAATCGTGCTCAACAAAATTTCATGTTTTCAGACTTATACTGTAACAAATAAACTAAAAGCAACATTCACGAAACACTATTTCAGTAGTCAACTTACACTCTAAACTACAGAAAGCTTTCCTCATTTACCTTTTAAAATGACCAAAACTCCTCCTTCCCGGTTTGATTTTACATAGTCCCTTAAGTGGATGCTTCATCCTGCATGAACCAGTCCAAAGTTATTCTCAGCTCCCAATGGCTTGCTGCCTTTTCTCTATTCCAGTCAGGTAACTTCACATCCCCCAACCACTATCACTGTAAGAGTTTCGAAGGAAGTTCTTCCCTCCTGACAAAACTTGATGAATCTTCCAGAAACATTGATTTAAGATGAATGGCAAAGAACAAAATAAGGGGGTCATCCATTGAAGGCAGAGATGAGGAGGAAAAACATTTCTCTCAGAGGGCGGTGAGAGATTGGAACTCTTCTTCAAAATGTGGTGGAAACAGAGTCTTTGAGTATTTTTATGGCAGAGGTGAACAGATTCTTGAGGGGTGAAATGTCATTGGGGTAGGTGTGGGGGAGGGAATATGGAATTGAGGTTACAATTAGATCAGCCATAATCATATTGAACGGTGGAACTGTGGAGGGGCTGAATGGCTGATATCAGCTTTTAATTCGTATGTAACCAATGGTGGTATGAGGAAAAAAACATTTATATGTCTCAAGCAGCTAGGAACTGGAACAGCTGCCCGAGGGAGTGGTGACGGTGGATTTAATCATGGCTTTTAAAAGGTAATACTGTCGTACCTGAAGAGTAAAGAAAGCTGCAGGACAAGCGGGAAGGACAGGGAGTGGAATTAGCTGGGTTATTCTTACAATTAGCCCCATAAGAAAAGGACAGATTCATTGGGTTCCTTCTGTGTGACCATTCACACAGTGCCCAACACAAGGCCTCTACTTGTCAGCAAGCACAATGACAGGGGAATGGTGCAGTGTGTTGCACCAGCTCGGCAGAAGCAGCATTGTTGCTAAGGAAGAGGATTATTGAATGTGCCAACACAACTTTTTGGCAGCTCAGAGTGTAAACTTCTCTGGCCTTCTTACAGACGCAGTTCTTCAGGAAAGCCGGTAAAAGTTTCCAATTATTTAGTTCAACCCCGGCTATCTTTCTCATTCTTAAGGTAAGTGGTGAATTAATGACCCCTTTGTCATTTTAATTGTAAACGCGGTGGAGGTCGACAATACACAAGCCAATCAGACCGAGGGAACCGAAAATTTCATGGAAACGCCTTTGTGTTCTGGATGAGAAATTGGACAACAATATGAATGTCTTTCGATTCACCATTCTGAATACTATTGCCGCTTTAATGCAAGAGGCGATTATGACAAATTTTGAAGTAATTTGTTAGTTTATAATCACCTTTGCTTTGTCACACTGAGTAATACCGTGTGTGGTTCAGGTACACACACAAACCCAAATCGAATTGTTTGCAAGTTAGAAATTCTGCTTTTTAAGTACCCACTCATCGTGTAATGGGCACAGAACATGTTATTCTCAGCAGTATCTATCCAAACTGTTCTAACAGGGAGGGGAAATTGACACAGTTTCCCTGTCTGCAGAGGAAGGTGTAACTGCAGGTCAGTCATTAAACATTAATCTTCTTGTTTTAAACTCTCACAATATTGATTTAGTTCTGGGCCCGTCAATTGTCGGAAATTGGAAAAGTTTAAACTAATACTTTAATATTTATCGCCACTTTTCTTCAGTCCACCCTTCATCTGAAATAATGGATTTGGCACATCGCATTTAACACAGAAATCAGTTGATCAGTGAAGCTGATGAAAATGAATGAAAATGAAAATGGCTTATTGTCACGAGTAGGCTTCAATTAAATTACTGTGAAAAGCCCCTAGTCGCCACATTCCGGCTCCTGTCCGGGACCGGGGAGGCTGGTACGGGGGGGGGGGTTTAGGGTTATTATTCATTCAGCAATGTAAACCACTCCACTTCGGTATCTTAAAGGGTTATAGAAATTATAGCCTGCAGCTGAACATACTGATGGCAGTGACTCTAATTATGGGCCCAGGATTGACCAGGACTCTCTCCTGCTGTTACCACCTGTCATTAACATAATCTGCAAGGGTTTACCAATTGATACTCAACCTGTTATGAGCAGACCGTCCTTGGCCACAGGACTGGACTTTCTGTCTCAGGCAGGAATGTCACCCGCTGCACATCACCACCCCCTTTTTATATTTAACAGGGTTTGGAAGTCGACCTGTGGATAGACCTTCCGGAGAACCATTTCCAGGGCAATGAGCCAAATGGTGGAAAGTTGTGTGAGACTGGTGTCCAAAGGAATCTTTCCATTTTAAAGACAGGTAGTAGCTTATCTCTCAATTTCATTTGAATTCGATGCAAAACTGAAATATCCTCAAGACTAATATTCTATAGTGAAGGCGCGGCAAGAAGTGGGGCAAGGGGCAGAGGAAAAGTTTTTAAAATTCATTTATGGGATTTGGATGTCTCTGGTTAGGCCAACATTATTGTCCATCCCTGATTGCCCCTCAGAAGATGGTGGTGAGCTGTCTTCTTGAACCGCTGCAGTCCCTGATGTGTAGGTACACCCACTATGCTGTTAGGGAGGGAGTTCCAGGATGTTGCCCCAGCGACAGTGAAGGAATGGCGACATATTTCCAAGTCAGGGTGGTGAGTGACTTGGAGGGGAACCTCCAGGCACCCCAGATATTTGCTGCCCTTGTCCTTCTAGATGGTAGTGGCCAGGGGTTTGGAAGGTGCTGTCAAAGGAACCTTGGTGAGTTACTGCAGTGCATCTTGTAGATGGGACACACGGCTGCCACTGTTTATCGGTCGTGGTGGGTTTGAATGTTTGTGGAAGGGGGAGCAATCAAGCGGGGCTGCTTTGTCCTGGATGGTGTTGAGCGTCTTAAGTGTTGTTGGAGCTGCACTCATCCAGGCAAATGGAGAGTATTCCATCACACTCCTGACTTGTACCTTGCAGATGGTGCACAGGCTTTGGGGGGGGGGGGGGGGGGGGGGTCAGGAGGTGAGTTACTCACCATAGGATTCCTAGCCTTTGACTTGCTGTGTAGCCACAGTATTAATGTGGCTGGGTCCAGTTCAGTTTCTGATCAATAGTAATCCCGCGGGATGTTGATTGTGGGGGATTCAGCGAAGGTAATACCATTGAATGTCAAGGGGGCGATGGTTAGATCCTCTCTTGTAGGAGATGGTCATTGCTTGTCACTTGTGTGGTGCGAATGTAACTTGTCACATGTCAGCCCGAGCCTGGATATTGTCCAGGTCTTGCTGCATTTGGCATGGACTGCTTCAGTATCTGAGGAGTGGCGAATGGTGCTGAACATTGTGCAGTCATCAGTAAACATCCCCACTTCTGACCTTATGATGGAAGGAAGGTCATTGATGAAGCAGCTGAAGATAGTTGGGCCTGGGACACGACCCTGAGGAACTCCTGCAGTGATGTCCTGGAGCTGAGATGATTGACCTCCAACCACCACAACCATCTCCCTTTGTGCCGGGTAGGACTACCCCTGATTCCCATTGACTCCAGTTTAGCTCCGTCTCCTTGATTCCCATTGACTCCAGTTTAGCTCGGGCTCCTTGATTCCCATTGACTCCAGTTTAGCTCGGGCTCCTTGATTCCCTTGACATCCAGTTTAGCTCGGGCTCCTTGATTCCCATTGACTCCAGTTTAGCTCGGGCTCCTTGATTCCCATTGACTCCAGTTTAGCTCCGTCTCCTTGATTCCCATTGACTCCAGTTTAGCTCCGTCTCCTTGATTCCCATTGACTCCAGTTTAGCTCGGGCTCCTTGATTCCCATTGACTCCAGTTTAGCTCGGGCTCCTTGATTCCCATTGACTCCAGTTTAGCTCGGGCTCCTTGATTCCCATTGACTCCAGTTTAGCTCGGGCTCCTTGATTCCCATTGACTCCAGTTTAGCTCGGGCTCCCTGATTCCCATTGACTCCAGTTTAGCTCGGGCTCCTTGATTCCCATTGACTCCAGTTTAGCTCGGGCTCCTTGATTCCCATTGACTCCAGTTTAGCTCGGGCTCCCTGATTCCCATTGACTCCAGTTTAGCTCGGGCTCCTTGATGCCACACTCGGTCAAATGCTGCCTTGATGTCCAGGGCAGTCACTCTCACCTGACCTCTGGCATTCAGCTGTTTTGTCCATGTTTGACCCAAGGCTGAGTGATTCTGGTGGAACCCAAACTGAGTGTCCGTTGGCAGGTTATTGCTGAGTAAGTGCTGCTTGATAGCTCTGTTCATAACTCCTTCTATCACTTTGCTGATGATGGAGAGTAGACTGATAGGGTGGTAATTGGCTGGGTTGGATTTGTCCTGTTTCTTGTGGACAGGACCCACCTGGGCAATTTTCCACATTGCTGGGTAGAAGCCAGTGTTGGAGCTGTACTGGAACAGCTTGGATAGGGGTGCAGCAAGCACTTGAATGCACTTGAGAGAAATAAACTTGCAGGGCTACATGGGATGGCAAATGGCAAGCACTACTGCCTTACAGTGCCAGGGTCCCAGGTTCAATTCCAGCTTCGGGTGACTGTCTGTGTGGATTTAAAAAATAAATAAATTTAGAGTACCCAATTCATTTTTTCCAATTAAGAGGCAATTTACTGTGGCCAATCCACCTACCCTGCCCATCTTTGGGTTGTGGGGGCGAAACCCACGCAAACACGGGGAGAATGTGCAAACTCCACCACCGTGCTGCCCTTGTCTGTGCGGAGTCTGCACGTTCTTCCCGTGTCGGCATGGGTTTCCTCCGGATGCTCCGGTTTCCTCCCACAGTCCAAAGGTGTGCAGGTGAGGTGGATTGACCATGCTAAATTGTCCCTTTGTGTCCAAAGATGTGCAGGTTAGGTGGGGATGGGGCAGGGGGTGAGCCTAGGAGGATGCTCTTTCAGAGGGTTGATGCAGACTCGATGGGCTGAGTGGCCTCCTTCTGTACTGTGGGGATTCTATGCATCTAAGTATCAGCGGGGAAACATCACATGCTTCACAATGCGGCTGGTGCAATTTTCCATGTGTATCTACACTGCACCATGTCCAGGAATTTATCAAATCACAGGGAAGTTGTGGCAAAGTTTTCTACATTTCTGCTTCGACCACAATGAGCTGGACCCAGATCTGGTCAGGTGTGAGGCTCTTTGAGAGTGCGCAAAGGAGATTTACCAGAATGATTCCAGAGTTGAGGGATTTCAGCTACAAAGTTAGATTAAAGCAACTGAGGCTGCTCTCCTTGTGAACAAGGGGGATTTGATGGAGGTGCACAAGATTGACAAGGTTTAGATAATAAATAGTAGCTGCTCCCATTAGTTGATGGTTCAAGAAGCAGGGGATACAAATTTAAGTTTTTGGCAAGAGATACGGGAAGGATGTGAGGGAGAACTTTATTTGGATGAGTGAGCGGCAATGTTGTGGAACGTGCTGCCTGAGGGAGTGGTGGAAGTGGATGAATAATTTCAAAAGGAAATTGGATGCACCTGAGAGAAATAAACTTGCAAAGCCATGGGGACAGAGTGGGTGAACAGGACTGACTGGATTACTCCACAGAGTGCAAGCATGGACTGGATGGCTGAATGGCCGCCTCTCTGCCATGCCTCCAATTGCAGCATTTCATAGATTGAGAATCCGACCATGAAACTCTCTGAAGGAACTGTTGAAACCTTTTGCAGATCTTCATATTGGATACTTGCCATGATGCTGAGGAGTAACAAAAGACGGTTTCATAACAAATTGTGAGTGAGACTTTTTTTGAAAACATCACCACGATAAAACTGTCAATTGTTCTATTTAATTATACAATGAACTAATAGTTAAAAAACTGTTTCCCAAATTGGGAGAAGAGGCTTGGAGAGTCGTAGACATAGCACGTCAAACGACTGCGAGATGGAACACCTCGCCAAAAGAATATATATTATATATATTCATTGACAATGTTAAAATCCGGCAGCTTCAGAGAAGAATGGCTTATTGAGCACAAAAATGTGAGACATGTTTGCCTTTACTGTGCAGAACCTTGGAGCCACATTACTACCGAACTACACAGTATTCCACCTCTCAAGACCCAACAAATTCACTGCGCCCTCTAAAAGTAAGTCTGAAGCCCAGAGAAATATTTTGCTCTTTAAATCATGAGTTCTTGTCTTCCACAATCGAGGATCCGTGAATTTAAGATTAAAGAACATTTTAACAATTATGCTGTTTAACCATGTCTCACAAGTAAATGCTGTGGTTTACCGCCAAGGCTTCTTCAAATCTATACACGGCTTAATTAATCATCTATTTCATCTCTTTGAGACTTTGCAAGGATAATCCTCTTAACTGAGAATTTAAGAACCACCACTCGAGTGCTAAAGTGGGATAGACTCTGAAGAGTAATTAAATCAATCTTCAGTCTAACTTTGCTTGGCGTGCTATAGCATGATAATAGCATGTTACAGCATGACTAATTGTGAGAATGAAACATGGCAACTCTTTAAAATTGCAAGATTTAAAAGGGAAAGAAAGTAAATGTCCCACTTGGAAGAAATAGCTGCTGATTAATCTAAAATGCAAATGTATCTCTACTCAGTTTACTTTGCTGCGTGCCAGGGGATTGGATGTTTTTAAATAAATGTACAATTTGTGTGAATAAAAGGTCATTTTATTTGACATGCCCAAGGGTGGATTTGGAAACTCCCCAACCAGTTTGACACATCCTTTTGGATGGCAATCTCACGCCTCAGGGTTTTAATACCAAGATTGGTTTGATGCACGACCTCTATCACTTTCCATTGAAACAGAAATGACATTATTAACACAGTCAAAGATTCTCGAACATTGATTTTAGTGAGTGAGGATGTCAACTCTGAATGCAGAGGCTGTGTGAAACCAGCAGCAACCTGCAGAATTCTCTAAGATGAACACTTGGTGGAGCTGAGAGTGACTCCAGCAAATGTAACATTGGTGTCAGTTGTGCATTCAGGAGCATTCTCAGATCTATTTCAGGAATTTGTCAGTCTCATACCAGAGACCTGAGCAAGATTTAGGCTGACACATCAGTACAGAGGGAGAAGTGCACTGTCGGAAATGCTGTCTTTTGGATTTGTTATTAATCCCTCTCTAGCGGATGCTGAAGATCCTTTGCAAGACAGTGCTCCCAGGTGTCCTGGTCATTACTGCTCCAGGACGAACACCATAAATTGAGTTAACCTCATATGACATTACTGTTGGTGGAATCTTGCTGTGTGAAACTTGGTTGCTGCTTTTCCTACGTTACCATAGTGACTGTACTTAAAAATGTTTCATTGGCTATAACGTGCTTTGTGGTGTCCTGAGATAATGAGAGGTGCTACGTAAATATCAATTCTTTCATTCTCAATTGTGTGATATTACAGTCTCAGACCAGTCCCCAACAGCGACTAGGATACTGGACCAAAACTTCCTTACAAACAAAGTGTTAAACTATTTAACATCAAACCTGAAAATAGCGTACAATTACACCTTAAATAATCCCACTCAACACAGTAAACACAACTTAATTACTATCTCTATTCCCAATTAAACAAGAAAGGAAAAACATACAGCTCTCAATCCACCCTACATCCCAATGGCACAGAGTAATTCTTGCTTTCCAGAACAGATTTGGCTCCTGTTAAAACTCCTGCAAACTCTGGCTGGATGTCTTCAAAAAGCTGCTTCAACAAGATTGTGTCAGCTTCTCCTTTGTCCTCTGACAAGTCGACACTGCTTTAAATACTATTAATCTTTTTTTTTATCAAACTACCGTGAGAGCAAAAGACTTTACTTGTGGTCTAAAGGGTTAGCCAGATCTGAACTCAACTCAAAAAGCTTTCTCAACATGCCCGAATGCTTTAGCACCACCCAGCAAAGACATCATCTCCCCAGGCTGAAAACACATGAACTCCCCAGGCTATAAACATATTAACTCCCCAGGGGCTCCCACTCGCCAAAGAACAATACATTAGTCCAGGTGTTTTACTGGTCAATTTCACCTCTGGCTCCTAAAAGTTTACTGGTCTTGCAAAACATGATTCTTTTAAAAACATGACAACTGCAGTCAAACACACTCTAACTCTGGCTTTTAACCCTTAAATGGCCAAATGTTTATAATCCAATATATTTGTCTCAGTAAGAGTTATGCATCAGGCGCCTAGTGGCCCATGAAACTGATCTGAAAGTAATCGCACTGCCAGCTTTATCTCAGAACCGAAAATGTAACTTCAAATTGCCAGTGGACACTACCCTGTTTACATTTCCTGGCTGTTAGTGTAATTGTCTTGTTGAACAGACCGCTCTGTGCAGGCATGTGACCATCTGTTCAATTTTAGATGCTGGGAGCACAGTTGAAAATCCTTGCTCTCTCCAAATATTTAACTTAAGTTCGGGTAGGCTTCCAAAGTGTCTGCATTCCAACGGACATGTGAACACTTTGTGAACTGGGTTTGACACCACATTGGAATCACAGTGCATATTGGGACATTAGGAAATGGTGTAGGACCGGGGCCTTGAAGGACCCTCACATCCCTCATCCTAGAATCAATCTGAACCTTGACACCAAGTGGGATCAGCTTGAGGAGCTGAATGGTTTACTCCTGTTCCTATATTTCTATCATTGTGCAAATTAAACATTACAGCAAATATTTGTGAGAGTAAACATTCAGTCTAAAAAAAAGAATCCTAATGGAAATTTAAAAATGAGGGTATTGATTCGCTTGTCCAGTTTGGCAATGGCCTCGTCAGTTTAACAATAGCGGGGAAAATATTCAATATAAACTGAAGTGCAAGTTGAGCTGAGTAAATGTCCAGAAATAGTAAAGCCTGCACATTGAACTTTGAAACAATTTGTTGCACGAGTGCTCTTTTTTTCATATTGCCTTGAAGGTGTGGCAGGGTTATCGAGGAAATGTTTATTTCGAACCTTTACGAATTGTTAAAGTACCAGCAGAAAGCGCCATTGAAACGCTGTATAAGATTTCTTCCAAGCGAACATACGTGGTTGATGAAAGACTCCTCGCAGGATGGGCCAAGCAATGGTGTACAGGGAACGAACCTTCTCACAGATATGTATGTGTGCCGTTTACATTACAATGTCCTGACTGTAATTCCTTATTTCTTTTTAGCAAAGAACCATAGGTTCATAACTCCATCCACAAGATGTCCGAAGCTAATAATGAATGACGGTTTTACAGGGCTGAAATATGTTGATCCAGGGAACTAAAACCAGACTTAAATGCTCAGGGTCTGCAAAAGGTTTTGTAGTCCAATGTGTTTCTTTGTATCCAACCCCCCCCCCCCCCCACAACCTCCCCGGTGCGTTCATGTTAAATTGGAACCATTACCGATGATTGCAAAGAATATCCAGAGATACAGATCAACATTCTGTTGCACGATTCAGAACCATTTGAAGCTAGAATGGACGTAATTTTGTTGGAAGTAGCAGGGTTTCCTGGTTAATGCACATTAATGTGCCGATACATTGAACACAAGTTGAATGTTTACTGAATGAAAGCCTTTTCCATTTCCTGACACTAAAATGATTGTTATTTATGGGGTTTTAATGCTTCATATCTTCCCTCAGCAGTTTGGGACAGTATTAGAGATTTGATGCATGATATTGGCCACTTTCACTCTTTCTTACCGTGAAAAATCCACAGTAATGAGGGGGAAAATCCAGCAGGGCACAGATCGAAGATAATTTTATTCTAAACAGATCACTGCCATAATAACTTCCATCTGTGTGAACTATACTATATTCATATAAAATTCATATAAAATAAGTTATTTTTTCATTAGAGAAATTATAATTTTAAAAACAATTATAGCCAAGATGTGAACAAGATTTGTTCATTTTCCTCTCCCAGGACACATGGTCAGCAACAACACCCACATCTCCTCAAATGTCAATCTTGTCCTGCTCTTAGTCCAGGTCTACTTTCAGAGCTGTTCCAGTCCAGTCTTTATCAATAGCCAAATGTCTACTATGTCCCCTTATCCTTTGTTAGTTTTTCTTGTAATCTCTTGTAATCCCTGGTTGAGGATTAGCAGGCAACACGGCTTTGCCAAAGCTATTCCATAACCAGCCACAAAGAAGTCAACAACATTTATTTTATTCTTTCACGCGATGTGGGTGTTGCTGGCTCAGCCCATGTTTGTTGCCTAACCCTAGTTGCCCTTGGGAAGGTGGGCATTTGCTGCCCATGGGGCAGCACGGTAGCATGGTGGTTAGCATCAATGCTTCACAGCTCCAGGGTCCCAGGTTCGGTTCCCGGCTGGGTCACTGTCTGTGCGGAGTCTGCACGTCCTCCCCGTGTGTGCGTGGGTTTCCTCCGGGTGCTCCGGTTTCCTCCCACAGTCCAAAGATGAGCGGGTTAGGTGGATTGGCCGTGATAAATTGCCCGTAGTGTCCTAAAAAGTAAGGTTAATGGGGGGGTTGTTGGGTTACGGGTATAGGGTGGATACGTGAGTTTGAGTGGGGTGATCATTGCTCGACACAACATCGAGGGCCGAAGGGCCTGTTCTGTGCTGTACTGTTCTAAATATTCTAAATGTGGTGCAGGTACATCCACAGTGCTGTTAGGGAGGGAGTTCCAGGATTTTGACCCAGCGACAGTGAAGGAACGGTGATATATTTCCAAGTCAGGGTGGTGAGTGACTTGGAAGGGAACTTCCAGGTGGTGGTGTTCCCATGGGCACGATTCACCAGCCGCTGAGTAGCGGGAGAGGCCAAAAACGAGATCCACACCAGGTGCCAAAAGGTTTGCGATGCAACAGGCCTGTTCCCCGAGGTGAAATCAGGGTCTGGCCATAGTATGGCGAGAAACCAATTATCACTGGCCATGGAGTGAGTGGTCACACGCAGGACAGCTCCGACTCAAAGGCATAGATCTGAGCTCTTCTTACCCGAGAATGGGAGGATTTTGACGGGAAAGTATAGTTGAGGGTGTGGAGAAAACGTTCCCCACCGGGAATGCCATGTCTGCTGGCTATCAGGCCCGGCAGAAGAAGGTGAAAGACTCGAAGACCCAGAGACCTGGAGACCCGGAAACCCGGAGACCCGAAGACAGGGAGACAGGGAGACAGGGAGACAGGGAGACAGGGAGACCTGGAGACCCATGGACCTGGCCAAAGAATGGGAATAGGTCTGTGGCGCAAAAACAATTGTAAAGATAGCGGAGGGGGAAGGGTTGTCGCAGCTTGGGAAGCCCCTGATGGAGCAGTTGATGCCATTTATTATAGGAAGGATGTGGAAGCATTGGAAAGGGTGCAAAGGAGATTTACCAGGAATCTGCCTGGTTTGCAGGATAGGTCTTATGAGGAAAGGTTGAGGGAGCTAGGGCTTTTCTCTTTGGAGCGGAGGAGGATGAGAGGCGACTTAATAAAGGTTTATAAGATGATGAGAGGGATAGATAGAGTGGACGTTCAGAGACTATTTCCTCGGGTGGATGTAGCTGTTACAAGGGGGCATAACTATAAGATTCAGGGTGGGAGATATAGGAGGGATGTCCGAGGTAGGTTCTTTACTCAGAGAGTGGTTAGGGTGTGGAATGGACTGCCTGCTGTGAGAGTGGAGTCGGACACGTTTGGAACTTTCAAGCGGTTATTGGATAGGCACATGGAGCACACCAGAATGACAGGGAGTGGGATAGCTTGATCTTGGTTTCGGACAATGCTCGGCACAACATCGAGGGCCGAAGGGCCTGTTCTGTGCTGTACTGTTCTATGTTCTAGGAGTTTTGCCAATACAGAAAGGAGATGCAGGAAGTCCGATCGAAGGTCATCGAAGGAGCGGCTGTGCCTCGAAAATCTCGATGGAGAGAGGTCACAGATGCAAGAGATTGAGTGGGTGATGGTGGATCACAGCAATCGGGTGTTGGCAGGGGAGGTGGAGGTGGGCCCCTGGGGGATCTTTGCAAGACGTTAAGAACAAAGGTGAAGAGCAGAACAGGTCTAGAAGGCAGAACCTGCGAATCGCCTGCCTGAAGGAGTGGAAGGCGTGAGTGCCACGAGATGTGTCTCGAGGATTCTGGCAGATGCTCCTCAGTGATTGGGCCGTGCTCTGCAGTGCCTTGGCAATGCCCACTTGAGAGCGGGACATGTCCCCCAGAACCTCATCCAGGTCGGCCTGGTACTGGGTGACATCCCCCAGTGAGTCTCATGAAATAGGGCTCATGGATACTCTTTTGAGACCTTTAGCCATGGCCGTCACCGACTGTGCGACACGTTGGCCACCTTCACTATCGGTGCTGCGTTGGGCACCAGGCGGTCCCACCCTAGCAGTAGTGGCCTCGGCACCACTCATTGCCGACGACATCTCCGACACCCATAGCCTCTGGGACTCCTCCAATAGGATGTAGATCTACTGGGGTGACACTGACATCTCCTCTGAATGTCCTGGCCGCTCCCTAACGTCAGCTCCGGGTAACCCTGTTCCAGAGGCTCAACACAGGCTGGAGCCCAGCTGGGACCTGGGATCCAGCAGACCTCCGACTGCTGTCCCACCTGGGGGGGGGGGGGGTCCTGCCAGCAGACCTCCGACTGCTGTCCCACCCAGGGGTTCCTGCCTCCACCTGATGTACATCAGCAGCTTGTCCACTGACATGTCCCACCGAGATGTGTGTATCTGCGTTGATGGAGGATGGGGATGACAGCTGTGACGCTTTGATCGAGTCTTCCTCGAAGCTCTCCTCCAAGATGTTCTCATGGGAGTCAGGAGACGGAGCCGCCTGGGATGGGCCGGCACCATTGGCTGGAGGACCGTGAGAATGGACATGTGATCAGTGGGAAGGATGGGTCAGTCTGTAAGGCAATAACAACTCACGTGTGACAGGTCCTTTGATGTGACCCGGTGGTTCCTCACCTCTATGGCATCCACCAGCCTCTGCGTTGATGACCGCTATGTCCTCGGCCATCCTGGCACCTCCAGGGCCCACTCTTTGAAGGTGGTGAGGATTCTTAATTCCAGCATCCCACCGCCAGACTGGGTCCTCTCCCGGCGATTCTGCAAGGGGAGAAATAGCTGGGGCCTTAACAGATATCTTCACATCCTCTTTGACCACAGGCGAGGTTCCAGAGGACTGCAGGATAGCCAATGTTGTTCCCTTGTTTAAGAAAGGAAGCGAGATAATCCAGCAAATTATAGGCCGGAGAGCCTGACATCAGTGGTGGGGAAGCTTTTGGAAAAGATACCGGGATACAGGATGTATGCACATTTGGAGGAAAATGGACTAGTTAGTGACAGACAGCATGGTTTTGTACGGGGAAGGTCATGTCTCACCAACTTGATTGACAGTAAGAAGTCTTACAACACCAGGTTAAAGTTCAACAGGTTTGTTTCGAATCACTAGCTTTCGGAGCACTGCGCCTTCCTCGGATGAATGAAGAGGTGGGTTCCAGAAACATATATATAGACAAAGTCAATGATGCAAGACGATACTTTGAGTGCGAGTCTTTGCAGGTAATTAAGTCTTTACAGGTCTAGATGGAGCAACTGGAGAGAGGGATAATCACAGGTTAAAGCGGTGTGAATTGTCTCAAGCCAGGACAGCTGGTAGGATTTTGCAAGCCCAGGCCAGATGGTGGAGGGTGAATGTAATGCGACATGAATCCCAGGTCCCAGATCCCGGTACTCATGTGTGCGGAACTTGGCTATAAGTTTCTGCTCTGCGATTCTGCGTTGTCATGCATCCTGAAGGCCGCCTTGGAGAACGCTTACCCGGAGATCAGAGGCTGAATGCCCTTGACTGCTGAAGTGTTCGCCGACTGGAAAGGAACATTCCTGCCTGGCAATTGTCGCGCGATGTCTGTTCATCCGTTGTCGCAGTGTCTGCATGGTCTCGCCAATGTACCACGCTTCGGGACATCCTTTCCTGCAACATATGAGGTAGACAGCATTGGCCAAGTCGCACGAGTATGTACCATGTACCTGGTGAGTGGTGTTCTCACATGTAATGGTGATGATCTGGCACGTATTGCAGAGATTGCCCTGGCAGGGTTGTGTGGTGTCGTGGTCGCTGTTCTGAAGGGTGGGTAGTTTGCTGCAAACAATGGTTTGTTTGAGGTTGCGCGGTTGTTTGAAGGCAAGTAGTGGGGGTGTGGGGATGACGTTTGCAAGATGTTCATCTTCATCGATGACATGTTGAAGGCTGCGAAGAAGATTTGTAGTTTCTCCGCTCCGGGAAAGTACTGGACGACGAAGGGTACTCTGTCGGTTGTGTCCCGTGTTTGTCTTCTGAGGAGGTCGGTGCAGTTTTTTGCTGTGGCGCGTTGGAACTGTCGATCGATGAGTCGAGCGCCATATCCTGTTCGTACGAGGGCATCTTTCAGCGTCTATAAATGTCTGTTATGCTCCTCCTCATTCCGGCCAATATCTGTGGAGAGAAACACGGTCAGTCTGACCGGCTGAATATCTCCAGCATTTCTCTTTTTCTAACATACAGAATATAACATAATCGTGGATATTTAACCATTGCCGCTGATCATTGATGGGTTGGGTAAATAATTGTTGTATTCATCGCCTCTTCTTGTTTTCAGAATGTCAGCAGCTCTAAGCCAGTTGGTAAGCCCTCTCGAGTGCTCGGTAATATGAGACAGCTTTCTATTCGGGACAAGAAAATCTCTCTGTCAGATAATAATGAGAATCTGCCTGAGGACCTGACCTGGATCTGTGGCCTAGAGTCAGTCGGCAGCCTCAGAACAGGGAATCCCACCAGCAAACTCAAGGAAAGAGACAACTACACAAAGGACAAATTCCGAAAAGGTTTAACGTCCAGGTCATTCAAGAACACAACTGTACTACCTGTAGTCAATGGTTCAAAATACTTTGCTTGTGATCCATGTGTCTTACAAAGTAGATTAGTCTGATGGAATATTATATCCACCACAATGTTTTTTGCTGAGTGAGTTATCATGTGAGCCACTGTATTTTTCTGGAATGTTCTGCATATGTAAAGTAATATCCATCGTGACTATTTCATATTGTTTAACAACGTGTGGTATAGTCAAGGCTATTAAACATTGAAACGTATCCCCAAATGAATAGTTTGTCTATCGTAATTTGTAAGGTTTCAAACGGAGAGGCCAGATCAATTTCCATGCACTTTGCTTCAGGCTTGTCCGAATTCAGACACTGAATTACCAGTATATAAAATAAGTGCCTTATTTTCCACAAGACATGTTGCATTGAATCTTTATTGGATTTTTTTTCCGTCTGTAATGTAACAATGGTACGTGTCATGGTTCTGCCTGGTAACATTAGTGAAACAAATTTAACAGGCATGATCAGATGTAATCTGCCCAGCCAGAGGGAGAAATCTGCCCAGCAACAGGTAGAAATCTGCCCAGCAACAGGTAGAAATCTGCCCAGCAACAGGTAGAAATCTGCCCAGCAACAGGTAGAAATCTGCCCAGCAACAGGTAGAAATCTGTCCAGAAACAGGTAAAAATCTGCCCAGTAACAGGTAGAAATCTGCCCAGTAACAGGTAGAAATCTGCCCAGCCAGAGGGAGAAATCTGCCCAGCAACAGGTAGAAATCTGCCCAGCAACAGGTAGAAATCTGCCCAGCAACAGGTAGAAATCTGCCCAGCCAGAGGGAGAAATCTGCCCAGCAACAGGTAGAAATCTGCCCTGCAACAGGTAGAAATCTGCCCAGCAACAGGTAGAAATCTGCCCAGCAACAGGTAGAAATCTGCCCAGCAACAGGTAACAATCTGCCCAGCAACAGGTAGAAATCTGCCCAGCAACAGGTAGAAATCTGCCCAGCAACAGGTAGAAATCTTCCCAGCAACAGGTAGAAATCTGCCCAGCCAGAGGGAGAAATCTGCCCAGCCAGAGGGAGAAATCTGCCCAGCAACAGGTAGAAATCTGCCCTGCAACAGGTAGAAATCTGCCCTGTAACAGGTAGAAATCTGCCCAGCCAGAGGGAGAAATCTGCCCAGCAACAGGTAGAAATCTGCCCTGTAACAGGTAGAAATCTGCCCAGCAACAGATAGACATCTGCCCAGCAACAGGTAGAAATCTGCCCAACAACAGGTAGAAATCTGCCCAGCAACAGATAGAAATCTGCCCAGCAACAGGTAGAAATCTGCCCTGCAACAGATAGAAATCTGCTCAATGACAGCAGTAGCCAGCATTCAGAAGGCATGAAATGATACGACTTTCCCAGTAACAAGATTATCAGACATTGAGGCAGAATCAGGTGTAAATCGCCCTTTTAGGAAAAATAGTTTACCTAGATGACTGAGAGATCAGCGGAGGTATACACATGCTAATTTCTAGAGTCACGGAATTTGAGAGAAGCAGACAGCCACTCACAGAATGAAGAACCAAAGAGGGAAAATGGTATAATTGGCAGCACCCTCAGAAGCAGAGGGGCCAGTTTACATCGAACAATCTGAGAGGCC
The DNA here is from genome assembly GCF_902713615.1 of Scyliorhinus canicula. NCBI lineage: Eukaryota > Metazoa > Chordata > Chondrichthyes > Carcharhiniformes > Scyliorhinidae > Scyliorhinus > Scyliorhinus canicula. Next base: position 197,781,446 of record NC_052154.1, on the reverse strand, counting down.
AGTCCATAACTCACAGCCAGGAGGCTAGCCACATCCAAGTCTTTGAACCAAGGCAGTGCAGGAACCTTTGTAAAGGCAGTTTAATATCTTCACTGGAACAGGAACATGCATTTTCCAGACTTGATTATCAGCCCTGTATTGTGTGGTAATTATAAACTGGATTTGATTTAGATTTATTTAATTTGATGCTGTTTGGGGAAATGAGAAGTCTTAAGGAGTTCAGGGATCTTAGATACATAGATATATATAGATCCTACGTAAACTGTGTGTTTAGTGATAAATGAATTGAATTGTCTTTGAGTACTGTAGTCCTGTTCATGTGTATTTGGTCTTTCCTTTAATTTAATAAAGTCTTTAATAATTGTTACAGAATGAATGGGCTGGTTATTCTGACTGAGGTTTCACATCACTCCTCAAACCATTCCAAAAACAAAATTATAGACCCCATGAACCGGTTCCAAGTTGGATATCCTCGCAGATAACATCAGCATGATCCGAGACAGGTGACAAAATGTGGATATAAATATCTATTTTATTATGCGTGAAATAATTAATTATTTTGAGACCAAGAAGCAGGCAGATAAAGAAAGATCAGGTCTGGAGTCATTCAAAAGGAATTAGATGTTTTTCAAATTTTATTCCTTTCTCAGAGTTACAAAGTCAATGTGCAGAGTGGACAAGGCAAGGCCTTAATCCATCTCCTTGCTTGCTTTTTAAACCAATTCAAATTGAATCCAAATTATGGTCCCCACAAGAGAGATAAACAAGGTCCATGATGGTGACTTCCAGGGGTGACATGGCCTGAGTGGTCGCACATTTGGTGGCTCCCATTCGGGGTGGACTTTTTGGACCTTTTCCCCCGATTTACCTATCACACCATTTTTATGGTTCTGCCCTCATTGTAAATGGCGACCTGACACTTGTCCTGTTCTATATGTAGTATTAAGGGACTTGGGGAGGGGGGGAAGGGGGGGGGGGAGGGGTTGTGGTAGCATGGTCTCTTTAAGGGTGATAATTCGCAGGTCACATGAACCACCTGGGGCCAATTTCTTTATCTGCAAAAAAGTGTACAGGTCCGGGGAGTATGTGGACCCTCAGTGAGAGCCCGGTAGTGATGGCCTGGATTGCAGTTGCAATGCCCGTATACATTTTTACCTCATTGCTGTTTGAATAAATCACTTTGTGGAGTAAGCAGTTTCTTGTTGATATCTTGCACTAGGGTGGCACGGTAGTGGATAGCACTGTGACTTCACAGCGCCAGGGTCCCAGGTTCGATTCCCAGCTTGGGTCACTGTTTGTGTGGAGTCTGCACGTTCTCCCCGTGTCTGCGTGGGTTTCCTCCGGGTGCTCCCGTTTCCTCCCACAAGTCCTGAAAGATGTACTGTTAGGTCATTTGAACATTCTGAATTCTCCCTCTGTGTATCCGAACAGGCGCCGGAATGTGGCGACTAGGGGATTTTCACAGTAACTTCATTGCAGTGTTAATGTCAGCCTACTTGTGACAATAAAGATTATTATTAATTATTTCAATAACCTTCTTTATTTGATTTAATACCAGTTAACAAAGTCTGAGACTGTAGGATCCAATGAAGAGACTCACTGGAATGCACGGTAGGATGTAAAATGAGCACAGGTTTATTTGGTACGACTAACTCTCCGTTCCCTAAAGGGTCAACCTCCCTGACCTGTATCCAGGTCGGGGCTTTTATCCAATGAGGTTCCCCCTTGTTTGGGTGAAGCCACGCCCTGTTTTACCGGGAAGTTCATACTGCATGGTGGTCACGGGGAAATGGACGATGCGTAGTCTGTGACCTCATACTGCATGGTGGTCACGGGGAAATGGACGATGCGTAGTCTGTGACCTCATACTGCATGGTGGTCACGGGGAAATGGACGATGCGTAGTCTGTGACTGCCAAGGGCAGCATAAATGAAATGATGAGCTTTAGGTAACATTATGGGGACATAATGACATATTTCCCCTGTCCTGAACAAATGGGCAAGGAGTGACTTTAAGACAGAGTTAGATCACTGAACAAGCACGTCTTTCGGGGCTTGTGGGAGGAAACCGGAGCACCCGGAGGAATCCCACGCAGACACGGGGAGAACGTGCAGACTCCGTACAGACAGTGACCCAAGCCGGGAATCGAACCTGGGACCCTAGAGTTGTTAAGTAACAGTGCTAACCACTGTGCTGCCATACCTCCCATTGCTAACCACTGCACCACCATGCCACCCTGTAGTCCTCCATTCATGTTTCTGATACTTTTGATGAGTATTAATCGACAACCTATTTAAATTTGCTGAGTTACTTCACCAAGATGCTGTTGCCTATTTGGTTAAAATCGCAAATAAACATAATTACATCAAACTTACATAGAACATACAGTGCAGAGAAGGCCATTCGGCCCATTGAGTCTGCACCGACCCACTTAAGCCCTCACTTCCACCCTATCCCCGTTACCCAATAACCCCTCCGAATCTTTTTGGTCACTACAGATAATTTATTATGGCCAATCCACCTAACCTGCACTGTGGGAGGAAACCGGAGCACCCGGAGGAAACCCACGCAGACACGGGGAGAACGTGCAGACTCCACACAGACAGTGACCCAAACTGGGAATCGAACCTGGGACCCTGGCGCTGTGAAGCCACTATGCTATCTGTGCTGCCCTAAATTGGAATTTAAGTTCAAATAATACATAGAAGATACATTCTGTCTCCCTGCAGGCTAACTTCTCTCCATTTCACTGAGCTGTAATGTGCAGTGTACAATGAAACATTTTCCCATGAGTTTTCTGTGAATCGCTGAACTAGCTTCCAGCAGCAGGACCCATTCTGGTGACTCCGTGTCCTGGTCATGTCAGGACATATCCTTGTGTCATTAAATTTCTATGGGTCCCATCTCTTCAAAGAGAGAACAACCTTCAACTCACCTTCTACCTGGTGGTGAACAGGCCTTTGCTCCTGTCACTCTCTCCGTAGGGTCTCTGAGTTACTAAATCTGCAAGCAGCAAGGTCAGCTTTGTGTTCATGTGTGAAAGCTGGCTTTCATTGGAACTTGCCCTGGGCTCCTGGTCTCCATGACAACTAGATGACATTTGCTTAAAGCCAGGCTGAACCAGTAGGGACGTCACATGCTACATTTGATCTTGAATTAAAGAGAGAGGTTGAAATATAACCATCTTGTGAAACTGTGTATTTGTAACACCTTTTTCACAATGCTCCTGTGAAATACAGGTGTTCTATTATGTCAAAGGTGCAATGTAAATATCAGTTGTTGTTGTATTGGGCCTGAACACACAATTAAGACTGACGGAATAAACAGTTTTTGGCCAAGATTTAGCTTTCAAAGAACGCCATAAACTGACGATGTGGCCATTTAACACTGGTGTAGCATATTGGGCTAAATCGCTGGCTTTAAAAGCAGACCAAGGCAGGCCAGCAGCGTGGGTTCAATTCCCGTACCAGCCTCCCCGAACAGGCACCGGAATGTAGCGACTAGGGGCTTTTCACAGTAACTTCATTGAAGCCTACTCGTGACAATAAGCAATTTTCATTTTCATTTCACTTTCATTTCATTTCATTAGTTTACTTAATTGCTTTGTGTGCCCAGCAGATGTGGCAGTGTCTGTGCAACAAGAATCAGAATTAATATTTTAGGTCTGTAACCTTTTCATAAAAACTGAGAAATGTTGGAAATCGAACATGTTTTGAGCAAGTGACAGGCGGGAAGGACACAACAGAAGGACTGAGATCGGGTGGAGGACAGGAAAGTTTTGATGACCGAGGGTTTCAAGATACAAAACCAAACGAACATAATTATGCTGTGAGATGGGAATAGCAGAATCCGGAATAATAATAATAATATTTATTGCTATAAGTAGGCTGACATTAACACTGCATTGAAGTTACTGTGAAAAGCCCCTAGTCGCCACATTCCGGCGCCTGTTCGGGTTCACAGAGGGAGAATTCAGAATGTCCAAATCACCTAACAGCACGTCTTCCGGGAGTTTGTGGGAGGAAACCGGAGCACCCGGAGGAAACCCACGCAGACACAGGGAGAACGTGCAGACTCCGCACAGACAGTGACCCGAGCCAGGAATTGAACCCAGGACCCTGGCGCTGTGAAGCAACAGTGCTAACCCCTGTATTACTGTGCCGCCCGATAGCTGCCAGGCAAAAAGAAAGGGTAATAATCGGGGAAAAACAAACCAAGAAAGAAACACAAAATAAAATGGACGCAGAGGTTACAATCTAAAATTTCTGAATCCAAGAGGCTGTACGGTACAAACCCTGGAGCAAGCTGAGACGAGAGAGAGACTAGAGCAAGCAGGATTGGCAGCTGAACATCCCGGGATATAGAATCCTCAGGCCAGACAGGGGAGGGATTAAAGAGGACGAAGCATGGCATTATTAGTTAAGGAGGCAGTTACTGCAGTACAGGGAGATGGCGTCTTGGAGAGGGCATCAAATGTGGCTTTGTGGGTAGAGCTTAGGAATAAAAAAGGGACATCTATGTTGCGAGATGTTTATTTATAGACTGCCAGATAGTCAGCGGGAAGTTGAATTGAAAATTGAAATTGAAAATTGCTGATTGTCACAAGTGGGCTTCAAATGAAGTTACTGTAAAAAGCCCCTAGTCGCCACATTCCGGCGCCTGTTCAGGGAGGCTGGTATGGGAATTGAACCTGCGCTGCTGGCCTGCCTTGGTCTGCTTTAAAAGCCAGCTATTTAGCCCTGTGCTAAATCAGCCCATGGGGCAAATATGTGCACAACTCGCAAAGGAGTGTACATAGATACATAGGAGATAGGAGCAGGATGAAGATTAAAGGGATTAAGGGTTATGGTGTTCGGGCCGGAAAGTGGAGCTGAGTCCGCTAAAGATCAGCCATGATCTCATTGAATGGCGGAGCAGGCTCGAGGGACCAGATGGCCTACTCCTGCTCCTAGTTCTATGTTCTTATGTTCTTATGTTTTGGCCCTTCGAGCCTGCTCCGCCATTCATCACTATCATGGCTGATCATCCAACTCAATCGCCTAATCCTGCTTTCTCCCCATAGCCTTTGATCCCATTCTCCCCAAGTCCTATATCCAGCCGCCTCTTGAATATATTCAATGTTTTAGCATCAACTACTTCCTGTGGTAATGAATTCCACAGGCTCACCACTCTTTGTTTGAAGAAATGTCTCCTTATCTCTGTCCGACATGGTTTACCCTGAATCCTCAGGCTGTGACCCCTGGTTCTTGACACACCCATCATTGGTAACATCTGCCCTGCATCTACCCTGTCTAGTCATATAATTATAGAATTTACAGTGCAGAAGGAGGCCATTCAGCCCATCGAGTCTGCACCAGCTCTTGGAAAGAGCACCCTACCCAAGGTCAACAACTCCACCCTATCCCGATAACCCAGTAACCCCACCCAACACTAAGCGCAATTTTGGACACTAAGGGCAATTTATTATGGCCAATCCACCTAACCTGCACATCTTTGGACTGTGGGAGGAAACCAGAGCACCCGGAGGAAACCCACGCAGACACGGGGAGGATATGCAGACTCCACACAGACAGTGACCCAAGCTGGAATCGAACCTGGGACCCTGGCGCTGTTAAGCGATTGTGCTATCCACAATGCTACCGTGCTGCCCACGAAGCAGTCCTGTTAGAATTTTATAAGTTTCTATGAAATCCCCCCCTCATTCTTCTGAACTCCAGCGAGAACAATCCCAACCTAGTCAATCTCTCCTCATATGACAGTCCCTGGGGAATGGGACAGTTCAGCGCCGCCGTTTCAGCGCCGACGTTTCAGCACCGCCGTTTCAGCACCGACGTTTCAGCGCCAAATATTTCAGCGCCAGGACGTTTCAGCGCTCATTCATTCAGAAATCATTCTTGAGTATGGTCACAGTATGACACAGGTATACCAGCTTTTACACTTAGTTATTTGGTCGTTTCATCGTTCCAACTGTCTTTAGATTTTGTTGGAGTTTTATTATGATTACTGTTTAGATAAAGTTAGAGTTTTGTTAACAAGTTTTTATACTTACTTTGTTATTTGGTAAATTTCTTGTGGTAAATTTGGTAAATAATGGCTGAATCAGTGAAAAGCAAGCGAGGCAGAGAGAAGTTCTGTCATGAAGGTTTTATATATCGTTCTGACAAAGAAAGCAAGAAACGAAAGCAAGTTAAGTTTTGGCGATGCCATGAGGATGGTAGGTGCAAGGCCCGCATTCACACGTTAGAAAGAGAGGTGATCGAAAAGATCAATGAACATACTCATCCCCCATCTGCAGTTGCTATCGAAGTGGAAAAGGTCATAACTGATGCGAGAGACCGGGCTGAAAAGACTTGTGAGCCTCCAAGTACGATTATCAACAAGTGCATTGAAAAAATGTCCGTGGCAGGTATGGCACAGTTACCAAACAGGCAGGCAATGCGAAAAATTATTCGTAGAAAACGAGACGAAGTTAATCAGGTCCCCGATAATCCAAGATCGATTCAGGAGCTTCAGTTACCTCATGAATACATGATCTATAAACCCACTCCAGAAACCGAGGAAAATTTCTGTTTAAAGGATAGTGGTACGAACAACGAACGGATTATTATATTTGGGAGAGAGAGTTGGTTAGAACACATGGCAACTTCCACGACTTGGTTATGCTGACGGAACATTTGCGGTAGCACCACACCTATTTTATCAAGTTTATATCATCATGGTTAGGAAAAATAACGGAGTTCACCCTGTATTGTATGCGCTTTTACAAAACAAACAGTATACGACCTATATGATGTTGTTTGCGACGGTAAAAGAGATGATTACAAATGCAGGACCTGCCATTATCAATTGTGATTTTGAACGCGCTGCTTTTACTGTCATGAAAGACTCCTTCCCCAATATAGAAGTAAGAGGCTGCCTTTTTCATCTGTCACAAAATATACTGAGTCTGTATCCCGATTTTGCATTACATTCGAAAATGATAACTGCCCTATGTTTTGTGCCAGTTGACGACCTTGACAGTCACGTGGATTCTTTAGCAGGTAATTTACCGGAGGAGTTAATTCCGGTTTTAAACTATTTCGAAGACAATTATATCGGCCGTCCTAATCGCCGAGGAGCAGGCAGACAAAGTCCTTTATTTCCTACCGAGATGTGGAATATGTATCAAAGAACATTAGATGGGGATGACAGAACAAATAACTATGCTGAGGCGGCCAACAGGAGATTGAAAAGTGAACTGTTAATGTCACACCCAACTATCTGGAAGTTCATTGATGTCCTTAAGCATGTTCAAAAGGGAAGAGACGAGCACTTCGAGAAACTTTTAGCTGTCAATGAACCTCAATTAAAATGATTTAAATATAGTGTGGTGATCACAAGTTAACTAGATGCTATACAACTGAGCAAACACTAGAGGGGGCACGGGAGAGCCATATAAACAGACGGGGACAGGAAGTGAGGACACACTTCACAGAGGGCAGAACTTGGAGCAGGACACACACGCCAGCTGGGAGCACTGAAGGTAACCTTAGGAAACAGCTCTGAAGAGAGAACAAACTCACAATAAAGCATCTTCTCCACATTTGAGACTACAAGCTTTATTAAGACACGAGTAACAACACATGGTACCCAGGAGTGGCTTCAGACGCTTACTACAGGACAACTCAGTGGCAGACACAGAAAGAACAAAATGGCATGGAAATCTCCTACTGGACATTCGACTTGGGAAGGCATCGCTGATGGGAGGAAGTGCCTTGGATTCACACTTCAGCTGGACACGACTGGAAATGTAAAAAGTGTCTGGGAAAGGTTTAAACAATGGTTCGGTTACGGTATCATAGCAAATGATGCAGCAGCAGCCTCAGACGAAATTAAAATAGCAATTCTCATCGAAGGACATGAAGCTAGGAAAGTTTATAATGGATTTAAATACTCAAAAGGTGAAGACAGAAACAGCTTACAAACGGTACTAAACAAATTTGAAGAGTACTGTGAGAAATTTGAACAGCACGGTATGCTCAGAGTCCAAACTGCACAGAGACTGAGTGATGCAAAACTTCTAAAAATCACAAAAAGAACAAGAAATCGCGAATGAAAAGTACAGATCAAAAAGAAGAAATAACACGAATTTATCACAAAGCCAAAAAACTGAAACCCAGTCCAGATCGGGAAGAGAAGGTAACTTACAACTTTTAGAAATCCAGTCCAGATGGGACAGAAAAATCACTGAAATCCGCGAAAAAATGGCGTTGGAGCACATTTTGGAGTCTCCGGTAAGCAAAGAACTACAAATTGCGTCTGCGCATGCGCCGGAACCGGAAGCCGCGCATGCGCAGTTTAAAAAATATCGTGGTGCCGATCGTTATGCGCATGCGCAAGCCGCGCATGCGCAGTCAAAAAAAGTTTTGGTCGCGGATCGTAATGCGCATGCGCAAGCCGCGCATGCGCAATGGAAACAAAACCGCACAGTGAAGGAAGAAGGCCGATTTGCGCATGCGCAATGCATTCCTGCGCGTGACATCATGACGTCTGAGCATCCCGACCATGCCCACTTAAAAGGGAAATGCCCGAAAATTGAAAACAAGACACTTAAAGTGGTAAACACAAATTTTCTTGCCTCAGAACACAGAAAAACGCCTGAACTTAAACCAACAGTTAAAAACAACTTGCACAACACCCTGAAAAAAGCAGTCTGCACCACCCAAAGTGAAGAGAACAAAAATAATTCCGAAACAACAAAAGATGATTTGTTTTTCGAAGATTACCTCTCAGACATGGCTGAGTCAGTCGGACATGCTTATCACAGCATCAGCGACACGGTCGCAAAGTTCAACACGAACCAACTCGTGGTAGATGAATCCAACCAAGATGATTTGGTTTTCAAAGAATACTACTCAGACATGGCTGAGTCAGTCGGATATGCTTATCACAGCATCAGCGACACGGTCGCAAAGTTCAACACGAATCAACTCGTGGTAGAAGAATCCAACCAGGATGATTTGGTTTTCGAAGAATACTACTCAGACACAGCTGAGTCAGTCGGATATGCTTACCACAGCATCAGCGACACGGTCGCAAAGTTCAACACGAATCAACTCGTGGTAGAAGAAGCCAACGAAGATGAAATGGCTTTCAAAGAATACTACTCAGACATGGAGGAGTTATTTGGACATGCTGATCACAGCATCAGCGACACCGTTGCAAAGCTCAACACGACTCTACTCATGGTAGATGAATCCAACACCATGATGCCATGGCAGCTCGTCGATACATTGGATGACAGCAATACCCTAGACGAAGACGACGCCACACAGAGAGCACAGGAAGACTCCACAGAGCGAGCGATGACAGGCTCCATAGTGCGAGTGATGAAAGACTCCAAAAGGGATGCAAGCAAACACTCCCTGGCGAACACCATGCATGAACAAGACCATGAAGGTAAACCCGCTGTATCTGAGCAACCGCAAGCAGACTATGAAAGTCTACAAAGCTCACAGGAACAAGAAGAAGACAACGTACATCTAACCACTGACACCATGCATGCACAAGACCATGAAGGTCAACCTGCCGTATCTGAGCAACCACAAGCAGACTATGAAAGTCTAACAAGCTCACATGAACAAGAAGAAGACAATGCACCTCTACCCACTGCATGCGAAGACAGTGACAAGGTGATCACACTCGACGTACAGGATCACAGCGAGACTGACAGTTCTCAGCTTGTCTGTACCGAAGCACAGAGCGAAAACAGTAACAAGGTGATCACACTTGACGTACAGGATCACAGCGAGACTGACAGTTCTCAGCTTGTCTGTACAGAAGCACAGAGTCGGGCCACCCAACAGTCCAGAGAGACGATGCCGAAAGAAAACATGCAGATTTTGACTCCAGAAGAGGAGCACCTGGAGTCCAGAGAGACAACGCCGAAAGAAACCATGCAGATTCTGACTCCAGAAGAGGAGCACCTGGAGTCCAGAGAGACCAAGCCAAAAGAAACCATGCAGATTTCGACTCCAGAAGAGGAGCACCTGGAGTCCAGTGAGACAACATCAACAGAAATCATGAAGATTTCAACTCCAGAAGCGGAGCACCAAGAGTCTAGAGAGACCACGTCAAGTGAAATCATGCAGATTTGGACTCCAGAACAGGAGCGCCAAGAGTCCGGAGACACCACGTCAACTGAAATCATGCAGATTTGGACTCCAGAAGAGGAGCGCCAGAAGTCCACAGACACCACGTCAATTGTAATCATGGAGGTTTTGACTCCAGAAGAGGAGCGCCAAGAATCCAGAGACACCGCGTCAAATGAAATCGAGAAGAATTTGACTCCGGAAGAGGAGCACCAAGAAAGCAAAGATGAGGAATCCAATTCTCCACAAATGATTGATGTCACCTGCACCGATGCAACATCAGATCATTCGCACCACTCTCGAGACGAAATGCTCAATGACTCAAATTATCCACTCGGGACACGAATAGAGTATAACAAGAAAAACAAAAGTCAAAAGAAGCACAGCAGAAACGGGACAAACAACAGCAAGAACAAAAGCAACATGAAGCGCGACAAGACCAACAACAATAGCAAGAAGCACAGCAGAAACGAGAACGACAACAGTAAGAACAAAAGCAACATGAAGCGCGACAAGACAAACCACAAAGTCAGGCACAAAGATAGCGACAACACCAAAGACAGAAACGACAAAAACAGCAACACGAACGGCAACGAAAACAACAAAGTCAGGAACAACGACAGTGCCAACACCAAAGACAGAAACAACAGCAATGAAACAACGACTTGTACACAATGGTACTACTCGGCACATGAAGGACAATGCCACAGCACACTGCAAAACGATGACAAGACCACAAACATGTCATGGGATGACAACGAATCGCACAAACTCACGTCTGCTCCAGAACGAGCAAGCACACCAGCATCCAAGGCGGATGAGACAATAAATCAATACCACAAGCACAGAAAAAAGTCCATGCCAGTCAACATCAGTGAGGTGACCATGCAAACACCTCGGGATGATGCATTGGGTACTTAAAATAACAAGGAACACCAACAACATTCACAGCGGACTTGCAATATCAATATCACCACGTCATCAACAACAAAAAGAAAAAAAGCTCTGAACAAATTCATCAAGTTTGGACTCATAAATGTTTTTATTAAGATTGGACATATAACTACATTGGCTTTGTAAAATATGCAATAGCACCATCACCTGTATAGATACGCATATCATAAGTAACTGTTTTCTATAATTTTCTTTAACGATGTACAGCAAATATGTAAAGAGAAAAAGGGGGATGTGGTGATCGTAGATTGACTAGATACAAAACAACTAAGCAAACACCAGAGGGAGAGCTATAAATACACCGGGACAGGATGTACAATTTTCTTTAACGATGTACAGAAAATATGTAAAGAGAAAAAGGGGGATGTGGTGATCACAAGTTAACTAGATGCAATACAACTGAGCAAACACTAGAGGGGGCACGGGAGAGCCATATAAACAGACGGGGACAGGAAGTGAGGACACACTTCACAGAGGGCAGAACTTGGAGCAGGACACACACACACACACATGCCAGCTGGGAGCACTGAAGGTAACCTTAGGAAACAGCTCTGGAGAGAGAACGAACTCACAATAAAGCATCTTCTCCACATTTGAGACTACGAGCTTTATTAAGACACGAGTAACAACACATATAGAAAAGCTGATGAGAGGATATTGAAAATTGTTTCCGAATATGGCAGCAGGAATGAAATTGACTACCTTCGTTCAATAGGGCACAATTTAACAAACTAAATGCGTTTTTTGCAATGAATATCCAATGAACTTTCCTTTTAATGATTGATTTTATGAACTTACAGATTTGTAAATTGTTTTAATGTACTGTTTTTGGATCTTTATAAGTGGATCTTTTGCAATAAAAACATTTTGTTAACACTTGAGTTTTATTTCATTTTATGAACTTACAGATTTGTAAATTGCTTAGTGCCAAAAACAATTCTGTCATAACTAAACGGCGGGGCTGAAACGGCGGGGCTGAAACGGCGGGGCTGAAACGGCGGGGCTGAAACGGCGGGGCTGAAACGGCGGGGCTGAAACGGCGGGGCTGAAACGGCGGGGCTGAAACGGCGGGGCTGAAACGGCGGGGCTGAAACGGCGGGGCTGAAACGGCGGGGCTGAAACGGCGGGGCTGACACGGCGGGGCTGAAACGGCGGGGCTGAAACGGCGGGGCTGAAACGGCGGGGCTGAAACGGCGGGGCTGAAACGGCGGGGCTGAAACGGCGGGGCTGAAACGGCGGGGCTGAAACGTACCGCACCCCAGTCCCTGGAATCAGTCTGGTAAACCTTTGCTGCCGTCCCTCGAGATCAAGAACATCCTTCCTCAGAGAAGGAGACCAAAACTGCACACAATACTCCAGGTGTGGCCTCACCAAGGCCCTGTACAATTGCAGCAACACATCCCGGCTTCTATACTCAAAACCTCTCGCAATGAAGGCCAACATACCATTAGCCTTCTTTACCGCCTGCTGCACCTGCATGCTTACCTTCAGCGACTGGTGCACAAGGACACCCAGGTCCCGCTGCACACGCCCCTCTCCCAATTTACAACCATTCAGGTAGTAATCTGCCTTCCTGTTTCTGCTTTCAAAATGAATAATCTCACACTTATCCAAATTATACTGCATCTGCCATTGATTTGCCCACTCTCCCAACCTGTCCAGATCATGCTGTAGGATCCCTGCATCCTCGTCACAATTCACCCTCCCACCTAACTTGGTATCATCTGCAAACTTTGAGATGTTACACTTTGTTCCCTCATCTAAATCATGAATATATATTGTGAATAGCTGGGGTCCCAGCACCGATCCCTGTGGTACCCCACTGGTTACTGCCTGCCAATTTGAAAAGGACACATTAATCCCTACTCCTTGTTTCCTGTCTGCCAGGTTTCTATCCACCCCAATACATTCCCCCCAATCCCATGCGCTTTAATTTTGCACAATAATCTCTTATGCGGTGTAATGTTTAAAAATGTGTATAATTATGTGTAAAAATAATAAGAAGGTAATTATATTAGGTGATTTCAACTTTCCGAAAATTAATTGGGATAGCTATCATGTTATGGGCTTAGATGGAGTGGAGTTCTTAAAATCAATACAGGAGAACTTTTTAGCTCAATATGTAAAGGTTCCAACAAGGGATGGTGCATGCTGGACCTAATACTGGGAAATGAAGCCAGATAGGTGGTTGATGTGTTGCTGGGGGAGCATTTTAGTGATAGCGATCACAACATGGTACAATTTAAATTTGTTATGGACAAAGAAATAGACAAGTTGCTGAAAAAAGTTTTTGGATTTGGGGAGAATAGATTTTAACAAATTAAGGCAGGATCTGGTCAAGATAGATTGGAAAGAGCTACTTGTGGGGAAATCTACAGAATAGCAGTGGGGGTCATTCGAAGAGGAATTGGGGAGGGTACAGACCCAATATATTCCCTCAAGGGTAAAAGGAAGGTGTAACAAACCCAGAGAACCATGGATGACCAGAGACATTCAAGATACGAAGAGAAGGAAAAGAGAGGCTTTTAACAAGTATAAGGGGAGCAAGTCTGCAGAGACATTCGTGGAGTACAGAATGCGCAGGATGGAACTTAAGAAATCAATTACAAGAGGAAAGAAGGAATATGAGAAATCTCTGGCTTTCCCTGGTAGAGAAAATCCCACGATATTCCCCAAGTACATCAATGGGAAGAGGATACCTGTGTGGAGTTTGCACTTTCTCCTGGTGGGTTTCCTCCGGGTGCTCTGGTTTCCTCCCAGTCTGAAGATGTGCAGGTTAGGTGGATTGGCCGTGCCAGATTGACCCTTGGTGCCCAAAGGTTTAGGTGGGGTTACTGGGTTATGGGGATAGGGTGAAGGCGTGGGCTTAAGTGGGGTGCTCTTTCCAAGGGGTGGAGCAGACTTGATGGGCCAAATGTCCTCCTTCTGCACTGTAAATTCTATGATCTATGAACCAGGGAAAGAGTAGGGCCCATTCAGGCCCAATGGGGAAATCTGTGGGTGGAGCTGGAGGACATTGAAAGGGTGTTGAATTAATATTTCACATCTGTCTTCACCCAAGAGAATTAGGAGGTAGTTATGGAACTCGGGGAGAGAGATTGTGAGATTTTTGAGCAAATTGTCATCGGGAATGACAAGGTATTGGAAGTATAGGTGGGCTTAAAAGTGGACAAATCTCCAGGTCCAGATGAATTGTGTCCCAGGCTGCTGTGGGAGGTGAGGGAGGAGATTTCAGGATCTCTGCCCCAAATTTTTAATTCCTCTCTGGCCAAGGGCGAGGTGCCAGAGGACTGGAGAACCGCAAATGTGGTCCACTATTTCAGAAAGGCTGTAGGGATAGGCCAGGGAACTACAGACCTGTGAGTCTCACGTCAGTGGTAGGGTAACTACTGGAGAAGATTCTGAAGGTGAGAATCTATCCCAACTTGGAGAGGTAAGGTTTGATGAGGAATAGTCAGCGTGGCTTTGTCAGAGGGAGGTCATGCCTAACAAATTTGATTGAATTTTTTGAGCATGTAACCAAGTGTGTAGATGAGGGTAGTGCTGTTGATGTAGTTTACATGGATTTCAGCAAAGCCTTTGACAAGGTCCCACATGGGAGACCTATTAAGAAGGCAAATGCACATGGGATACAGAGTGATTTGATAAGATGGATTCATAATTGTCTTAATGGTAGGAGAAAGAGGGTGCTGATAGACGGCTGCTTTAGTGTCTGGAAGCCAGTGACCAGTGGCGTACCACAGGGATCTGTGCTGGACCCCCTATTTGTCACTTATATAAATGACATAGATGACTATGTGGGATGACACAAAGATTGGCCGGGTGGCTAACAGTGAAGTTGGGTGTGTTGGGTTGGAGGACGATGTAGACGGGATGGTCAAATGGGCGGATAAGTGGCAGATGGAATTTAACCCTGAAAAGAGTGAGGTGATACACTTTGGAAGGGGTAATTTGGCAAGAGAGTATACTGTGAAAGGTCTGACACTAAGATGTTCGGAAGAACAAAGGAAAGTTAGTGTGTTTGCCCACAGATCTCTGAATGCAGAAGGGCAGGTTAATAGGGTGGTGAAAGAGGCATATGGGGCACTTGCTTTTATCAATCGGGACATAGATTACGAAAGCAGGGAGGTCATGTTGGAGCTGTATAGAACTTTGGTAAGGCAGGATGTGATTGCACTGGAGGGGGTGCAGAGGAGATTCACCAGGATGTTGTCTGGGACGGAACATTTAAGTTATAAAGAGGCTGGATAGGCTGGGGTTGTTTTCTCTGGAGCAGAGAAGACTGAGGGGCGACCTGATCGAGGTGTAGAAGATTATGACGGCCATGGACAGGGGGGATAGGGGAGCAGCTGCTCCCCTTAGTTGAAGTGTTGAGGGGACAGAAGTTCAAGGTGAGGGGTGGGAGGTTAAGGAGGGATTTGAGGAAAAATGTTTTAAAGCAGAGAGTGGTGAGGGTCTGTAATACACTGCCTGGGAAGATGGTGGAGGCGGATTGCCTCACATCTTTTAAAAAGTACCAGGACTCCGGTACACTTGTGACGTCTTAACATTCAAGACTATGGGCCAAATGCTGAGAAGTGGACGGCACGTTAGCACAGTGGTTAACACAGCTGCTTCACAGCGCCAGGGTCCCAGGTTCGATTCCCGGCTGGGTCACTGTCTCTATGGAGTCTGCATGTTCTCCCCATGTGTGCGTGGGTTTCCTCCGGGTGCTCCGGTTTCCTCCCACAGTCCAAAGATGTGAGGGTTAGGTGGATTGGCCATGCTAAATTGCCCTTAGTGACCAAAACGGTTATGTGGTGTTATGGGGATAGGGTGTAGGGGTGGGCTTGGGTAGGGTGCTCTTTCCAAGGGCCGGTGCTCCTCTCGATGGGCCGAATGGCCTCCTCCTGCACTGTAAATTGTGTGATAATCTATGTGTCCAAACAGGTGAGGTGGGGTTACGGGGATACGGTGGAGTTGTGGGTGTAAGTGGGTTGGTGCAGACTCGATGGGCTGAATGGCCTCCCTCTGTGTGATCAGGGCAATCAGGTTGCAGCTGCTGTGAGGCAGCTCTCACTGGGGGGGGGGGGGGGGGGGGGGGGGGGAGGGGGTGGTCCGGGGGGGGGGGGGGAGGGGAAGGGGCGGCGTGTCGGGGGGGCAGGGGGTGTCCGGGGGGGGAAGGGGAGGCGTGTCGGAGGGGTAGGGGGTGTCCGGGGGGGAGGGGCAGGGGTTGTGGGGGGTAGAGCAGAGTGTGGGGGGGAGGTGGGAGGGGCAGAGTGTCGGGGGGGGGAGGGGCAGTGTGTCGGAGGGAGGGGCAGAGTGTCGGGGGGAGGGGCAGAGTGTCAGGGGGAGGGGCAGAGTGTCGGGGGGGGAGGGGCAGAGTGTCGGGGGGGAGGGGCAGAGTGTCGGGGGGGAGGGGCAGAGTGTCGGGGGGAGGGGCAGAGTGTCGGGGGGGAGGGGCAGAGTGTCGGGGGGAGGGGCAGAGTGTCGGGGGAGGGCAGAGTGTCAGGGGGGAGGGGCAGTGTCGGGGGGAGGGGCAGAGTGTCGGGGGGAGGGGCGGAGTGTCGGGGGGGAGGGGCAGTGTCGGGGGGGAGGGGCAGAGTGTCGGGGGGGGGAGGGCAGAGTGTCGGGGGGGAGGTGCAGAGTGTCAGGGGGGAGGGGCAGAGTGTCGGGGGGAGGGGCAGAGTGTCGGGGGGGGCAGAGTGGGGGGGCAGCAGAGTGTTGGGGGAGGGGCAGAGTGTCTGGGGGGGGAGGGGCAGAGTGCGGGGGGGAGGGGGGAGGGGCAGAGTGTCGGGGGGGAGGGCAGAGTGTCGGGGGGAGGGGCAGAGTGTCGGGGAGGGGCAGAGTGTCGGGGGGAGGGGCAGAGTGTCGGGGGGGAGGGGCAGTGTCGGGGGGGAGGGGCCAGGTGTGGGGGGAGGGGCAGAGTGTCGGGGGGAGGGGCAGAGTGTCTGGGGGAGGGGCGGAGTGTCGGGGGAGGGGCGGAGTGTCGGGGGGCGGGGCAGAGTGACGGGGGGGAGGGGCAGAGTGTCGGGGGGGGAGGGGCAGAGTGT